>NC_064557.1:7613228-7970728 GCF_023856365.1 Brienomyrus brachyistius | reverse complement strand
TTATATCGTGTTGTCGTGTGTCAATTATAGCAGCGGTCTGGGTGACGCAGCAGTGCAGATTGTCTGGCTACAGTAATTGACGGGAGAAACAAAGGGGAATGCAGAGGCGGGCCGAGAATTACAGGACACCTCCCTCCTTCCCTGGGTCCCCCACAAATACAGAAAATTATTTTTCAGGAATGCGCAAACAAAAGCAAAAGACGAGGGACTGGAGCATCTAATAAGGGCCTAGATCTGCCTACAGAGGAACGCTATACTGGGCTACGGGAAACGAATCCCTGTTTCATTCCTAGTCCAGCCTGACACATTCATCAGGTGCACAGCCATTAACTTGTTTTTTTTTTTTTTTTTTTGGGGGGGGGGGGGGGGGGGGGGAGCTCATTTGGCAAAGCAGAGTGCAAAATGCTAGCGTGCGGCTAATTGGTGGCTCTGCAAACACCCCAGCAGGAGAGTAATGTGGACCGCAGTAGCTTTGCATTATGCCGGCCCCCACGCACGCACACACTCCCCCCACCCCCAGCAGAACATGGGAGATGGGTACCATGTGGAGATGTTCTGCAGACCATACACTGAAGTGCTGAGCAGAGTGGACTATTTACAGTCTGCAGGTAAAAGCTGGTAGGTTGGACGCCACTATGCTGACGATCATAAAAAAGGAATAAAAAGTAACAAATACTGATATACAGGATAAGCACACATACCTGTGAGTCAAAAGTTTGGACACACTTTCCCATACAAAGGTTTATTTGTACTATTCTCTACATTTTACAATAATTATTAAGTCAACTATAAAATAACATATACGGATTCTGCTCTGATGAAAAAAGTATAGAAACATTTATCTCTGCTGTTCTCTATTAGAATAATTATAAAGTTATCAAGACTATAAAACAACACATACGGAATTATGCATTGACCATAAAGGGATTAAACAAAAAAATTAATTTTGGGTGAGGGCAACTGTGGGGGGTTCAAATCCCTGGTTCAGCAGAGTGATCCCACCATTGGGCCCTTGAGCGTGGCCCTTAACTCCAATCACCCCAGGGACTGGCAGACCCTACTGTCTCCCCTACACCAGTTCCATGAGGTGGCCTCCTGAGATGCTTTTCCAGCTGTCCTGCAGGAGGCCCCACATATGCTGAGCTCTCATTGGCCGCTTTTCCTTCATCTCTGGTCAAACTCCTCCAAAACCATCATCACTGTGTTTAGGTCAGGTGACCAGGTCATGTGACGCGACACCGTCACTCTCCTTTGTAGGCAGTTTTGACATGTATCCGATCACCTTCCATCTGCTTACCCAGCGTCTCAGTGGACCTGGAGCCCATCCCACAGGGGACAGCTGGGGGACACCCTGCTTGGAATGCCAGTCCCCCACAGGACACACACTCTCACACACTGTGGCCAGTTTGCACCACCAATCTAGCTGCTTTTGGACTGCTCTGGAAACCCGTGATTCCTACTGAGGCAACATGCTGCCATATATGTGTCTGAATGTACATGTATGTAGAAATAGATAGATAGATAGATAGAAAAAAACTTTATGCTGAAAGGGAAATCAGATCTCATATATATTGCAATATATTTTATCATATATTATATAATTATATAATATCATATTACAATAATGATGTAGCATCTGCGTAGTTAAGTGACATTCATACAAATAGAATTCAACAGCCTCCAAAATGTCCTCGTCCCAAACGAGGCGCTCCTCATGGATAAACTCCCTGCCATGGAGCGGGGCACGGTGCCGTTTTCGCGGCCGACCATCTGGGAGGCTCTGTGCGCATGCCGAGGCCTGGGCGAGGCGGGAGAGGGAGTGGGAGCAGCGGGCCCAATCGGCGAGGGCTGAACCCAAGAAACAAAACGGCAGCGTGCGTTACCGTGACCACCGCGCCGCTCCTCGGGGGCAGGAATACCGCACACGTCTGGCCCCCTACCGGCTCTGGAGGCATCCATGAAATTACCCCCCGCCCTCTCCATCTCAGGACACGCAAACTGAGGTATCTCAGCCTTTAACGGTAAAATATAGATATCGGTGTCACATTCACCATCTCTGGCACCACCTGATACACCCTGCCTGCTCTGATAGCTTATGGGTTTCCGGACGTCTTTTTCCCAGAATTTCCCACATATTGGGAATACCTTCCACTTTTAGTGCATGCTCAGTTAGGACCCGGGACGTCGGGGTGGGTATAGATACCCTGGCTGACGTGGGGAACCCAGCACTTCACAGAGGCTCTTGAATACATTAAATTGTGTGTGGGGACTCAAGGTGACATTTTGTCAGAGGGGCCAGAAATTGTAGCTAGACCCCTGGTCTGGATTGTAAACCTCATTTGGTCAAGTTTAGTAATACGCTTTTGAAAACAGAACTATAATCTAGCCTAATCTGCGAATTATATACAATATATTTAATACGTCACCCTAAGCTTCGCGTCTAGGAAGTCCGATACTCAAGGATACCTTTTCATTGGCAGTTTATCCGATGAATGTCATGGTATGCTTTTATTGCCCGAAGCGTGCTCTTCTGATTTCCTCAGTATTTTTATTAATCACATTCAATCTGGAATGATCGGTGTTTGTCGTAGGGGGTGCGTCACCCCCAGAAACCTCACCTACCGCTGCCTGGGGGGTCTCTCTGGTTACGCACACGGCACCCAGACCTACTCTATAACGGCTCCTTTATTTCCACACAGTGTCAGTAAAGAGAAGCCAGAGGTGAAGGCATAGGTCACCAGAGAATACCCTGACTTCAGTCGGGCTCTGAGGGAGCACTGAATAGCTATCTTATTCAGCCTTGTCTTGTCGAAAGAATAACGTCAATGTCCTCGAATTTAGCGTCTCTTTGAAGAGTAAATGATAAAAACCCACGGAGTTATTTAAGTACGATGGAGGGAAAGCAGCTTGCCGAGCCAATCTCGGAGCGTGAGGGCAGCTAGAGACCCCAGCCTGAGTGAATCTTCGGCGATTACGCCAAACCGCAGACCGCCCACGGCAGCCGAGAAATAAAACCTCAGCTCTCCCTCCGTGTCGGCCACCTCCCGCGTATTTAAAGCAGTTAAGGTGACTCATGCCCCCGGGGGGGGGGGGGGGGGGCGTGGCTCTGCGCTATCTGGACGTTTGCTTAAGCGCTAAGTAGATTTGTAAGGCACTCTGGGCGGCCCGGATGAGCTGACACCAGGTGTATGGAGTAAAGTCAGACTTAATGATCACGGTGGGTTTCATGTTATGGGGCAAAAAAGCGCTGGATTTGGGCAACCCTGATTAGCACTCTGTGTGAGATTCACCGTGGCCTCTGACGGCAGTGTCAAGGTTTCCCGTAAGTCCCATCACACAGGGCTAAGGCGTGCTAAAATAACCGCAAGCTATAAGATATGACGCCTGCATAGCGGTTCAGCGGGAGGTGCTGTCGTCTTATGCCTTGGGGGCTCTGGTCTGTGTCCTACACGCTTGGTATTAAAGGTCCAAGAAATTCAGTCCACCTGTCTGGTGCCAAGTTTCCTTTCACACAGAGTAGGGCTGCAATTCAATCTCCAAACTCTGGAAGTGTGAGGAAAAATGCAAACAAGCAAACAAACCAACCAACCAAACAAACAAACAAAACAACCAACCAACCAAACAAAACAACCAACCAAACAAACAAAACAACCAACCAAACAAACAAACAAAACAACAAAACAACCAAACAAACAAAACAACCAACCAAACAAACAAGCAAACAAACAAAACAACCAACCAAACAAACAAACAAACAAAACAACACACACCTACTTATTACATGTGGTAATTAACCAGTAATATTCTATAATTTACCACATATTTACCAGGTAATTAGTAATTAAGGGTCTGTAAAAGGAAGGGTTTCCTTTTTGTTGATAAAGAAATGTTGAGTTATATGGATTTAATTTTAAGATTTTTCACATTTTAAGATTTTTCTCTCATCCACAGTTGATTGTTATGTAATTATTAAGTATGTGCATTGTTTGCTATCTAAATAGTTAATGCCAAATGGCAAAAAACAACTTATAACATCGTTACTATGCCAATGGTTAAACATTTTTGCTTCGTTTTCATTAATTTTAAATCACATTCTATGTCTGGAATTTTAAGCAACATTGGTTAGAATTAAAGATTGTAATAGTGCATTGATTTACTGCTGTGATTTGCCTGGCTGGTACTACGCGTGCGATTATGGGTAATAAATCAACACCCTTCTGACCAGTTAGACTTAAGAATTCAACAGGGCAGTTGGTATAAATACATGTAATAAGCTTGTTTCTGCAAAGACAGAGATGGGTGGAATCACCACATAGCATTAGGCATTAGGTTCAGCTTCAGGAAGAGCAGGAGAAGTTTCACCCAGAAACAGCATTTCGGTTCCGTCTTTGGAATTAATTATTTTGAGCTGCCAAACAAATAATGTGTGATGTTACATGCTCCAGTCGCTGACGTTTGTAAATGTGTGCCTGGTGCATTCTGGGATATATTCAATGTTTTGAAAAAAATCCTTAAAGACTAACGTCAACAGTTCTCCGTGGGTCGCACAGATAGCGAGAACCAAAAACTAAAAATAAAACGTGACTGTAGAACCTTTCAAAGCGTTTCCTTTTAACTGGAGAACTTAAGAGGTTTCCATTTGCACGTCCCCGGGGATTAAAAGTGGACGTCGGCACAGGGTGCCGGATGTCTGCGCCCTTCAAAGAGGGGTCCAGTTACACAACCGGCTGTATTTGCATTTTGTACAGGCAGCACATACAATTATGCAAAATGCTGTCATTTATGGTCCATTCATAATGCTGGATTATTAATTATTTTTTTTAAATTACTTACACTTCTCCATTGATGATTGTGTTTCTAATATAATATTTTGTGTTTATCATCCATCCATCCATCCATTCGTCTTCTACCTGCTTATACAGTACAGGGTCACAGGGTGTACCTGAAGCCTATCCCAGAGATCATAGTGTACTACAGTGTGAACTGGAGACCAGTGCATCACAAAGCATTTATATTTCTATTAAGACAACTCAAAATAGTCGCTGGATTGCATCATTTCCAAGAATTTGAAGAACCCAGCACTGGTTCAACCGTAAGAAACGCGCAAAACGTGTCACATACAGTATCAGACAGGTATCTTTTTACTGTGGCTTTTTACTGCTGTACATGTCGGTTGTCTCCTTAAAAACACTGAATGACAGCAGCAGAAGTACTGTAACCCTGTTGGTCTACTGATGAGTGCTATCGTTTCTCACGTAGATTATCCGGCTGCGATAACAGTCATTCCCAATTTGATGACATCAGCATGGTTTTTTAGTACAGCGGGGTCGTCTGAACCTAAATCTTGCAGTTAACTGTTAGCTTCTTCTGCTAATATTCGAAAGCAGCTTCGCATCGGATCCAATAACGGAAATGGAAGTACAAACTTTCAGAAAAGCCTTTAAATATAAAGATTATTAAAAATTCTTACTAAAAACATTTGCCAAGGAGTGGCGCTCATTGCTGATGTTTGCTGGTGTGACTTAAAAGTGAGCGGTCAGTCCACTAGCTGGCGAGACAAATTCACTGCCGCGTTAAATCCTGTAACAAAGGGACGCACAGCTGTAGAGTCCATATCATTAGCCAATGATATGTTTCGACTCGCTGAGTGACTGACGACGGGGCACTCTGGGGACCAATCAGCTTTCAGCTGAAGCCCCGAATGGCCCCGCCTTTGTATAACCCTTCTCTCTGAGGGGTTCACCTCTGATCCGTCCTGGGAGCTCAGAAAAAAGAGCATTAGGACCCTGTCTGCTGAACACCCAGCCCCCCCCCCCCCCAGCAGCCCTGAATGACCCATGCTTTAGCACGACATCTGAATGACGCTTAGCCGAAGTGATACGATGGACACCATGGCTGAGATTAAGGATCTGGAGGTCAGACTAAGATTTGGATGGAAGCCCCTTCACTTTCCAAAACTCCTCTGCCTGATGATTCAGGTCCAGTAGCTCCAGGGGAGCCCTCATCCTTGTAAACAGCAGCCGTGCTGTCCGTCCATCTCCGGAAGCTTCCATCTGATCATAAATCGGCAGCTGTGTGTTTGTCATTATGCCAAAATAATAATTCAAAATACAACCGATCACCACCAGATGGAGCCTAATGTAGCCGGGAGAGCTGATGTTGGGTGGGCTTGCTGGGGGGAGGGGGGGGGCAAATAAGTTGAAAAGGGGGGAAGGTTATGAGCCGTTTGAACTACTGTACAAGCTGAACCCCCTCCCCTCTTTCAGACCTTCTCTATAGGCATCGTTGTTCCAGAGAAAAGCACACCACGGCGCTATCAAATCTCATTGTTAAAATTACACCCACATAATTTATTCCAATGGCTCTGATTATTATTGTTAAGAAAAAAAGTGTAGCCCGTGTGTGGCGGCCAACGCCCAAACGTGTGAATGGAGCACGGCTTTAATTTTAACTGCAGGGGGCACTCTTGTCATTCAGCACGTTGGCCAGCCGTGCAGGCATGTCTGAAGCAGCACACGGGGAAAATATATCTCCAGATTGACTGTCTATTACGAATCCTTTTGGGAGTGCAGTCATTGGAAGTTAAATGTATTTGGACCCTAAAGCCTCACTGAATTTATCTGATTATGTGAATGTTTGCCGGTTTCATCTTAAAAAACAGACCCTCGAAAGAGGCGAAAGTAACGCTTCATTTTGACCAAGTACGTTGAATCGATAAAGATTAAGAGCACAAGTTAGCAAAACACACTCTTGCATATGTAACTAAGTTATGCTCTGTATACACTTACGTCTGTGTCTATAATACCTGTACAGTAAAGCAGTAAATTGGTTAACTGTTTTCACGAACTGCAGTTCAGTTGAGTATAGAGCATCTTTAGCACGTCACAAAACACACATTTCACTAATCAGCGTTACAGTGCTTCTGAAGGGGACGGATGTTGTCTCTATGGTTACGGCTACCATCATCACCCCTAATCAGGCAGCCTTGCCCCGGGATGGGAGGCATAGTAGGGCCGTAGGAATGGTGGGGGGAGTGACGTATAACCCATGATATTTAAGTTCATTAACTTATTTGTTCATTAACCCACCCCCCCCCCCCCAAAAAAAAAATAGACATATGAATTATTAAGTTGTATCTCTCTGTCTCACTATCATTGTGGAAAGTGTAGCGTTCTTTTCCTGTATATAGGACACTCAGCGTTCTCCCCCCCAGCAGGCCGCCCTGGCTTGTGTGCCCCGCCTGTCAGAGAGACAAAACACATCTGTTTCATCAATGGCCAAGTGCAGGAGGAGGCTCAGGCTAATTAGAGTGACAGTGCAGCTTGGGCCACAATCCCACCCCCCCCCCCCCACCACCACCCGGCGGGTGTGACGGGCAGCTGGCAATATGGGACCCCCCCCTCAACAGCTCAATTCAGTCAGCAAGGCCCTGTCCGTGACGGTCCCCCAGCGTAGACTCACCGCCAGGCTTTCTCACCAAATAAGGGGCCTTAAAGGATTCGCCCCCCCAAGTCCCATGGAGGATGAGGCCACTCGAGAAGACGACAGGGAGCGAAGCCTCACTTTTTGGAACTTCTCCAATTTACGTGCTCGTTTTAAAATGAATCATAGCCTCTCACACACAGCCAGTTTTGGTAGCTGCGGTATGAGACGCTATTTCGAAGTAATACGGCCTTTGGTGTCTCGTTCCTAAACTCCACCATCCTCTATGAAGGTTAATGACAAAGATTTTTATGTGGGGGGGGGGGGGGGGGGCAGATACACTCCTTGGTTGCTGACTGAAACAGAATTAAGAGCAGAAAAAACAAATATCCTGCAAGGCAAGAGTGGAACTAACCGATAAGAACAGTGGCTCCACCCCCAAAGTTTATTCCACACAATGTGCCAGAAGTAATTAATAAAAATAATTCTGCCATTATTCACTATAATTATACAGATATACCTGTATATATCTGTCAATCCTCCAGCTGTTTATCCTAGATAAGGCTGGCAGATAGTTTATATAATTACAATATATCACATTCATGTATTATTTTCTGTAGTATTTATGGATTTGCGTTATACATTAATTTTGGTGACTCTTTACTTAAAGCTATCATTTAGTGTATTATAGATACCTACATAATGGATTATAAGTCAGTATAAGCATTAAGTTTGCTGTGTACTGCATTATAAAGGTATCTACCTTTATAATGCATTATAATGGTCAGCATCAATGATGCTTTGTACTGCCTTATGAAGGTATCCATAGTGCATTATAGATGAGAGCTTCATAAAGCATTCATAATGCATAATAAACATGGCTATAATGTGTTATACCTTATTATAAATATGTTTATAATGCCTTATGAATGCATTATAATGTGTACTGAATGTTTTGATGGATTCTTATAGACATGGCTTTCATGGAAAGTGTTACTATAGCTTTTCTTTTTCAGTGTAACTAGAATTAGACGACATATTCTTTAGTAGTTTCTGCAGTTACACTGCAGACAGCTGAAAGGTGTCAGGAGAATGGAGCCATCTCCCAGAATGCCAAGCATATTAAGATCTGCACCAAGTTAAATGAGTAGTTATTAAGCACATTAAGGGTTTCTGGCAGGAGTGTCTGGTTTTTTACACAGAAGGCCTCGCACCTCAGGAGGAAAATGTCACACAATATTAGCCGTTTATCAAATGTCATCTGTGAGGGAAGTGTGGGAAAGGGAAGGTAAATGCGAGAGAGTAGCAGGGAAACGCTGCCTCCGATTCCTCAGGAATAATTAGACCAGCCTCAAGGTCAGCCGGAATGAAGGGAGCGGGATGGGCTGCTAACGCCGCCAACGTCGTTAATGTCGCTAACACCGCTGACGTCGCTAACATCGTTAATGTCGCTAACACCGCTGACGTCGCCTGTGGCTTTAAGCTATGTTACTAAGCACATCCTGGGAAGGTTTATTTTTTTTTTGCACAAGTGGAAAATTAATACCCCCCCCCACCCCACCATGTGTGAGGTGAAGGGCGAGCGTTTGTCAACTGCAGGACCGGAGTGGCAGTGCCGGGAGATAGGGAAGGTGGGGCGTGCCTTTCCGCGGAGAGGCTAAATGCCCGACTGCGGCGTATTCGCTCATGGCCGCCCGGGAAAAGGTGTTTGCTGTGACAGGAATCTGGCCAGGACTCCCTTTCTGGACTACCCCTGCCTCTTTTTGCCATGGGGGGGAGAGGCATAATAAACACCCCCCCCCCCCACCAAAACAACCAAGACGCCTTTTCATTCAGCTATTTCCCTCCTTTTTTTCCAATCGGGGATACCGGATTTTTCCCTATGGTTCACCTCCCTTTGCCCCCCCTGCTTAACATTTCAGCGATAAAGCCGGGGTAAGGGGGTGACCCCAGGGAGCTGGGGCACCGCTAACCCCTGCCGTACATCCGAATCAAATCCAGAGCGGCGGCCTCTGTCTCAGAGAAGCCGGTCACGGGGAGACTGTTCCATTTTAAACAAAGCCAGCCCGTTATCTCGCGTGGCACCAGTGATTCTTATTGCGGCTCAGATTTGAAAGCTATTTCCAGTGAACAATGGTGCAGTTCATGTCAGGCACTCTCGGCTGGGCTTTCTGTCACGGCTTCGCGAGTCACGTGTCCGGCGTGAGTCTTTCGGGGGTCCGGTGCTCAAAATGAGAACGGTCAAATCCACCGATAAGGTGAGTCCACCCGCTCTCTCTGTACGGCAGTAATTAAGCAATCATGGCTTAGATAATCGCATCATAATTAACTAGACATCGCTTTGATTAATTAAACCCTTCGCTCAACTTCCCATCTAATTTTTGCCTGCCTCCGTAACGATTAAAGTAGATATGCAAAATAATAATTCAGGACATCAGTTCAGTACGCAGACTGCAGAATATTTTAGGTAGCTTCTAAATAAAGAGATTGCAAAAACCTTCATCAAAGGAAGTCGTTCACTGAGCATAAGCAATAAACATTTCCATTACGGGAGCAGTTGGAACAAACAACAACGTTGTCGCGAATAAATAAACTCTTGGACGAGCATCATGCCGTACCGTGCTGTAAGATGCATCTTATTTCTATGGCAACCTTGTTCATGTGTAAACAAAAACACAAAGAAGGTTTAGTTCAAAGAAAGGTTATGTTTACAGGTAGAAAGGAGATTACGCAATGGGCTGTCGAGGGCGCGGAATGACGACACATCAGAGGAATGCGTGGATTTCAGAAGGGGCCTCCAGTCCAGGTCTCAGGAAAGAGGACTGAATTTCAATCTGAGGGAGGGGGAGTAGTCACCACCCACCGACTATGTTAGCCCCCCCCCTTCCTAATTCCACAGCGGAGGTACTTGAATAAATGAGCACTGTCATGTTGCATTAGGGACAGGATGATGATACGAAGTCGCCTGGTGGAATAGGACCTCCCTCTCCAAGACCCCCAAGCACTATGCCTGGAGCAGAATCATGTTTCGGTGGCCACTACGACAGGAACATCTCAATAGATGCTGCCCTCAAACAGAAACACCTGGCACTGCACAGGACTGGACCCACAATCCTCTGCAATGTCGTGCCACCACCTGTATAATCACAGAGCCACAGTTACACTCGCAGGCTCACCAGCACCGAACCCTGTACTTAAAACTGCTGCTCTCCTTCAAAATATATATCGACCTTAGCAGCAATAAGCACGTTTGCAACCGAAAAAAAAAAAAAAGTTCTAAAAGTTTTTCACCCTGACTTTGTCCTTCTCAAAAATAGATACAGTCGCAGGTTATCTGAATCCGGATCCTCCCAAATGAAATTCTGTAATAACAGAATATTATATAAAAAGGACACCTTTATATTCATAAGGAAAGCGAGAAAAGCAGGAAGACTCTTAAGAGGTTTCCTTTCCCATTCCTGGCATTTATTTGGAAGAAGTAATTTCAATTTTAAAGAGCGGGACTGGAGTAGTCCCAACATGTCAGGCACAATGGCTTATAAATGAATTTTACACAGTAATTTCAGTTGAGGAATCAACACCTGTGAACTACGACCTCAGAGCCGATTGGAATTCCTGGCCTCCCTCTTGGGGCACCCTGAAACGCAGACCCATTCCTGCTGCTTGGAGTTCAGCAGCTGGTAAATGCCAGCATCGCTCCTTCAAGTTTCATGCCATGCGGAATCGCCAGTCCCTTGTTTATGTTAAAAGAACGATGTCAGAGAACAACGCTCTACTCAACAGCACACAAGTCTGGTCGTCTGGCGAGAAACATTTGATGTTCTCCAATACTGCAGTGCAGACTGGACAGGGTTCCACTGCAGAGAGGGAGCCTGAACTCTTATAGGCTCCTTTTCAAATGGCTGTCAAGTTCAGCCACTTGAATATGTAAAAGATGTCCCTTACTTATTCAGAACCCACTGATGAAGAATTCATGAACATCTCGCGACAGTTTTTCAACTTACAAGCATTCAAAGACAGGGGTAGACGGGTTCTCCACTTCGCAAGCATATGAGCTTATTTCAAATGCTGTAAGAGTATTTCATTCAAATTCAAAGTTGTACAATGATTTGAGCTACTAAATTTTCATTGCTGTTCGTTCCTCCGAGTCCCGGTTGAATTGACGGTGCTTGAAGGAATAAGGAAGAAAGGGAATTGTTTTTGGTAGGCATGTGCTCTGTGCTGCCCCGTGTTTGTGAAAAATGCTCTCCTAGTAATCTCTGTCCATCCTGTGTTTTTCTGCTAAGATAGTCATGTACCAACCATTTAATTAAAGAAGCCACAATTTACAGTCTGTAGACCTTCTGCTCAGCATGTTCCATTTGCCCTGCAGTCCTTCACAGAATCACGGTGGCAAAACTGTCTGTACAATTTTGTAGGAAAAAAAAATTGCACTCAGCAAAAGTGGAATCCAAAAATAACTGAATATGATATTAATAATCCCATGATCCAGTACTGGGAAGATGGATGGATGGACAGGAATTAATAAGATGATAAAAAAACATAAACTTTCATTGCCAGTTCTGGAAAACTTACAGCAGAACTTATAATAGAGAATGAAGAAATAAAGTGAAAATATGGTCTGTTATACAGTGTGAAATCTTCACTCACGATGGACGAGCGGAGAGCGGCGGAATATGAGTCCAGAGGGACGTGGGATCTGAAGACAGCGTGAGATGGAAGATCACAGTCGGGGCAGGTTACTGTGGATACAAGTTTCCTTGGTGAATAAACCGTGGGATTTATGAAAGTAAAACAATGACCTCGGATAACAAACATCCCTTTAGTACCCATACTCTTCTGGTAGCTTATTTAAGGTTGTGTGTTATGATGTTCTAGAACACTGTATTTATAAGGACATATTATAATATTTGAGAGGAGAATGCTGATTCGGGGAGGACAGCACATCATTAGGCAGTACCAGTGCTATCTGGGCCAGTCACCAGCACAGCCAACAATTTAACCATTTCGGCAAGAGAGCACATAGTTTCACATTCGGGGAGTTTCAGAAGTGGCTGGTGAACATGGAAACACACGCCTCACTCCATAACTCATTATAATGCATTCATAAAGCATTATAAACATGGCTATAAATGTTTATCAAAAGGCGCAACACATTATAGCCATGTGCGTTACTATATGCATTTTTAACCCACTGATTTGCTGCTTGGCTGATGAATTAAGCCAAAGCCATCCAGGTTTATACCATAATATGATCTATAGTAGTTTTATAGTAATGATCCATCACTCCTAGTTAGTTAATAAATATTTTTCTGAGACCAGTCCATTAGTCTAACCACTATGCTGCCTCGTACCACTTTTGAGCAAAATCATATTACTTTAGTCTTACTCAGAGCAGAGACGGAACAAGGTTTTGTTACAACCAACCAGCAGAGTACTTCATGAATGTGACTTTTTAAACCCGACTGATTGGTTGAAACTAAATCTTGATTCGTACTTTCTGTACCTGAACTTTCCACCGCTGACTGACAGCAAATACTAAATAGCATTTTAGCACTGACATACTTCAATAATTGGAATTATGGCTTTTGTGACTTTTTGTGATACATCTTTTGTGATCTATGTACAGTGCAGTTACATACGGTTTAGAAATTATTTTGTAAGATCATTCAAGTTAGTAAATATGATGGGACTCGACAATCGCATGTGCTCCCCCTTCCCAAGAAGTACTGAAATTGCGGTAAACATGTTGCACGTTACTGATGTGATCGATGGCGATATGCGATGTTTGCGCGCTTCTGGTCTCCCGTGTACCATCAGAAACGGCGCATGTGCTGGATGAGGCTTCGAGCGACGCCGTCACGCTGTGAAAAGCCCTGCTTATGCGGGTCTCCTTCACTTATTCAAACGGCGCCCGTTTTTTGCACTCCGTCGCAATTTGCATTAATTGTATCGAGCGTGACGCATTTTATCACTTTGGATGGAACGGGGAAGCTAAAAGAGGAGCGATACGGGCAGTGTCAAGGTCCACGGAAAGCTGCCATTTTATGATTAAATTCTACAGCACCCACCGCAATAAATGCAAAAGACCTAAAGGTAGTATGAGCAAAAATGCGGCTTATTTTGGGAGGCGAGTTTGTGTTCATTTTCAGGTGTGTTTTCCTCTTATCTTCCGTTATAATTGACATGGACACCACAGCTTCCCCGGACAAGCAGCACATTTCAAATCCGCTTTTCCTGTATTATTAGTTTGAGCCCATTTAAACATTTGTAGATTTCCATGCCTCCCCATTCTTGCATCAGCCTCGAAATGTTCTGTTAGGCTTGCTGGGAGTTGTGTCACATGTTGCTAAAGAATAATTGGGATCATTTCCTTTTTTTTACGGAATGTCATTTAAATTATGTGACACGGAGTTCAGTATATTTACTTACTTGCATTTTTGGCCCTGTTATGTCAGCGTTTAATCCTTGACCGCAGTAAAAGATTATTATTGAACTTTCATTATTATTGTCCATATTGTGCGGTATGTTCACTACCATTCCAAGTAGAAAAGGTACTCAGAATTGTTTTACATGCTCTGGGCTTTCAAATAAAGATATTCTGTCTCTAATTGCACCTGGATGTCATTTCGCTGACCAATTCTGTGATTTTCACAAGAGAATGCCGAATAGGAATGCTCTATTTAGAGGAAGGCTGTTGATTTCTCCTGCACTTCTTTAACCTGGGGGTGGTTCATCATGCTCCCAGCATCATTTTAAACCAGGTAACTATGAGGTGAGTCTTTGCATACCATCAGCTCATTAGAGCAGAACACGTCCTTGTGAGAGCAGTTCACAGCCTCCCCTCTCACGCTGAACACTGTGCACGCTCGTCCATGTCTTTGCTCGAAATGAGCAGATCTCAGAAAATAATATGTAGCCAGGGAGGTACGTGCTTCTGAATCCTGCAGTGTGTTTTTCGGCAAATATGTTTTCCAACACAGTGTCAGTTCTGCTAAGATATAAAGACAGACACCTTCCCAGTGCAGGCATCCGTGACCCCGTGGGCCCAGTTGCTCATTGCGCCGTTCCTGGGGTGGATTCTGGTTCATGGGTTCGGTTCTGTCTCACGCCACATGGAATCAGGGCCTGGAGCAGGCGCCGGGTCAGACTGCCATCCAGCAATGTTTTCATATCATTGATTCTGTCTGGCTTCCATCTTGGGTCCTGTCTGGGGTCGGTTCTGGACTGGAAATTTCCTGGGTTTTGTTCTGTCTCATGCAGAAATGAATGCTGCTCCCTGACTGTAACCCTGTAGCACTGAATACAGTGACTTTCCTGGTAATTTCACGGTTATGCTAAGCTGCAACATTTATCAATATAATATTTTTTAAACTACTTTTAAACTGATTGACATTTGGGGGTCATGTTTAAATCAGTATTTGCAGCGCTACCAAGCTACCCATACGTAGGAAACAGGACGTAAGAAGTTTCTAAGTGTAAAGGAACATGTGAACCAGTAGGGTAAGAGGATTAGTGTGTAAATGTGATTGTGGAGGAGGTAATAGTGCCCACACTTATCGCCCTCTTGTGGTCGGATGTCCAATGTCCGTTACACGTGATGCCCTTTGCTGTCCTTCCTATTTTTTAAATAAAGTATAAATATTCAATACCTTATACATGCATTAGATATAGTAGATAGAGTTGATGTCAATGCTCAGTGTAATTTAAAAGCAAATAAACGTGTGTTTCCACTTGGTCAAGCGTGGCACTGAAGACACTCCTCAAGGATATTTTGATTGCCGCCAGTTAATTGTTTTTAATGGCTTTTAGCTTGACTGACACCTTGAGAAAATGAGGTTGTCGTGCCTGCCTGAGGTTTCCGGGAGCTGTACGCTGAATAGAACTGTGAGAAAACCCTTGACCTGGTGTATTCCGAGAAAAAAACAGAAATAACACGCAATAGCCAATGAGGGAGCAGCACCACATAAACCCAGAAGCTCAGTTAGCCTGAGCAGTTTTAAGTAATTCAGAAGACATTAATGGCGCGTATGATGGACTGGCATCACATCCAGGGTGCACCACAGCATTGTGCTCTATGCTGCCTGGTTTAGGCTCCAAATCCTCTGGAACCCTGACCAGGAGAGCTGCCTGGGAGACGGGTAGATTAAACAAAGCAATGAAATGAGAGCACTTCCCAATCCGGTCCTTAGGGACCCACAGACAGTCCAGGAGATGGGAGGGTGCAAAAATGTGGGCTGTCTGGCAGGGAGCAAAAATGTGGACTGTATGATAAGGAGCTGGGAGGGAGCAAAAATGTGGACTGTCTGACAGGGAGCTGGGAGGGAGCAAAAATGCGGACTGTCTGACAGGGAGCTGGGAGGGAGCAAAAATGTGGACTGTCTGAAAGGGAGCTGGGAGGGAGCAAAAATGTGGACTGTCTGAAAGGGAGCTAGGAGGGAGCAAAAACATGGACTGACTGTGGGTCCCTGAAGACCAGGTTAGGAAGCACAGCTTTAAAGTATCTGCTGAAATTATAATTTCTTTATATTCTTGGATATATTTTACTGAAAGGGTCCATATGCCTAGACTGATCTTATATTACATGCAAACCCCAAATTAGCATTCAATTAATAAAACATTTTTTACATGGTAAAGACATCTGTCTGTACTGTGTATCACTCATTTGGTTTTAATTGTGTCTTCTGATGATAATGATATTGTGTATTTGCTCTGTGCGCGACAAAAAGTGTGACTTTCTTTTCTAATCCTACCTAGTTAATTTGAAGTTGCTCATTTCAAAGTCCTATTATTCCGTAACTCAGATTGACCAAAACATATATTTTCACAAGGTTCATGTTTCCAAAATAAGGCACCTGTTATAAAGGGTTGTTGCATCTTTAAATGTCCGTTTATTGCTTATAGTCTGTAGATGTGATAAATGTTAACCGACACAAACCCAGAGACATACATATATATACACAAACATATACAATCTGACTCTGATTGTCAACATTTTATTTCCATTTGCCTTATTTGAAACTGATAGGATTCCGCCATCTTTCCTTCAAATTTTACTATTACTTGGTACTATACTTGTCACTAATAAACTGTGTCAAAATGCGTTATATTTACTGACACTTACAACTATATATAGCAACTATATATACAGATAATGAAATCTGAGTCTTTCCATCACCCTATATTATTATTATTCCTTTATGATTACCTAATAAGTATAATAATGAATCTCAATAATAATAATAATAATAATCCCCCCGTGACCCAGTAGGACAAGCGGTTTGGAAAATGGATGGATGGATAACAATAATGCAGTGGATAGCACCATTGAGCCTAGTTGTGAGTGTGCCCTGTGATGGGTTGGTGCCCCATACTGGTTTATTCCCTACTTTGCACCCATAGCTTCTTGGATAGGCTGTGGATCCCCCCCCCCCCAGACCCAGCACAGGAGAAGGAGTTAAAAAAATGGATATTAATAATACTAGCAAGCGATGTTGCACATTGTTAATATCCCAGCATTACCTTCACCCACAAACACAGCGGACTGGCTGTTAAACTTAGCATCTTAGCATCATCTACTCAGAACTGCTCACATGGCTTCCAGTGTTACCTATTTATACAGCTTGATATTTCAACCGCTTCGGTTCGGCTTAACGGCACGATGCCTCCCACACGTCAAATGTCACAGGTCGACTTCCTTAATTATGCTGCTACCCCGCTGCATTGCATTGTGGGACCGTCAGGCGGCACGGCGCATCACAATGACACCGGTGCCACAATATTCACCTTTACCTGCCTGTCCCCAGCGCGAGCTGCGTAGCACGGAAACCACCCTCCCCACTTAGCACTGAAAAACTGCCACCCCACCCTAACGCGTTCCGTGCCGCTATCCTAGGCACATAAAATATGCAGAGTTGGAAAGTTTTTCTTTCTTGAGGAGTTTTGAAGAGCCGATCTCTGCCACCTCCGTAAAATGTGATCAAGCGCTCATCTGCCCTCCCGCCGACATCCTTCGCTTCTAACAAGCTAGCTGGCTGTAATATGGGGATCAGACTCCTTATTTCGTTTCCGATTAAAGCTAATGGAAACTCCGTCAGCCAGTGCGCCGGGCTGTTTATAATTAGCGGGAATATCGCAACATTCAGATAAATAACCATCTTCAAAGCTCGATGTTTTGCTAATTTCGACGCGCAGGCGAAGGCCGATACGATCCGCGCACGTGCTCACTCCTGCACGTTTTTAATTTCTCACGCCGCCGCCACCTTTCATGTCAGGCGGCTGAGGGCTTTAAACGGCTAAACGCCACGCCGGTGATAGTTTTTTTTATTATTATTATTTGCAGCACGGTGTAAATCCGAATTTTCGCTTTTTTTTCGCCAGTTGCTTTTTCCTCAGGCACGTAAACATGCATTTTAACAGGATATCAGGAACATATGGTGGAGTGAAAGTGAACAATATGTGTTTATCGCCTGGTGTTGTAAATACGGCTCAACCTCGCTCGTGGTTAAAGTCCAGTGATTATTCATATACATGCACGAAAATATTTTTATGTAAGCACATAATAATATTATCAGTTCCATGCATATAGCTAAAATTATGAATTTTCTGATAGCCATTGCTATTCTGTAACAATGTACATGCCAGTCCCAAGTATCAAGCTGATATGTCATTGACCTTTTTAAAAAACTGCATTATCTGGGAATGCATCAAAGGAATTGCATCTATTTCAATGCTGCCTCCACGCTCCCTTGCAGCAGCATGCAGCAATAAATACATGGTTATAATGATTTAACGCTAAATATATATATATATTTTTTTTTTTCCAATTTTGTTGTTTAATGATGCTATACTGTCAAACAGTTCTCATTAGTCATAAGAATCCCTCACATTTAATTAAAAATTTTATTAGTGTCATCAGCCTATGAGTTTTATCACTTCAGAAATTATTTACACTTATTCATTAATTTTGTATTTCCCGTGTTGCAAGGTAACATTAAAATATAGGTAAAGTCCTGTGTTATGGGATCCTTGTTATTTCAGTATAACAGAAATGTAAGAATTATATTCATGAACCATCTATATTTTATACTTATATTCTGCATACAGAGCTCACTTTGGGCCAGGTGTGGTCCATTTTCATGTAAGATCATAAATGATCTATCTGTGCTGATTTGAAGTCTACCTTCAGAAAACCACTTTAGGAGAAATGTGTATTGTATGTAGTAGACATACATACAGAAAACATTCAAAAAATCTTGCGGACATGTTTAGTCCAAACCGTGCTGTTATATAACAGGAAAAAGGTACCAATTTTTACAATATTGTATGAGCTTAGCTCACAATTGTTCCAAGCACAGTATCTATCCAGTCACCTATTCACAGTTTCATTTTTATGAAACGACCCTCTTAGGTCAATCTGGAGTCCAGTGCCGTTCAGTCACAGGAGTGGAGACTAAATTTTTGTTTTAGTTTTGAAACTGAAACCGCAGACCGGACCAGTCATGCTGTAACGAGGGCCAGCCGTCTGCCTGGAATGGAGCAGCTCGATGGAGCTGTTTGGAGCCAAAAAAAAAACTCAGGGAAGGTTATAAAAAGATTGGCAAACCTTTTTGAGGCTTGCCGGTGTTAGCGGGGGACACATTATGTCCATTTATTCAAATTTCAAGGTGTGACGGAACAAAATGTGATGGAGAGGCTGTGAGTTCTAATACTTCCTGAAACCACTATGTTCGATTCCAGAAATGCATGCCCAGAATGCTACACATCGCCTGTGGTATAGAAAGCAAAAATCTTTGGAAAAAAATAATGACTATACTGTCCCCATGATACCGTTGAATCGAAATTCCTTCATTACACACATCTCCAATGAAGCACTGCCTTACACTCAGCTTTTAATCGTCTAAGAAGCATTAAGGAGTGAATACGCACGTCGATGAAAAGGCACGTTCCATTATATAAGAGGATATTACTTATCCACTGCTGTGGATTATGTTTGCATAAACAGAAAACCATTATGGCAATTTCGTCGCACTGCGTGCCTTTAAACATCAGGATGAACCTGCCGTCTGTTTCCTTTGTTTATTAGCATCCAGCTCGCTATTCTAGAGCTCTGCCCGGCGTATTCTAAGCACGCCGTCTCTTATCCGCTCCAGTGTCGCGTTTGGCCACGGTAATGAAAACGCAACTGCATCTTTCATCTACGGTTTTGCGCTGTCTGATGCGGGGCATTTAAGCGGCTAATAATTGTTACCCCACGAGTGAAGTCGGTGTGGGGAGCACAGGCCGGCTTCTGAGATCACGCCAAGCGCAAAATGGCAGCAGCTGTGGGAATCATAAAAATATCTGGGCCAAGGTGCGATTTGCCTTATTGATCCAGCGGATCTAATCTCGGCCGATCCCTGTGAAACAGATTGCACTACATCCGTGCTTTATATACATAGGGGAACAGGCCGTCTGTCAGCGGGAGATTAATGCTTTCCATTAAACATCAGCTCCAGGACTCTGCCAATGTATTTTTTTTGGCCAGTCTTCTGACCCAGTTTATTGTGGTTTATGTTCTTCCACAGAATATGTGTTTGCCTAACTGTTGTTATCATTTATCTTCTCTGCAGTGATGGTGCACACACACATACACAGGGACACACACATTTTTCCTTTTTCGTTTTTCTTCTCTAGTAAGATTGACTCAGTTTGCAATATGCTGAACTCTTACAGCTACCCAATTGAGATCATTCCTATTCTTTCAGCTAATTCAATTGAAAGCTGACACCAATGGATTACAGCTTACTTTGACAGATGATGGCAAGTTTTTGTAAGAAAAATATTACAAAGTGTTGTCCTGGAAGAGAAAACCGACAGATAAACCAATTTAGCTAAATTAAACTGAGCCTGTCAGCACTGGCAGTCTCACCGACATCCAGGTATTGAATGCCCAAACTTTGTTATGTTGGTTCTGCATATAGTGTGACACACATCGGCACGTGTCACATGATCATGCAGATTAATTAATTGTGACCAATTAATTGTATCACAATAGGCTGAATAGACTGGCATAAAGGGCAGGCATGTAGCAGAAACGTTTTAGTATCAATAGACACTTGAACACAGTCTCTAGAGTGGAATAAAGACTGAACAAAGTAAAACTGTTATCATACGAGAGCCAGAAGCTTCTCCATTAACAAGGGATAGTATTAAAGATTGAAACTTTGCAAAACTGATGCAGTATACACATCCCACACAAACACATCCATCACCTTCAAATTTATGAGATCTACAGAAGTAAGAGTCTATTCTATATGACCCAGTGGAAAACTGTCCTTATAGATTATAATGTTAACCATCCAATAGCTAATATAAAAATGGCTGCTTTCACCATGCTTAAATAGAGTCATCATCGATGGTGCCTGAGGCATTTTCAGGAATGTCGACTTTATATATTCATACATTCTAAGATGTAAACCACTCGCTGGTGGGCGGGTCTCCCCTGGTTGGCGGGCCGGCCTTCCCTGGTGGGCGGGTCTCCACTGGTGGGCAGGCCCTCCCCTGCGTCCCCACCATCATTGGGCATCTTCTCTCCTTGGAAGCCAGCTGGCCATTCATAATCCCTGGCTCTGGTGCCTGTCCCCCTCTCGCAGCCGTATGGTGATAAAAATGTATGGGCTGCTGTCCCATGGCCGCTGAGCCCAGAAACCGTGCAGCGAATGTGAACCCCGAGGTTTGGAGGCAGCAAACGACTCACTTCAGTGTACACCAGTCACGCGTCAGTCGTTAAGGGAGTCATGATTGATAAAGCGCAATCGATGAACCCAAAACGGGTCATTCGAACTGTCCAACCTCGCATGTGGACTCGGGAAGCAACTTGTGTGTGTGTGGATTTCACAGCTAGGCCTTGCATTGAAACCTGCCCCATCAGGATGGCACTAGTCAAGGGTGTGGCTGTAAATTATTATAAGACGTCACCTTTGGCCCCCTGCTACATTTTTCTAAGCATGAGGAGGCCTAACAGTACATTTTGGGGGCCCTATAAAGTGCTGGGCTCCCTGAATCTGCCAGGGTCTCTGTGCCCCTCCATTGCACTTGACCGTAGTAGACTGGTGAAGAACGCTTGCAGTCCCATATAGACTGACAGTATCCTGGCCTCAGTCACAGAACCCCCCTCTGAACAATTTGCCACTTTGCTCTCCGCCAGTCCTCCTCGGTAACCTGAGTACATCATGGATACAAACATCGATCACGCATCTGTCTCGGGGTGTCCAGTCAAAATATGGGTACTTCAACACCTCCAGGAAGTTCCCCTTTAAATCTTCTTCCAGAAGCACCTTTACTCTGCACCACTAGACTGAAAATGGCGAGTCGCAAACTACATGACAGATTGACTGTAGTGTGGTGCCCCTCTGATATTCTGCTTCCAATAGTAGACTTTGCCTCCTGTATGACATTAAAGGTCTGCTCAGGATGTCTGCATATCAAAGTTATAAAAATGCGTTGAAGGCCATTCCAGACTTCCACAAAGAAGCTCGTCAAGAAGACAGTTTGGGTTGGAACCATGGCAACTGGAAATAACTCCAAGTCTGAAGACTTTCTTCATGAATTCATCATCCTTCTGCATGCATAACTGTGAGACTGCTGCCACTGCGACCTGACCAGGAAAGGTAAGACAGATGATATGTTGTTGGTGCACGATTCTCACACAAGAGATTTCAGTAGCAAAATCTTTGCTAAGGCATCACTCTCAAATCTCCCGTTTATCACCCACCATCAATGTAACCAAATAAACAACTTAGAAGAAAACCGTCAATTCCTCACTTAAATATATTCAAAGAAATCTGGAACCCTAGAGTCCATCTTCCTGAAACATGTATTCAAATTCTTAACCCTGATTCAATACTTCTAAATTTCATTATAACAAAATGATATCCTATAGAGAACTTTGTCGGTGTTACAGTGAAATTCAAGAACATAGCAAATGGCAAAATAACCTTACCACAGGTTAATGAGGTTAATTAGCTAAGTGTACGTATCCTTTAAAAAATGGCCAAGGAATCACTGATATACTGTCTCAGCCGGGAAATGTCACGCGCCAACCTGCAGAATACCCGATGCGGTCTGACGACCACGACCTATCACAGCCCTGACCATTTACTCTGAGTGTCTGGTTTGCTTATTCGCGTCTGGCATCACAGCCACACACAAGATCTATATGGTTTGTCCTGAGTCTGAGCGTTTTTTCCTGTCTGCCTGCCTGGTTTTCTTGACCTCGCTTCCATCCCCAGATTCTGAGAGCCTCTTGGCCCCCTGAACTCTGATGTACATCGCCCAACCTTTGCCTGCCCACTGACCACCGTGTACCTGCCTGATCCCTCTGATCACCGACAACTGTGTTGGATTACCCTCGTGTTTACCTCGCCGTCAATCTCGGGTTTGCCCTGCCCCAAATAAAGCTGGCTTCTCTTCCTGAATTCGTGCAAGGGTCCTCCTCACTTGCATTCCCTGACAGGAAACAAGTCCGACTGACCTTTTGAAACACGACTTGTTTCTAGAGATCATGACTCACACTCCTGTGTATCATTAAAGAGAAAGTTTTGCTATGCAGAGTTAAAAAGTTGGATTTTCAATTTATCTTTACGTTGGGGTTTCCTCGGTGGGGGTGTGCCCCCTGTCACGCTAGGGCGTTAGCTACAGTATCTGTGCCGTTAGCATCTGAAACCGTGTTCCTGCTTGTTGTGCACCCGAGAGAATCGCCAGAGGAAGAGAGGAGAGGGAGATATCAAAGGGGGGAGGAAGAATAGGTGACAGCATCAAAGGACTGGGCGTCTAAACGACAGGGCGTTGACTAGACTGAAAAATAACAATCGTGGGTCAGACACAAAGCTAGTATCATGTGTTACAAAGGCAACAGAATGTGTGATTACTCAAAGGAGAAGGAAGTTGAGTTTTTGAGTCTGTGCTCTCTTTCTGGCTGCTGAACAGGCGTCAGCTTGTGAGCTCTTGTTGTTGGCCATGTCTGTCTTGCCCGTTTGCCTGACTGAACTCCCCGAGTACTCCAATATGGCCGACACTCAGCAGGCTCCATGTCCAGCACCCGGCAGGCCGCCGCCCGGTCCTCCGCAACGAGTCGGCCACACACACTGGCCGCACGGCTGTCCGGATCAGCTGTCTCTTAATGACAACGATGCTACCCTTCAGTTCATGTTCTACAATGTTCTTTCTGTCCCTGACTGTGCTTGTCTGTGTTTTCCCCCACGTGCTGCTCAGCTGTGTATGTGTTAGCACATACGTGTTAACGCATGTGTGTTAGAGCGTGCCTCTGAGTGGTATGTGGCAGAATGGCATGCTATACAAGCTGTCACCTGCCTCGAGATTCGACAGATGGATGATGGATGGATGGAAGATACTTAAAGGTTTCCACTCACGATCCAGCATTTGTTCAGCTGTGGTTACATCCTATATGTGACATGTAAGCGCAATTCCATTGGAATATTATCGGACTCCGCGTTCCAAGTGGGTTATCGACACACCAGTGTCTTATTTAGTGAGATGCCAGTCTCAGTAAGAGTTAATCATTAGGATGTATGTAAATCAAACCACGGTGGCATCTGCTGCAGACTGAACCCACAGTAAAGTGCCCTTTTAATGCTCAGAATGCTTCTAAGCAATTTCAGTCAGGTGGTACATCTGACTCCAGATCATATGGGCATTACACCCGACAGTAGAGATTCCATCCATGGTGTAAACAATTTCACATGTATAAAGAACAAAAACACACACACACACGTTGGTGTACCTATCATAATGGGGGCCGTCCTTCATTTCTATGGGACAAACCCTAATCCCAATCACAACACCCATAACCCATCCCTAACCTTAACCATAAGTAACCAACCCAACTACAACTTTTTTACTTTTTTGATTGCATCCACAGATTTGAATAAAACTGAGGTTATCCAAATGGGGACCTCAAAAGACGACCCCGAAAGCACTGTAGGGAAATGTCAGGTTTTACTGCACTTTGGGGACAATTTGGTCCTCAAATGTGATTTATGCAAACCCCCCCCCCCCCCACACACACACACACACTGTGGTCTTGTGAATCTCAATTTTGAGGCTGTTTAATGAATGTTTGCTTGATTATGTGTGAGGTGCTTTGGGTAAATGTACATTTATTGTACTAATTAACAGAATTTAAGACGAGCCGCCAGCAGTGCTTTATTCTAAATAATAATATACAGTGCTGTATTCTAAATAATAATATACAGTGCTTTATTCTAAATAATAATATACAGTGCTGTATTCTAAATAATAATATACAGTGCTGTATTCTAAATAATAATATACAGTGCTGTATTCCACAATAATAATATACAGTGCTGTATTCCAAAATAATGATATACAGTGCTGTATTCCACAATAGTAATATACAGTGCTGTATTCCAAAATAATAATATACAGTGCTGTATTCCACAATAATAATATACAGTGCTGTATTCCAAAATAATAATATACAGTGCTGTATTCCACAATAATAATATACAGTACTGTATTCCATAATAATGATATACAGTGCTGTATTCCAAAATAATAATATACAGTGCTGTATTCCACAATAATAATATACAGTGCTGTATTCCAAAATAGTGATATACAGTACTGTATTCCACGATAATGATATACAGTGCTGTATTCCAAAATAATGATATACAGTGCTGTATTCTACAATAATAATATACAGTGCTGTATTCCAAAACATTTTTTTCCCCAGTAGGAAGTTCAATGTAGGAAAAAAATAAAGTACAGACGCTCCCTGGGTTACAGTGGTCCGTGTTACGATATTTCGACTTTACGACGGGTAAATGTTTTTCACTTTCAATACACTCAATACATTACATGAGATATTCAACACTTTTTAAAATTTTATTTTAATTATTTTTCCCAACTGTAGGCTAATGTAGTTATTCTAAGCATGTTTTTAGGGTAGGCTAGGCTAAGCTATGATGTTTGCTAGGTTAGGTGTACTGTATTAAAATGCATATTTGGCTTACGATATTTTCACCGTACGATAGGTTTGTCGGAATGTAACACCACCGTAACCCAGGGGGCCTGTATATGTTAAGCGAATAAAAAAATTACCATGAGTTCCGGATCTGAAAAATGCTTCATTTGTGTTGTGGAAAAACCCTTAAAAAGAGAGGAAAGATGGACAATAGGAAAGATGAGCATAATTCATAAAGCCATCATGCAGGTTGAAGGATATTAGCACCTCACAGGAGCCCGTCGACTTCAAAGCAAAGCGAGCAGACTTGAAGGGCAGATGTTCTTCTTTAATTGCTCTGAGGAACAAAGTGCTTAAACGGACTCAATACTCATTTGCGTTGAGTACGTTCGAAATAGGCCCCTGAGACTTTGAGCAGGCAAATAGATTGTATCACCGCTGGCTGATGCGTACTGGAAACTTTTATCATTGATCATTTGCAGGAGATTAAGACATGAGACGACTTGGGAAATCACTTTTGAATTCAACAAAGGGTACTGATGTAAACAGGCAGAAATTCCCAGCACTAGGTACCACAATCTCGCGGTGATTGGCATGCGGATGGCATAAATGGTATGAAAATTGATTGAACTTTCCGCGCATCCAGATCCATTTTCGTTCCCAAAATGTGCTGGTATACCTTGCTAAGCTGTTAGTCATTACTGCCTGTGATCTCCTGGATACACAAATCATTTTTCCACTCGTCTGAAAGGGAACAGCAAGAAGTAACCTTTTTGCAGATTTTGAGCGTGTCGTTCCCTGAATGATTTCCGGATCAGGGAAGCATCCAATGCCAATTCCCGGTATATCAAACTTTCATATGACACTATAAAAAAATTGAAAGTTAGATGCAAACATTATATTGTGTAGTGGTGGCGAAATGGTTAGGGAAGTATGCTTAAGACCAGAAGGTTGCTGGTTTGAATCACTAACCAGCAAAGTACATCTGAGGTTCCCTGAGCAAGGTACTGCCCCACTCACTGTTCCCAAGCATTTTTTCACTTCATTTTTATTAATATTATATTTGTGTATAATTTGAAATTTCAGAACATAGAATGGTAGCTCAGGACTGAGTTCTAGATTACAATGGTGATAAGCAGCCGTCTATGTAGACACTATGGTCAGTGAAATCCAGGTGGTCTTGTGAAGACACAATTAACATAACTTATCACAGAGTTAAATAGTGCATCCAGGTGGATTAAGGGATGCTCACAGAGTTTCCGTTGTTTGGGATTTTTCCCTTTGCTTGAGTGTAAACAGAGGCTCAGGTTCCAGATGAACTATTTGCTGCATGACGGATTTCTGCTGAGCTCTCTGTGATTAATGAGGCGCTGTCAGTCTGCAACATGTCACGGCATTTCAGGGAAAGTCAACCTGCTATCGTATGCTGCATTTAGGCCGTCTTGAACTATGACATTTCTAAATAACTCCTTTGGCTACGTTATAATTAGTTATATTACATGACTATTCTTACAAAACAAATGCCAAGTAAGTAACTAGTGGATTTCATCATTACTCTCGCATGGGTATTTTGGTATTCCTCCTGCAGTCCAAAGACATGCATATATTGGTGTCTCAAAATTTCCCATACTGTTTGTGTGGACTGGCATCCCATCCAGCCTTGTTTATGCCATGTACTTCCCAGCCAGCCCATTAGGAGGCACTGTGTGGCTCACTGGATTAAGCCAGTGTGCCTTGGCACATCTGCTATTCCCTGAGCAATGCCCTTAACCCACAGCTCCCTGGGCACTCCTGTGGGTGGCTGCCTTTCACAGACAGCTCGCTCTCACCTACAGAGAGCAAGTTGGGGAAGGCGTAAAGAGAATTTCCCCATGGGAATCGATAAAGTAACAATTACTTTAAAAAAAAATCTATTCTCAGTTAACCATTGTAAACGTCATTTCATTAGTTAGTGATTAACCCTTTTACTGATACTTTGTGTCACTTGGGGTCTTTGATAGGACTGTGCTTGTCACTGGAGCACCTTTGTGTCGATCACTAGCATCAGAATGGTATCCAGAGTAAGTAGCCACTGTGTTCAGGAAGCAGGAGGACACGCAAAGATATATTAATTCGTTCCATTATGACATGGAACTGAAATTAGGGTATTTGCTGATGGGTGGGTCGAGTGACGACTAGAGGGCTAGTTAAACTGCTAAAGGATCTTCTAGAAAAATACCAGTGAAAACCAACATCTAGGAGCTACAAGGCATTAAGATACAGAAAGGCAGAGAATGTTATATATGTTGTAATTCTGAGTGGGAATACAGTTTGTAAATCGGTGTGAATGTGTGTGAAGTGAGTATTAGGATTTTATCTGCCGCAGAGCTCAAAGGCCGACTCAGCTATGCTGTTTTGGTCACGGGGGGGGGGGGGGGGGGTTCGGTTTTAAGGCATTTTTCACATCACATTCAAAATTTAATCAGTACCTGTTGGGTAATATGGCGTTTGTTGCCTTGCTGGTAATTGAAGGTAATTATCACGTCACTGGGCAGACGCGGGACCACACAGCTGGATTCACTTTACAAAGGAGTCACATGATCAGAGGTGAAAGGTCGTCTGACTGGGAGAGCTGACACGTTCTAATGCTTTATTGCATGTTCTTTCTTGGTGCTACTAAATGAAATAGAGGAGAATAGCAGGTTAGCAGGTAGTCCAATTTTGCACAAGAAGAGTGTTATTTAAATGCGGAGGGAGGGGACCGAATGAGTTTCCCGGTGCTGTCAGGTGCAATTTTCAGTAGCTGTTTCAAAACGATTCCATTATACAGTCCTGTAATCACGTCGTGTAACTGCTGGTGCTACAGTGGCAAATTTATGATGAATTTCTGTTAAGAAGTCAATTACGTTCATTTTACAGAAGGTGCTTACTTCTGTAATAGAGTTAAAGAGAGGAGTTTGAGTTCATTTCAGGCCCCGCAGTCGTGTTGCTTTTCCAAACCTGGTTAACAAACACCTAGTCTGTTGGTTTTCTGCTTGGTCACTTTTTATTTCTCGGCTTTAGAAAGAATTCCGTCGCAAGGCACATGTTGCAAATGTTTTTGTTTTTTAACACGCTAAAATTAGTACTTTTCGTTGTCAGCCCCAGTAACAATGCACAGTGTAGCAGGCATTATGTAACAACCCAACAAAGTGTCAATGAAGTCATTCATCTCGGTTGTTTATTGCATAATGCACAGAATTACCTTTTCATCATTTAAAAGTTTAGCTTCTGCAATACGTAATAATTTATTACAAAATGTAGGGAAATGCAGTACATATTGCATTCAGGCTGTTTATTACAAAATGCAGGGAAATGCATTACATATTGCATTCAGGCTGTTTATTACAAAATGCAATAGAATATCATAAAATGCATGTGCTGTTACAAACAGTGAAAACTTGTTACAATTTGTTAATGCGGTAATATTACATAATACGTTACAGCCCCATAGAGGCGTCGTTGGGGTCCTACTAATATCAGAAGTGTTTTGGAGTGTGGATTAAATTGTAGATTAAGAAAAGCGCAATTCACCTATGGAATGTTTCAGTAGGGATAAACATCGGATTTTTGAAATGCAGGTTGCCAGATTGTGTTTTAGCTGCTGCATTCTGGGACAGCACACTCGTGTTAACGATACGTATGACCTTTGACCGGAGCTTTTTCAGGAAAATAAACTGTTCTGGATCAATCCATTATAATTTTATTGCCATTCAAGCATATAGCTAGGTAGTAATGTTACAAATCTGGGACCTCTCCCCCCACTCCCCCATCACCGAATTCTCCTGAGGGGGACCCCGGCCCTGGGTCCTCTGTAACTCAGTAGCACCTCTGCCTCTCTGTCAAATACTGTTAGCTTTCACTAACTTTGGTGCTTATTGGGTCCAACCACGTGCCAAAGTGCTGGAGGAGGAGTTCGGCTTCTGGAAAGGCGTCTGTCGGGCTGCTTTGCTAATCAAGTGGTTCCGACGACGCTGGTAAACCAGGTTTTCACAGAAGCGGAGCTAAGCCGGCCCAGAGCAGGGCGAGCACGAGTCGACACGGAGAAATAAGTGTGCAGCGGCGTAATTACTTGGCAAGACAAACGGCAAACGGAAGATTTGCATGTGCAGAGACTGTAAAATTTCGAAATGGAAGTTGAGATAAACATATGGAAGAAAGGCATGTGGATAGCTGACTCCTGCTGTGCAGTGATTCAGCCCCTCTGCAGGACAGTGTGTAATATAAGCACCCTGACACTGTATTTACAGCACAGAGCTCGTCTACAGTCAGTAATAGTCCCCTAATTGAAAGTGTCTTGTTACCTCCTGCTGTACTCGGTGCACGGTCTATCTAACAACTTAGAACTTAGAGAATGTCTTTGGGTATGTCTCTGCGATGGCAACTTCTCTGCAGTCCAAGGCAACTCAAACGCTGAATTGAGCTTTCTGAAATTCTTATATTATGTCGCTATTTATTTCAACATTTTATGTTCTTTTGTTGCCTTAAGACAGGAGATTTTAAGTTGTCTCAGTTGACATGCTTCTGTTTCTTGTTAAAATGTACAGTTAGGGCACAAATTAGAGCACAGGACTGTCATTAAACGGACAAACTTATAATAAAGAGGGTTTACCAGCGCACCGTAAATGGACCTATATGGAATCAGGCATGTACATCCAAATACGTATTATGCATGAATCTAATTACACTTCTGTTAGAGAGTTAATTATGGTTTTTCCGTATACTTTTGTCGTACTTAATTCTCTTTGCTTGTACTGTTTGTGTAATAGCATTCATGAGCCCATAAATGTATGATATGCGCAGGTCTACAAGTCCACACAAAGTTCTTATTTCAAGATTACCGATGTTTTGTTGGGCGCGTTTAACAAACGCTTTGATGTGTGCTTGTGCATTTAGCAAAACTTAGTAGTATGTCTAACAGTATACAAATAAATAATCGAATACGCGCAATAACGAGGTGGCAACAAGTAGCTTAGACATTAAATTTTATATGATATTTTGTTGTGATATATTTTTCTTTGAGCCTTTGAAGCTTCTCTTTTTACAAAACAAGCGTTTTAAAGCTTTAAAGTGTCCCGAATGTAACTGCGCGACACTGAGACGGCGTTAAAGGGCAGCGTTCACTAAAACGTTAACCAAAAAAAGCGCCTCATTTGAGAGTTTACAAAGAAACGCTGTCGCATGCTTCTGTTTTAAAAGGTGCGCCGGGGTGGTGGGGAGATGAAGCGTGTTATTTCACAACAGGGTTCAAGGGACAGAGCGAATGAAGCTCATCGCTCTCTGCTCCGCTACCTGGGGTCTAGATAATTAGGTTCAGGACAAAAGGACGGAGGTCTGATTTTATTTGGAAAAAGTGCGAGTCACCAAGTAAAAATATTGTTTTGTTCTCTTACACTTATCACTTTAAGTTAATAATAAAAAAGCTCATAGGAGGGTTTGTTATATGAGCAGATGTCTGCCTAGATATGTGATATCACATATTAAAATTCGATATATTTATGTAAGCAAACATATATATGTGATGACTGTAGATGGGTTCTTTAAAGTGCTGTATTTGGGCAGAGTGTCACAGGCAGCCAGTACCCTCAGGCAGTCTTGTCCTAAAATTATTTGTAGCCAATGGAAATTCTGCTTCTAGAGAGCCAATCAGCAGGACGGAATGGAAAGGCGACGCTGATGCATCTTATCTCGTTATATAAACATCCCATTAGATCTTAGAATGTCTGTTTGGACGGTTGAAGTGCTCCAGGTTACAGTTAGGTCACGCCCAGATGTCTGAGGGCAGCTCTCTCTCCCTTCAGATGCATTTTCATTAAAAATTAAATGTGAATTAAGTTGTACAGTAGCTCCAACCAGAAATTAGCGTGGATAAAAAAAAAATTACTTTTTTACGTTGGATTTAGTGTGTACATACAGTGGGACATATATCAAAAATAATATTTAAGCTAATAAAAAGAACCATGCATAAGATGAGAAAAAACTATTACATTTTGGCAATAGAGGCTCGTATAACATTACGTCTCCCTCGAATCTGACCAATGGAAAACAGTAAATACAGGGAATATTCTAGCTAGGTGACAAGAGGCATATGGAGAGACGAAGTGGCCGCAGAAAGCTCTTGCTGAACTGAGTAGAACAGGAGCATGTCTGGAGAAGAGAGCGAGAGAGCAGACCTTTGCTTGTTTGATCTTTGCATGCCATATGCTTCCAACCCCGTGTCCTGCTGCTCCTGTCCTGCCCTACAGTAACAACCTCATTCCCGCAAACCGTGATGACACTGGGACTCCGTCGCACGGATTCATGAGACAGGGAGTTGTAAGACAGGAACCTCGACATGCGTGGCCACCTGTAATTAAGCATGCTATTGTAAGTTAATGTTATTCAGCAAACCAGCCGGTCCTCACCTAACGTCATTCGAATGACCGACTTCTTCCAAAAGGTGCTCGTAGGCTGTAATATCATGCAAATACATTCGCGGGAGACAAAGGATAGAACAATCAAGGTGATCGAAAGACAGCCCTCTACTGGTGGTTGTCATTGTCTTGTCTTACCACAATACCCCGTGTAAACAGATGTCGTCAAGGAAACCTGAATTTTGACAGTGGAAAGGCTGCAGGCTTATTTAAGTATGTTAGGTTAGAATGCTCACAAACTAAAAAATCTGGTGCTAATAACAGACGTTGTTATTGACGTCTCGTCCCAAGCACAATTGGTCAGAAAAATATTTTTTAGTGTTACTTTTCCCAAAAATAAATGTTGCTACTAAGCTCAGGATTGACATTCTTCGTGAAGCAAGCAGCCGTCTAAAAAATTATTTTGTGTATCGTGACGGGTTGGATCAGAGTTTCAATTCTGTTTGCTAAAACAAAAAATGTAAAACGAGTCAGCAGTCACATGCGAATTGAGTATCTCCACATCTGAGATTAAAACCGCCATTATATCCGCATCTGAACGATTTTTCTTCACGTAACACCAACCAGAGGATAGCTAAATGCTAAGGGAGGTGGGCGCTGGATTGCAGGGGGGAGTTTGGGGAGGGGTCCCAGCTGGGAGCTTCCTGGAAAGGTTTTTCTCAGAGGACAAGCAGGATTGAGTTATATATCTCCAAGCGCTTAATAGTAATAACAGATTTAAAGGGCCATTTTCAGGCTCTCTCTGTCCTGGCAAAGAAATCGTCGCTCCTGAACTCATTAGATTATGAATACCCTTTCATGCTTTCAGGGGAAGCTAGCTTTAGCGTGTTTAATGTGCCGGGTACGGCGGACACTCGTGAACGTTCGCTTGAGAAATGAACGTCAAGACTGACTTCAGGTTACACACACGCCGGGAGAAATCAGTACCCGGCTCGCCAGCTTGCCTGTAATCGAGGAGCCTTGTTTTCTGTGATGCCACCTGCTCCCTCGAGGATTGTTACGGCAGCTTCCCGCGATCTCCTCCAGAACATGGGCACTATGTTTAAGCTGCATGAAGGAACATTGCAGTGTGGTGCTTATCTACACGTCTTGGTGGTGAAGTCATTGAAGTAACGTCTTTTTGAGATCAGGGATTATTTTAGCAATAGAAGAAATGAACTATTTGGCCAAGGACGGGTGCCTTTCAGTTTTAAAGCAATCTGTTAAACCTGAAGTAGCTCATGGTGCCCCCCCCCTGACATGGAGTATCCGGACACCCTAATTATTATGAAGATGCAAAATGTCTGTTGCCTCAAAGCTGAAGTTCTCTTTCGTTACACATGTGACTGAAATAAGTTTCATGTTTGCGGTTGTGTGGTCACTAACCCCTAACCATAACCCTAACCCCTAACCCTGGTGGGGGGGCCTAATCTTAACTGGGACCCCCAACCCTAACCTTTACCCTAACCCTAAAAAAAACCCCTTGCTCCAATTTATTTCTATTTAGTATTATGTAGTATTTAGGAATACTTTCCTGTCATAATCATACTCTGTAGATACTACCACTTACCTTGGCTTCTCTATTCTGAATAGTTAATACTGACCCCAAGGGGGCATGGCCATTGAGGTCAGTTTGATCCCTTGTGTTACTGTTATTGCCATGATAGCTGTTACCACACTTCATTTGATTTTTATTTTAGTTTATGGGAACCTGCAAAGAGACAAAGCAGAAAGAATGTCACGTAGATGAATTTACCGTTTAACCTATGAATTCCATATGTCTGCCTTTACTTATTTCCCAGTGAGATCTTCAGTACTTCTTTGCAATTCAACATTTTAATACAATCACCACTAGGGGGGGCGTAGTCATTAATATTTAGCATATCAGCGTCATCGCCATCACCACCGTCACCGTGGCAACCACTATCATCGTCGTCACTTTCCTGTTCGCCCAACTTCTAGTCCTGATGGGACACCCTGACTTCGGATGATGTCCTCTCTGGGATTATAGCTGTTTGAATCATTGAGCGTTAAACATGAATTACATCCCCCACACTTGTGTGGCCTGCATATTTAATTAGGATTACACCCGTGGAATTTTTTTCTTTTTGTGTGTGGTCAGAGTGGTAGGTTCACCCTGATTAGTCACAATAAAGCACTTGAGTACTTAGAATACCAGAACCTGACCAGCGTTTTACCCCAGAACAGAAAAAACAGTCTTGGTAAAAATGCGTAGCTGTAAAATTATCCCGTGATGACATCAACATTCACATTGAGTGGAACAAGAGTTGCAATAGCATGTCTATTTTAATAAAAAAAAATCCCAGACCATCCCTCTACCCCTTTAAACACATTGATGCCCATTTCTTAGACAGAGGAGTCATTTTTCTGTGTTACTTATTCTAATAGGATGTTGATCTAAACGCTGAGCACCATAATGCTCTATAAAGAATCAATAGAAATCAGATCAATGGGTTTTGTCAATTTGGAGGTGAAGGTGAATGCACTTCTAATTCCCAGAAATGATGGTCTGATTGAGTTAGGAATTATTAAAGACCTGGCTATTTGATTTGAGTGGGAAAAACATTTAGAGGAAGGTCTGTTGTGATCTAATAATTGAAGTGCATGATTTAAACTCCAGAGAACGTGGAGCTCCCGTCGGACTCAGCGGAGGCCGGTCTGTACGTTCGATGTTTTCACTGCCCTCCTGACTAAGAATGAATAAAAGCTTCGGGTCTGATTATGACACACATATGCACTCGTGTTTACTGCATGAATTTTGAATGCGACGTGGCAGACAACTCACGTTAAGTCCATAATTACACATTTTCTGAAATCTGTTTATGGGTAATGCATTGTCTTTAAGATGTGTTTACATTCTTTCTGCATTTTGCTATGACGGGGGGAAGTAGCCGCTGAACTTGGGGTGTCGATATCCAGCAGGCTTTCTGTCTTACCTGGTCTCTGATGATCCACAGCTGGGGGTGTTTTACAAAGCAAGATTTCTCAGTCAGCTACTTTAACTTAAGCTAGAAGTCATGATCGCCCAATAGGAATGCTCCTTACCTAAACTCTCATTGGACAATCGTGGCTTCTAGCTTATGATAACTGAGAAAGTGTGCTTTGTGGCACACCCCCATATCTCAGGCAGCTAGTAACTCATCAGGTAGGACAGAAAATCCACTGGATACCAGAACTTCAGGATCAGGGCTGCCTACCGCTGTGCTATCGATCTTGCTGCACTTTTGGCCTCTCATGCTGGGCCAAAAAGCAGCTCATGCTAAAATCTCAATGCTGCAATATTGTCTAATGGGGAAAATGACCAGCGTCTACAGTGCAGTGATAAACATTAATAATCCTTATGTAGAGCCGTGGAAAAAATTAAGAGACCACAGCGCAATTGTTTTGTTTCACTCATTTTTCAATTTATGGGTGTGTGTCTGTGAATATGTGTGTGTGTTTTTTTTTTTTTTTTTTTTTTAGCAAACTCCAGCCTGGCTCTTCCCTGTTCCTCATTGATGAAGGGCTTCTTCCCTGCTTTATGGGACTTCAGTCCTGCTTCTAGGAGCCTGATACAGACTGTCCAAGTGCACTTCATACCTGCACTTAATGTCTCCCTGTCCTTTTGAAGGTCACTTGATGTCATCCTCAGATTCATGAGACACTGTTAGATAAGTTAACGGTCTCTGTCATTAGAAAGTCACTTCCTCCCTCCACCTGGCTGGTTTCTGGTCATTCCCAGTGTCTCCTGCTTCACCTTATTTTTGTGTCCTGCTGTCTTAGAAATGTTCAACCTGGAAGTAACCAGCCATGTAGCCGTCTGCCAGCAAAACCACGATTGAACCAGGATTTAAAAATGCAGATTTAAAAAAAATATATATAAAGGGGTCTCTTAATTTTTTCCAGAGCTGTATATTGGGCGTCCATTTAAGATTGTTTGAATTTGAACTTAAACTATTATACTTGAGGAGTAACTCATTTTTTTTTAACGATACGCCTGACAGAAGTCTTTGGAGAATTCGTCATTAAGGGCAATCTTGTACTTTTAAAGAACAAATGCAGTTGCCATGGGCAAAAGGAATTCTTTTCCCCTTTTCCTTAAGAGAACAAAGTGATGTAACAAGAAATGTTCCACTATTGAAATTCTTTGCTTGTCTCTTTTTGTATGCAGTGTTAATTATCTTGTTCTTCAGACAGAATTGTAATTAGTGTCTTCCTGTATAACCGATACGTTTCTAAGGTGCACCGGTTTCTTTTATTACTACATCGTCTAATTACCGGGAGTTTTTTTTGGTATGTTTTGTGTCTTTAATATGAAGTAAAAGTTATTTTTTTTCCGTCAGACTTTTTTTAAAATAGACCACAGACAAGTGTTCTAACCTTTTCATTGGTATGACCTGAAAAAGCATAGCGGATTGAAAACAAAATACACAGGAACGATGGCAAATGTCTGTAAAGTTTTCCCAGCAAATCGCGATCGATTTGTTAGTCATGACGAACGGCCTGATGTAGGTAATGTCGTTAGGGAACGACGGAGAGTGAGCTGAGTGAAAACGGTGACCCAAAGTGAAGACATGGAGCTACATCAGGCTTCGGAATGAGAAGCCTGGAGTCTGTCTTCACCTGTCGCTGGTGAAATCTGGATTTTAATCCTTTGAGTATTCGGCTGCCCATAGACTGTCCATAAATGATTCCCAAGCAAAGAGGATAGAGCTTTGGCAAACAGCGCACAAAAATTGCAATAAGCTGTTGTGTAAACACATGATTTCCCAACGTAAACGCTGGCTTCTTGTCCTCATTTCCCAGTGCTATCAGCTGCAGTTTGAAAATATACCCTGAAAACTTTAGTGCTTTATTCCTAGATAGTTTCAGCCCGGAGAACGTTGGTCTTCTATTTCGGAGGAGGTGTGTGTCACGGTAGGTCAGGCCTCTGTGCCGGTGATTGGAAAGTCGCTGGTTCGGCGGAATATCCACATTGCCGTTGGGCCCTCGACCGAGGCCCCTAACCTCCCGGCAGATGAGTGCCTGCATTCGGACCCTGAGCTATGTGGGTAGGATATACAGAAAGAACTATTGCAGTGTTCTTGTGCAAATGGCAAATAAAGCAGCACTTCATATAGTGCATCTTGGCTCTTTGTAACGACGTGGAGATGAGACCCTAACCCGCGTAAATTGTTCCTACATGCCATACTGTTACGTCACGCAGAACTTCGCCCCTGTCTCACAGCTACCATCTTCAGCCTCAGAGGACTGCAGGTTTATACCTGGCAGGCCAGTGCCTCTGATAAAAGCAATTATGTGAACCTGTCGATTGACTCACCCGCCTCCATTTATAGAAGATGCTAGAAAAATCTTAACGGTGAACAACAAGGATGTTGCATACTATCTGCTGACAGGGTTTAGGGTTGGAAATAGAAAGAAATAAAGCACATGAAATAAACAAATGCACCCAGTTAAAATAATATGCAAAAAAAAAGACTAAATAAATAAATATAGTTGTATCAGATGTCTCTTTTTAGATATTGCTTGGCAAGTGCAATAGCATGGCTGGCCCTGGATGGTCTTATTTGCGGATTGGGTTTATTTGAAAATAATTATAAGTTTGCCCAAGTTTACTGGTGGAAAGCCAAACCCTTCAGGGTGATAAAAGAACTCGCTGTCCTAGTGCTCCTCTTCTTCTCCTCAATGGTTAATTTGCGGCACACAGTACTCATAAAAAAATGCTGAGCTACAATTAAATTGTGCTTTATTGGTAGCTGTAGAGGTCAATCGCCGAGCGCAGCGATAGAGGCGTATTAGGAAGGAGGGAGCGAAGCGCTTTCGAGATGAAGGCCGAGATATTACTCGCAGTGATGCTTTCATGATGAAAGGCCCGGGAGGGAATGGAAATCTGCCAAAAGACGGCGATCCCAAAAGCCCCATAAGTTTTAGGATTTCTTCAGAGATGCTTGGCATTTCTGGCCATAAGTGAGACAGAGAGGGTGTCGCCTGCAGGAAATCCATGTCCGCTTGGACGAAAAACCAAAAAAATAAAACAAAACACAGCATACATATTTCACACCTAATTTTTCCGGTTTGTTTTTGGCACTTATGAAAAGGTATCACATGACCTAGTTGCATTTCTGTTTAAACACAGCCCTGTTTGATAAGATACAAATGGGCCTTGTTCTAGCTACTAAATTAGCCTCACCTAGATTAGCGGTGGCAAAAAAAAAAACTGAAAATAAATAAAGTGTCATCGTTCATTAAATATGCAGGCGTGTGGATGAACGGACACCTATAGCTATTCGCCGGGATTCGGTTCGTCTTTCATGTATCCCTGTGGATTTCCCCTCAACTGGCACGAGGCCAAAAACTGACAGACAATTTTAACGTGTCACTCATACTTACGCAATTGTTTAGCGCTGTTTGAGGATAATAAAAGGGGCTCGCATCAGACAGCCTTGGGGCTCCTTTCCGAATTCTTCTCAGCTTCTGCGGCACCAATTGAGATGAGCCGGGCAGAATAAATTAGGATTGCGCTTGATCCATTAATCCGTAAAGACAGTGGCGAGGGAACTGGGAATATTGATTGTGCCTCGGTTGTTGACAGTGTCGGTATGGACGGGCTTCCCTGGAGAGTGTGATGCTGTTTATTGCAAATAGCCACCTGGAAGAGCTGATGAAAGATAACTGAGACGCTCAAGGGGGGTAGAAAATATAACGATAAGTTTAGCTATGGAAAATTTAGCTGATTGCTAACGTCACTATTTGAAGCACATTCTAGTGTGTTCATTCATGTTTTGAGGCCTCTCTGCTTACCTCCCGAGGAATTTGACCCGCAAGTTGCTGTGATGTCTCACCTCCCTGACCTGGCTCATTGTGATGCATTCAGCACAACCGAGGGCTCTGGGTTACACTGGATGTCCGCTCAGGGCAGCCGTGTCCGATTTACCGCCAAGCCGCCAGTCGCGGTGGCGTCCGACCTGCCGATTTTAAGAGTCACCCCCGTTGAAAACATCCCCTGCTCTCTGCTCTAAATGAATCTCTTTTCTCAATGGCTCTGGTATTCCTCTTAGGCATGGACGAGACAGGGGCCGACCCCAAGACCTCACCCAAGTTCTGCGAGAGCACCAGGGCAGCACTCACGCGACCCTCGTCAATATTGCATGATGTTCCGATTGGATCGTGTCGGGACATTTGCCTCACACCCCACTCTTCAGGCATTTACTGGAACAGCTCCAGATACATTAGAGGACCCAATGTGTGGGGGTGGGGGAGGGGTCATGGTGCCTGTGTTTTGTGATATTTATGGGAGCCGAACTGGATTCTTAGCTCTTTATTTCAGCTCTTTGGTGGTCACCACCAGCAAACAATGCCCATTATCCCGACTCACACCAAAAGGAGTCTTTCGAGCTGCTGGTTCGTCTCGGTTTAATTCCGAATGAGAGCCAGAGTGTTCTGTTCCGGGGGAACGTCACCTTGGTGATTCACTCTTTTGATTTAAAAATGTGAAAGGAGGAAGAAGCGAAGTGGTGTAAGAAACTCCAGGCCTTCGGGATGGCGAGCAGATACACCGAACACTGGGACTGAAGGATTCGATGGGGGATTTTTGTTGGAATATGAAATAGGGAGGGGGGGCTTATTGGACTGAAAACATTGCCTCTTTGCTTGGTGCCCGAATGACTGAAAATGGCCCCCTGTCACCTAATTGGTACATTTAACTGAGCAGGATCCCCCCGCCACACTCCTGAAAACGCTCTGCTTGGCCCTGGTAAGCAACATTTATAGCAACCGTGTATCCCCGGAAGTTTCCATACCACGGCGGGCCGCGATTCTGCGTCTTATCGTCGCCGAGACCTGCCGTGCCCGGCAGCAGGTCCAGCGGAGCATAAAATATCCTATATTAGGATTCGACGGAGACGCCGTGGCGAGAAGCGGCGCCGAATTGGCTCCCGGGGACGCGGGCTGCGAGCTCGCCAAGGAGAAGAACCTCTGTCAGAGCCACCCCGGGATGACAAATGTCAGGGGGGGCCGGCGCTGACTGATTAATGCACTCTCAGAGGCAGCTGTTAAATGATAGAGTGGCGACGGCAGCCACAGAGGAATGTCACACACGAACAGACTCCGTAAATTGCCTGGATAATCCACACCGGCATGCAGGTAGCAGAGCCAGCTGTCGAGGATGGGACGAGTGAATCGGGGGGCAGAGCGGGTGTCACGGAGTACCTTTTAGTATAGTTCGCCACTGCAGGGAGGCGACCATGCTGGAAGGAACCAGGACATTCTCTTCTCGTGGTTCCTGAGGTTCTTAGTTGGCTCAGGACTACAGTCATCCAGGGAACAGTTGAAGGATGGATGGAAGATTATCCTTGGTCTCTTCATATGTTTTATTATGGACTTTTGGTAACTTTTGATTTTAACTCATTATTTACAAGTATAACCTTTCATAATAAAGGCTGTATTTATCACCGGGACTGAACGGTGATGTCATTATGATGTCACTATAAGGCATATATTCCCTCTCAGATGACATCATAACCCTAACCCGAACTCTACTACTTCTCAATCCACAGCTGCAAATCAGGAAACATGAAAAAAGAAAGTGAATTTTGGTGTATTTTCATATTAGGGCTGGCAGTCCTACATCCACGATACATAAACTACTTATTACTGACACGAAGATGCATTTTCTGTTCATATGATCCAATTTATGGCCACTGAGTCCATTCCTGCAGTCCAGAACAAGACATTAAGTGAAGATAGCCACGGCAATGAGAATACATTAAAAGCATTTCATGCAGTCGGCAGTGTCATATCTGCAAGCCAAAGAAATATTTGGAATTATTATTCGCGTTTACATAGCATAATGTGTTTTTTGAGATATTGCTGGAGTGTTTTTCATAAAGACAAGGGGAGAATCGATAAGAATGAGAACCAATGAGAAGAGAAATGGGGTAAACAGGAGCTTATTATAAAATATCACATATTTGAGGAATGAAATGTGTTGATACTATATCCCTACTGTATCTAATATGGGGTATCGTGTATTTCATAGGGGTAATACAATGGCGATTCTGCATCGCAGATCGTACAAACTAAACACTTGTGTCAAATGTGTAATTATGACTTCCGTGGTATAAATTTAGGCTGAAGGTTCCTTGGGGTACAAAGCTGTGTGCCAGACGGCACTCGCATCGCCCATAATGCGTTGCTAAAATGCCTATGACTGTGAACTGCTCGGGACATAACTTTTGCGGGTGGGTTACATTTCAGCCGACCGCCTGCGGGTAGGGGGACGACACGGACCAGACGAGGAGAAAATCCAGGTCTGGAGATAAGAGCGCGCTCTTCCGTTATTCCGGCAGGATTGATTTCGGCCATCTTTCATCAGATGTCTGTCCCCGACTGTTCATTCTAATCAGTCGCTGATAACTTCTGCCTCCGAAAGCAGAAATCTTCAGCGGTCGGCTAAAACTGATCTCTTTGCTCTGGTGCCTTTCCAGTTTCGCGTGAGCAGCCCCTGCAGCAGCAAGCATTACCGAGAATCCCATCTTCACAATCGCAATCAGCGTCGTCATTACAGTTATCATTATTACTACCAGTACTAATATTATGCATTATAATTTGCAATAGTCACATTACGATATTATGACATGTAACAATATCTTACTTCCACTGTTAAATATCAACCCAAAGCAATCTGCTTGGATGATAATGATTAATTATTATTATACATTTAAATTAGCAATCTAGGTATTATGAACCAATATATTTTTCCTGCCATTGCCTACCAAGATAAAAAAATCTGTTTGGATAAACGCAAAATACAGTAGATCTGTCTGAAGACTAAATTCCTTCCTTTAGGTTTATTTGAAATATTGACATTGTTTTATTTGTGTGTTATAATGCATTCACCTCACTGACTGGAGGTCACATGGTTGCAGTTACAGTCTACAAAAGTGTGGGCAGGATTGGATCGGACAGGGTGAGCTACTTGTCTGATGGTCATGTGACTGCTCACAACTGAGAGCTAGAACAGAAAGATTAGGACCTGCTGGAGACAAATGAGAGAAACTTATAAGCGAGAGAACAATAATATTGACAGAATGCTGTACCAGAAAAGGGACACAGCAAAATCCCCCCCCCCACCCCAGCTCCCCCTGCCCCCCTGGAGGTTGTTAGGCGTATTTTTTTGGATCCAAGTTTATTGAAGCCAGGAACAATCAAGTGCAGCCTTACCGCAGACAATCGGCCCAAGAAAACGTTGAGCCGCATAATAGAGTGAATTCAAGGGTAAAGAGCAGAGATGCCAAGAGGACAGACTCTCGGCTGCCCCCCCCTGCCCCCCCCCCCCCGCCGCCCCCCCGGGGAATACGGCTTTCCTGCTCCTGCCTTGTTTTCAAACTCGCCATCATGCGCTCCGTTCGCTCGGATAAGGATCCTCAGCCAAGCCGCCTTCCTGGGTCCAAGGGCGGATTTTCCAGCATGTCGGTGAGAAGTTCTGACCCATACGATGGGGGTATGGATGGACAGGGGGGCATTTAGTCTTGAGCCCAATACGAAGCTCCACCCCACCGCCAGTATGAATGAATGTTATATTTATATAGCATTTTACAGAACCAAGAGGGATTCAACCACCCCCACTGTGTAGCCCCCACCTGGATGATGCGATGGCAGGCACTCTGCACCAATGCTAAGGTGTTGATGGTGCAGGGGAGAATTCACCAGTTAGATATAAGGATGATTAGGAGGCCAGATCTGATAGGGCCAGAGTGGGCGATTTTAGCCAGGACATCGGGGTACCACTCTTCCTCTTTCTATAGATGTCCCGGGATCTTTTATGACCTCAGAGAGGCAGGAGCTCAGTATTATCTCTCATACAAAGGATGGCACCATTTTTACAGCACGATGCCCCCCTCACTGCACTGGGACATTGGGATCCACACAGAGCACAGGATGGGCTAACCAGTCAGCCACACCAACATCTCTACCAGCAGCAACCCGGCTACCGTAGGTCTCCAACCCAAGTACTGGCCAGACCCAAAGCTGCGTAGCTCCAGATGGATTACCTGGTCAGAACTGCAGGTGATATGACTGCTGACAAACATCTGAGAGGGAAGGATATCCACATAAGCAGTAATGCTGGCAGTACAGCAGAAATTACATTTTCCTCTGTAATTAAAAACTCGTTTCATCCACCGAAGAGCAAAAAGAAACAGAAATGGCCATCAAGGAGGTATTGGACTTTGTGTTCGAACTAATTGATTTGTTCTGTTTCAATTCAATTACAAGGAATCGGTTATTAGATTCCAGTTTATAGTTTATCTGGGGGATACAGGCGCAAAGGCAGGAAACAGGCCTCTTTTATTTCACAGCAAGAACAGTCCTCCGGCTCCAAACCGGACCGTTTATGCCTGGTAATTTTATTTTTCTGAGATGTCCCCGTGATAAAAAAAACCCCCCTAGTTTGCTCACTGATGACGGTAGCTATAAAGCACAGAAGATTCCGGCAGCAGCACGAACGCTAACTAAATTTCTCGCCTGTCATGTGAGGTAGAGTTCGCTAATCATTGTTTATGCAGTTATTAATTGAAATGTCTTTTAATTACATTTCACAAATGGGATAACAGCGAAGGGATGGATGATGTTCTGGGTGTGAGGCCCTGGTGGAGACAGCCCCCCCCCCCGCAGTGTAATATTACGCCCCCAGTACATTTACGCATGCTGCCTTTGTCCTTTAATTAACGCTCTGGAAACACACGTCCGAATTCAGGCGAGGGCTGTTTGTTGTCATGGCGATTTAAATAAACGAGCAAATAAAACGAGGACTGGGGCGGCGGGGGGGGGGGGGGGGGGGGCTGCACGGTGACCACCCGCCAAGGCGTGACACCTCTAATGGCGCCTCGTGCTGAGCTGCCCCGGGGGGGGCTCCGATTCCCTGACATCTGCCCCCCCCGGGCGTCACTATAACCCATCACTTAACGGCGTGCGCCGGGTCGTGGGGGTGCCGATTTAAAGGTCAGACACAGGTCGCGTTTGCCGATACGCTGTGGCATTGGCACCGTTCCCGAGCCGTAATGTGGTGACAAAAAATACGGCGTCCAGGGAGGGGGGCAGAGCCTTTTACCGTGGTCTCAATTAATCGGTCGCTCCTACTCTACTGGTCTCGCTGGTCTCTTCATTGGAGGGGAGGTGTCAAGCCCCCCCACCCACTGACACCACCCACCCTAGGATCCCAGCACTATGATCTGCATATATGTCACATGTGCCAGGTGGGGCTCAGGGACCCTCGCATTTGGTCACCTTTTACCCATAGTTGCTACTGTAGAATCCCCTGCCCCCCCCCATGAGCGACTGCAGTGTGCTCCGGCACTGTGATGAAGTACGATCGATTCCAGTAGCCTCGTCCTGCGCCCAAACAAGCTGCCCCTGATCCCGGCGCCGGATCCTCCGTCTATCTGGTGGTCGTGGTTTCCCAGCCGGGTCTCTGTACGGGGACTCCCCCCACCCCACTGTCCTTTGCTTACATCCCCCTAGCCCGGTATCCCTTAGGCGGGGGCCGTGCACACAGGGAGGATCGGGTTCCGGTCACACGGACCATCAGTCCGGCAGAATGAGCATGTGCGTGTGTGTATGTAGGGGGGGGCAGAGGGAATGACATTGATGACAGAGCTGCAGGTTTATTTGTAATTCATCAGGGGAGGAAAGATGCTGGCACCGTAACAGATATGGAGTTACATTTTTAATGGCAACCAGTATATGTGGCTATAAACACATGGGTGGTAAGAGGGACGTCAGGGAAATTTTTAAAAATCTCCTTCCCTTCCTTGTTTTTCCAGACGTGAGCGAGAAGGTTTTAATTCACACTCTGCGATCGCCCTGGGAACTAAACTTAATTGTGACCGGTGAGTCTGCAGCCCGGTCTATCTATCATGCGTAATGCATAAACCCTTTAAGGTCCAGTGCGTGTGTCTGCATTGCTGTTCCGTCTTCCGCCACTTGGGGGCACTGTAGCATCAGGGTGACCCCTCGACGGTAGCCACCGAAGAGAGACGCGTCGCTCCGAGACGAATGGGAACCGGCCGTGAGAAGTACATTCTAGAAACGCTGCCTGCTTTGTGAGGAATCTGTGGGAAGCAATAAAGGCTTGAGTCGAGTAACAGCTTAGCTATCTCGAAATTCTTATAGGCCCCATCAATGGTAGCTTTGCTCCACATCCTATAGTCAGCATGAGTCAGACACGTGCACATTCTCCTCAGTGGCACAGAACCGCAGCGTAGACACAGAAGTAGACTGACATTGGCTACAAACCTGCCTGATAGCAAACTACAGGAAAACCCAACGCATTATGTCTTGCATGAGGAGCAAGTCTTTCCTCCTTTATTTTGGTTTTACGATGGCAAACCCCAGACCTGCAGTCCTGCCAGTCCGGGTGCCATAGGATGTAGAGGATGTTTTCTGGGCGACTGGATTTAGGACCCTGCGTCCGTCCCTGTCTGTGGCCATTTGTCACGTGACACTCCGTGAGGAGGCCGCCAACATGGCTGCTGGGGGTGGCCGGTCTCGGGGGTATACATCAGAAAGCGATTAAAACATCCTGACGAAGTTTTTCTTGGTCCTATTGAAGAGTAACAGCATCCTAAATGGGGGTGATCCCTGCAGTGTGCCCAGTGCATCCTGGGAAGTACTGGACAAAGCCAACGTGGGGCTGTGGGCGGGCATCATAGGGGTGTCCCCCCCGCCCTGGGCAGCTGCCTGTGTTGCACATGGGTTGACAGGCTCTGTTCCCAGGACAGGCTTCTGGCTCTCCGCGGATGGATGGATGGATGGATGGATGGATGAAAAACAATGCAGTTAGTTTTACAGGAGGAAAAAAAAAATCATTCCGTTTGACTCTTGTGGATAAGTCAGCTGATTTCATCCAGCACTCTTCCCGTAAGATCAATTTCCATAGTGAGGACTGAGATTTTTAAAGGCCAGACTCATACCACGTGGAAATCAGGCAACGCGATCAATTTAATGTGCTATCTTTAGGCATGCAATCCAATTTTTGCACAACTAGCAGTCGGTTGATCACGTGACTGCATCTGGGTAAAATGTAGTTTTTCACAAGTCACATGATCCGCTAAAATAATCAATACGGCAACGAAAGAAACGGTAATGGGATGCCAGTAATTATGCGCACAGTATCCCTTTGATTACGCTTCAGCTGTGTATTGAATCCTAGAGTAAATCACATTTCAACACATGGCAGCAGCTCTCCTGTGAGTTTGGCATCTAATTTGCTGTGATAACCACCCCTTACATTTACAAATAAACCTTTTTTAATCAGGGATGACTTGGCGGTTATTAAAAACCACCTCCTTTGCAGGGGCGATGTTTATAATTAGCCTGAGGTTTATCTATGAACGTGTGCGCGTGTGTGCGTGTCTGTGTGTGTGCGTGTCTGTGTGTGTGTGCGTGTCTGTGTGTGTGTGCGTGTCTGTGCGTGTGTGCGTGTTTGTGTGTGTGTGTATCTGTGCCTGTACGCTGTATTAAAGTAAATGTGGCCTTCACGGGCCTCGAAGAAGGTGACAAATAGTTCCCCCAAGCCATCTAAGTCATCCTCCTTGTGTTGAAAGCAAGGCCCTATTTTATCCCTGAAAATGTCCTTGTGACAAATTGGAAAGGTTAAAGATGGATAGGACCTGTAAATCCCAGGTGTACTGTGGTATTGATCAACGCAGCGGACCGGCTCTGTGCCTTCCGAGCCGGCGATGTGACCCCCGCACGGATCATCTGACTGTAGAGGGCCTAGCACTGGTGCTAGGGCTAATGCTGCTAATCTCTGACGAATCACCCGTCTTCCCAGTGCCGTGGAGCCTCGGGGACTGGCCACGGATTCTCGCACGGAGTCTTCCTTAAACAGCTGTTAGCGCTGCAGATGTAAGGTTTCTTATCTATGTGGTGCGAGGAGGTAAGGAGGTAGAAACTGCATCACTGATGTTAGCGACGTTAGCGATTTTATCAGGGCGCACGTGCGTTTGTTTATCAAGGAAATGGCCAGTGTTTATAGGAATCGATACCGCAGAATAATCAGTCCAATTAAGGCCTCATCTGAGCTGCTGCTCTCCAGTACTGGGAAACATGACACAAATTACCCCCCTCCTCTCCAGTCTCTCATAGTGAGTGGGGAGTCAGGGAGACTAACCTCTGGGGCATCGGTACGACCGATTTTCTTTCTGACAGCGTCTGTTGCGTGTGAAAAAAGGCACTTTGACTGGGGGGGGGGGAGAGTCTTTCCGTTTCAGCCTGTGGCCTCCCGGGTAAGCCAGCGATTTCCATCGAGTCTGCCGGGGCGTATCGCATGTAAGGATTTTAGCCGTCAGACAAAAAAACACGTCTGGATCCTAACGATCACTGGGAATAAGAGACAGACCAGCACCCGGTAGCCTTTACGGGTGGCTGTTTGAAGCGGAAATCGCCGGAATCTCAGGTCGTTATGAGAGAGAATGAGAAAGGAGGAGGTATGAGCTTGTAAGGTCATTTTTTCGACATGCAGCGACTTTGCCTGCTCGCCCGCCTTCGGTAGAGGCAGAGCCACTCTGCGGTTACACCGGGGTTAATGACGCCAGGGAAGTTCACACACGCTTTTCGCTGGTCTGCGCTTTTGTGTGTGTTTGTTCAGTCGGGCTGTAATGGGTTTTACTGGGGGGGGGGGGGGGGGGGGGGGCTGCCTGTCTCAGCTCTGACAGACCCACTGGTTGGCTTTGGACCACAGAAGTATCACGAATAGCCACGTTTACTGTCACACATAAGCTACATCGGCACGTTCTGTGCCCCTGGGGTTCTGTGGGTAGCCAGTCCAGGGGAAGAACGACAGAACTCATTCACAGAATAAAGAGCAGGAAACATCGCTCAGCCTTACTGGATACTGAGACAAAACTGAGGGAGACACACAGTCACGTCCAAGCTCTCTCTCTCTCTCTCTCTCTCTCTCTCTCTCTCTCTCTCTCTCTCTCTCTCTCTCTCTCTCTCTCTCTCTCTCTCTCTCTCTCTCTCTCTCTCTCTCTCACACACACACACACACACAACACACACACACACACACAAGTTTGAAATTACGCTTTTGTGGGGATTCTCAATTAATTTCTATGGGAACAACCAAAATCGGAATCACGACTCCCTCAACCCCCACCTGTAATTAACCAAACAAAATGCAAGACTTTTGGGATTTTTTTTGGTATTTTGATTGCATTCACAGATTTTTATTAAATTGAGTTTCCCCTTGTTGGGATCGGAAAAGAGATTCCAGCAATGTCAGGATAAGAGGTTTCTGACACATTACAGGAACATTTGGTCCCCACAATGTAATATATACGTGCTGACAAAGGTGGCACTCATGCACATTGAGCCGTCCCAGCCCAAATTCAAACACATTTAATACTACTAAACTGCACCCTCCTTCGCCCCGTGACCAGTGTGATTGACACCCACGGTCTCCAAGCTGTCGTCCTTCGAAGTCCCCCTAGTTATTTTCCAGCACAAATCTGACTACTTAGTTTTTCAAATGATAGTGACACATCATTAGCGTCGTTGGCAGGTTCGGCCGAGCTGCGATGGGCCGATAAACCTCTGCCCTCTGGGAACTCGCGCTCTCTGCTAACTGAAGCACGGAGCGGCTCGGAAAACGGCTTTGGCTTCTCCCTCGATTCATCCTGAGATAGAGATGTAAGCACTCGAGAAGACTTATACAATCTCATGCCAAACACTAGTGCTAGTTTACTTGAAAATATTCGGGAAAAAAGTACCACTGATTGCTAATACAGCTGTGTGCCCTTCTGATGAATGTTCCTAATAAACAGTATTTTTATTTCTGTAAAAGATACCACTGGAGTTTTCACCTCTCCAGATCTGACTGTGCAACACAGCACAATGCCTCCCAGGAAAGGCTTGTTCATCGGTGTCTTTAGTGAAACTAAACGTCCACGGAGAGGACTGACATCGCTTTGACACAAAGCGGATCGGCTAGTCAACCATAAGGAGCCTAGAAAATTTCAAGTATGCCAACTGCAAGTACAACAAACATCCCAGTTCACCAAGTCACTTCAGCGTGCATCACAGGTGTTACCTGGACTGAAGAGGCCTTTTTCATTGAAATTTCCTTTGTACGACGGCGGTAGAGGACTGAGGACTCAGCAGCAGTCCAGTCGCTTGGGATTTTGCTGGAGCGCCGACTTGATACAGCTTCCACCTTTCTGAACCAAACCCCCACCTTCAATGCCATGCCCTGCCTCTTTAGCCCTTCTCAGTGATGCTGTGCTATCTCCACATCTATATGCGACTTACAGAAACAGAATCGATCTCTTCATGATTTTTTTAAAAACTCCCGGCACAAAAGAAGCCGTAAACCTGCAGTGTCTGAACAGTGAATCTGTGGGCTTATGCGAGCTCTTATACAAAAACCTTTTTTTATCGTCTGAGTAGCCCAGGAAAAGGGTGAAGGAAATATTGGAGGACAGGGGTGCCTTTAAGGTTTAATTTTATTTATTGGGGGGTTTTATCAACCCAAAAGCACATAGTGTGCTGGTAAAAAATGTGGTAGAAGTTGCAGGAGGTCCTGTCTTGTGTCACCGTTCAGGAGATCTTCAGCACCCTTTAGAAGCGGAAATCCAGCCACGAGAGGATTTCTTAACTCTTGGATCGAAACATCAGCCGAGCTGCTGTGAGAATAAGGACCCAGCTGGTGGGCAGAAGGGAGGTTCTCAGCGGTTTAGATACGCGGGCTAACTCCACAGGGAGACCACCTGCATCTAATGAAAGACAGTCACAGGAAATGCATATAAGAAAAGATTTTAAGAGATTAAAATGAAGGAAAGCATAATATGAAATTGAAGGATTGGCAGAAGATTGGAATCTCATTGGCTGGAGTCCTAGACTTATGCCTTGTGTTGCGTAGGATAGTTACAGGCCACGAAGTAACCTTGACTGGGATAAGTGGATGGATGGATAGGGTTAGGGTTAGGGTTGGGGATGGATTGATTGGTGGATATATGGTTGGATATAAGGATGGATGGATATTTGGGTGGATGGATGGATATTTGGGTGGACGGATGGGTGGCCACTGGTGTTGAGATACTGTATGTAGGGTTAGGGTTAGGGTTATGTGGGCGCACTGTCTGTTTTACTGTTCTGCTTTCTCATCTGCAGGCAGGGGCGGTCCCTTCATTTCGGCTCCTGCCTCATATCCCAGATGAGGCTCAGGGAGGCTTCATAACAAAAGACAGAAACGTGAGAGCCTTTCAAACAGCTGATATAGGAAAAAGTCAAAGGGCTCCCTTTCATTTCCCTGTGAAAAGGTGCCAGTGGACGGTGGCCACTCGAGGTGGATCAACACCTCCGTGTAATTCACAGGCGCTCCGGACGACTCGCTCCTCCGCCGCCGCTTTGAACCGTGGCGACCGGCCCCAGCACGCCGCTCGCAGCATCCCGCTCTCAGGACGGCAGGAAGCTGTTTCAATTAAGAGACAGACGTGCTTGAAACGTGAGCCATGCTGCAAATGCATCAAAGAGACGCTTTTGACAGGCTGCTGGAAATCCTGAATAAAGGAAGATCCAAGCTCGAGTTTTTAAATAATATATTAGTGCAGAAAACATTATGGTTTCATTAGCTAATCATGGAGTTTGTTTATTAATTTAATTAGCCCACAAGCATTTACGCAACTTAAATGCATTTGTTAAAGATGTAATAAGGAAATTATTTAAGTTACGTATCCCGGCCAACACAGACTCTCATTTATTCATGTAGGATAAGTTTAAAGGAGTTGTATGGACAGGATGAAACGCTGAAAGTTCCTCTGAGACACAGGGGAGTGGAGTGAAATAACTTTGTGGGGGGGGGGGGGGGGTCGCAAATGTTAAGGGTATAGTAGGTCGGCTCTGAGGCTTGGGAAGGGGATGTGGGCGAGTTGAGGATGTCTGGGAGAGCAGAGCACAGCGACCAGGCAGCAGCTGCATGTGTCAGGAGGCCTGCAGTCCCTCTCCAAGGCTTCAACATGCACCTCCATGCTGCACTTGCTTCTCCAATCCGTCAGCACGAGATCAGCAGCATGCGATGCGCTTCGCCGCATGTCAAACTTCGAGCCGCTATTCACGCCGGACGCAAACTCTGACCGCGAAGTCGCAAAATGGTTAACACGAAGGGCCGCTCGATTAAACGAGGCCTGCCCTCGAAACGAAATCCTTCATTCGCAGCACGTAGCAGTAAACACACTGACTGAAAAAGCATTGCATGTTGTGCTATGTCATCCATGAGCCAGTGATCGCAGGGTAGAGAATGAAGGACCGAGAAGATGATGTTAACTAGCTAGCCATCTAGCTATCAACGTTAAATTGCTAAGATCTGCCAATATGAAGTAACCCATACAGACGACCCTCATGAATGCAAATGTTAATTAGAACAAACATAAATACTAGTTAAAAAGATGACTTCATGCAACATCTTTTCATTGGTCTATCAAGCTATCAGTAGACAGAGAAGATTGCGTCACGTACGGTAAAAAGTCACAATTGTCATGCGCAGTTTTCATCGAATGATAAGTATATATCTATGAATTTTGATTTTTCCTTTGTAGGTGTCTGAAGCAAGCCCTTGGTGAAGCTGATTTATCGAGGCTAACGGGACTAATGGTACCATGATGTTCTCACAACCGCCCTATCTGACACTGCTCCACACGACATCCTGCTCCGCTTACTACATCTCCCTCTGCCTGCTCTAGAGAAGCCATGTTCTTCTAGAAAAAAAAAGCAGGCCGGCTGAGGGCAGACGGGCCGCAATTTGTAGTGATTTGCGGAACATGTAGCACCCCTGCGACAGAATGGTCTGCGAGTCACCCATGCGTGACTTTCCCCCCCACCATAGATCCATTTTCGGAGCCCACCTGAAGTAATCTTTTTGATGGTGGAAGGTGTACGACCGTTGTCCCCTCTTCTTGATGCAGTGCATGCTGGGTATTTGGGAATAACTGTGGGCTGCTGGAAAGCAGATGTTTTCTCTCTGTTACAATACAGACAGGAAATAAATTACAAGGTTGCTGGGAACCCGATCAATAAGAACTGTTTTGAATAATTGAGCCATGCAGTGTAAATGTTTTCTTTGTTTTCTCTGTTTGTGCTTTGTTTTGCTTACTTGTTTGTACAGGATTATGTTTTGAGGTATTTAGCTGTTACAGTATTTTAACTCACAGAGTCTTTGTTTTCCCTGAAAATGCATCATTTCGGAAAACAAACCTGGAAGCTGCTTCATGCACCTGCTTGAAGTATTTAAACAAAAGTGATTCCTCTTTGAAAGAATGTGCCCAGACACTCGAGGAAAATGAATAACTCTTCTCCTTTTTAATTGTGCTCGCATCATTGCCTGCCTACGTACGTGATTACGACCATCGATGAGGGATTGTGATGGAAGATGTCGCACTTCTCAAAAACACGCTAGTCGCCGACCAAAACAGAGAGCGGCGAATACAGGCTCCCCCAACTAAACTTCAATGATCACTGTCATCATATCGTGTGTCTTTTCAAGTTTTTATATCCCAAAGTACCTCTCACTCTAAACAGAAAGAACAATCGCCCCGGGCGGGGGGGGACATTTTAATAGGCCGTCGCAGGAATTCTTATTGACCCGACAGACTATCGTCTTGAGAACCTCGGCTGACTGAGCCAGCGAATCTGACGAATCGATGCGACACGTGCATCTGAACGCGGGGAGAGTGACGTGATGCAGACGCTCGCCGGGATGAAATGCCTTTCACGTTTGGGGGCTGCAGACACGGCGAATTATCTTAGAAGCACTTCTTAGGAATGGAGACTCCTTCTGGCATGAATAGATGAGCAGGAAAAGATCGCCGGCTGCCTGGCTGGGGCCCGGACTCTGGCTTCAGCAGCGGTAATGTCAGTATTCTTCAGCCGTATTGGTCATGTTCAACTCACCTACTGATGAGCCATGCTGTTGGGTAGCTTCAGCCCCGATCTCATGTCCGTTGGGGTCGAGCTCATGCCAGCTTAGCACTATAGTCCCCAAGCCAGTGTTTCTCAACCCAGTCGTCAGGGACCCTGAAGATGTTCACATCTCCGCTCCCTACCAGCTCCCAGGACACCGGAACCAAACAATCAAGCAATAAAGACCTAGATTGCTTGGTTCAGCTGTGGTGGGAGCTGGGGGGGGGGTGCAAAAATGTGGACTTTTTCGGAGTCCCTGACAACCAGGTTGAGAAAAACTGCCTTTTGTTAATGTCATATGAACTTACGCATTTGTGGAAAGAGAGCAGTTCTGGTCAGGAATGTAATATTTTACACATGGGGCTTTATAAGTTTGCCATTTTTAAAATCCTCAGTAATGCCCTTAAAATAGAGAACAAGCCTGCTTCTGGGACCTGAACTAACAACCCTCAGGCTAAAAATGTTCTCGTTAGCAGCGCTCATATAATACGGCTTTCCATTTGTGACATACAGCCGCAATTTGTTGAGGCTTATATGGTCTCAAGAGAACAAGCTTGCTTCTGAGACTTGAACCAACAACCTTCAGGCAAAAAGTGCACCTTGTTAGCACCACTCGTGTAATACAGCTTTCCATTTGTAGCATACTGCAACAATTTATTGAAGCTTTTGTGATATCAAGGGAACAAGCCTGCTTCGGGGACTTAAACCAACAACCTTCAAGCAAAAAGTGTGTCTTGTTAGCCATGCTCATGTAATCTGTTTGTGACATACAGCCACAATTTGTTGAAGCTATTACGGTATCAAGAGAATGAGCCCACTAGCACAAGATTGCAGAACAGTCTCTACCCAGATACTGTCACGCAGATTCTACTTTCACTCTGCTGTCTCACAACAGCACCGCAATGAATGAACCGAGACTTGAACACATCACATACATGCGGCATGACACACGCAGAATATGCACTGTGTGTTCTGGCTCCTAGCCATCATACAATCACCCATTTTGACTTTACGACAATGCCGCCATCACCTTCATCACGTTAACATTGTCGTGCTATATGTAATCCATTATACCATTCAATATCTTATTATCTTGTAGTAATACTACAACTCTCAATTGCTGCCTCTCTCAGATGTGAATTTATCTCATCTGAAAAATTCCTCCGATACTTTATACTATGCATTTGTATACAGCTCGTATATGCAATTAATTTTTTCCATGAAATTTCCTTTAGCTTGTACAGTTTTTACTGAGGCTTCTCACAGTACATATACAGTGACAATAAAGAAATATTGTATCTTCTGGGATTTGAACCAACAACCCCCCAGGCTAAAAGTTCATCTTCTTGGCCCTGCTGATAAAACACAGTTGTTTGTTGGCACGACTCACGGCTCACACACATCTGTGCAATGCGTCACTGATGACAGCAGAAGGTTCTCTGCCTGCTATGTATGCTGAAGGAACTATCTGATTAGCATCTACAACAATAGCGGGTTAATTTTTGTGTAATGGCATCAAAAAGTAACCTGTAGTTCGGTTCTTTCCTCGCTTTGGACCATCTCTCCTACTGCTTTCGCAGCCTGGCTCTCACCCTGGGATCTCTTTTCCCGCGTTACTAGAATAGGATATTGCTTTTCTAATCTTGCCTACAAGGGACGCCATTTATGTATTATTTTCCAGTAGCTATTTCTCCAGTGAAGTGGCTTCAGTGCTGCACTCCCCAGTTTTTAATGTCGTATCTCGGTTTTTACGACAGGGGGGGCCAAATGAGGGGCAGCAGGCAATACAAACTATGGCTGACACCACTTCATTTAAATCAAATTAAAGTTTGAGGCAGTGGGGGCATTTTGATGCCTGCCCCCCTCCCGAAAAAAAGGGAGGGGGGGGGGGGGCTGGCACACTTGTGGGACAGCTGCCGTGGTGGACACAATAGGCTGGGGACTAAGTGAGACAGATTAGCTTTGCGGTGAGGAGCATTCTATGCACAGGGTCTACAATGGAATTGTAAATCACGGTGGATCCTTTCACTAGTGCCCCCCTCCCCCACACACCCCAGATGGGGCAGCATTTCCCCCCTGCGGCGTGACCCAACCCAACTGCCCTCCCGCCCACCCCCCCCAGCCAGATGTCTGACAGCTTGCCTGGGTGGCTGAGAGTTGTCCCGAGCCTCGTTCAGATCTGTTTAGGAGGTTAGATTTTCTGACATGCTTAGCTGGGCTGAAGGGGAGAGAAGGATCCACCCAGCTCTAAACGACAGGAGAGTAATGGACGTCAGATTTTCATGGCCCTCCTATGCACCGTGGGGACGCTGTAGAGCCCGAAGAGGGGGAAACGGTTCATTTCGTCCACAATACCATTTATTTTTTTACCTGTTCAGGAAAGTATTGGCTTTTTAAGTGGATAGAAAGTCTGTCTGTTACATAAGTAACACTAAATTAATATATTTTTTATAATAATTGATACTTTATTGATCCCTGTGGGGAAATTGTCTTTACACCTCCCTCAACTTGCTCTTTGTAGAGTAAGCCGTCCGCGAAGGGCAGCCAACCTGTTTGGGCCCCTAGGGAGCTGGGGGTTAAGGGCCTTGCTCAAGGACCCACAGACGTGCTGAGGCGGGGTTTGAACCGACAACCTTCTGATTACAGGCACAGAGGCTTAACTGTGTTGGGACTATTGCTGCACTTTTGTGGTCAAAGCTTCCCATCAAAATATGTCGACGATGATGATGAAGATGATACTATATTTGCCATTTGATGAAGATGATACTATATTTGCCATTTGTACAAGCACCTTTTTGTTTTTTATTTTTAAGTCTTGTGAGATTCAGAGACAGAAGCTTGGGGTCTGAGCACAGGGTTAGCCATTTATCTTTGCCCACCAGGGGATTTGAGCCAATGACCTTCTGAACAAAGCCACACACTGCCCCAATACTAATGTCTGACTGGTCAACTGATGCCTGAACTTCAGTTGTCAAAAATTCCTCTTTTTTTTCAAGGATACCCATAATTCAGTTCACAGGAAGTGCTGTCTTGCATCCTCGTTTACTCAGTGTTGACAGGGATGCTTCTCACTTCCTGTCCTGACCCCAGCATATAAATGTCCCTGCAGACTGTGGTGGCGGGCAGTTCTGCAGCACCGGCTCGGTCCAGTAATCTTTTGCGTCGGGGCTGGATGCTGTGTCCATCACCTCAAGGGGGCGGAACGTCACACAAAAGAAAACATTGCCCGGGCTAGCAGAATGGGGCGGTGGGGGGGGCTTGGGTGTCCAAATGCAACCCAGTCCTCTCTTCTCGTTCTCCCTCCTTAACATTCAGACCACAGAGGCCAGAGATGGTGGCAGCCAGTGAGATAAAGCAGGCAATGATGCGAGAGACACCTAAATATGCTCTCCTCCAGCCCTGTCAGACAGAACCACAAAACACGCAGGCTGCCCCTTTGAAAGGTACATTAAAACCGGCATAGACCTCATGCTCAGAGCCACTGGGCTGTAGACTCCACCCCGACACTCATCTCATTGGCTGCACATTTATTATGGGATGTTGTCCCACTGGCTGCACATTTAATCTGGAATGTCTGGGCAAATCTGAAAGAGATGGTGAAAGATGATGTCATACAATATGGACGATGAATAAGATATGTATAAATGTATATGGGCAACTAAGGGCAAATCAATCAATCAATCTATCTATCTAAATTCTGTGACAATGTGACAATTATTTTGTCTCACAATGAATGGCATATTTGAAGAGATATAACCTACATTTCTCATATTGAAATACATGCATTTACTATTAATTATAATTGCATTGAAATGACCATTTAACATTTAGTTATGTTTATGTGGGAATGTGGCAGAAACAAGGTCTGTTTACCCCTAAACAAGTGACAAGTGAGAGATGGAGCTCATCTGTGATGTCTTCCTATATACTGTGATGTCTTCCTATACACTGTGATGTCTTGCTACATACTGTGATGTCTTGCTACATACTGTGATGTCTTGCTACATACTGTAATGTCTTGCTACATACTGTGATGTCTTCCTACATACTGTGATGTCTTCCTACATACTGTGATGTCTTCCTACATACTGTGATGTCTTGCTACATACTGTGATGTCTTCCTACATACTGTAATGTCTTCCTACATACTGTGATGTCTTCCTACATACTGTGATGTCTTGCTACATACTGTGATGTCTTGCTACATACTGTAATGTCTTGCTACATACTGTGATGTCTTCCTATATACTGTGATGTCTTCCTATACACTGTGATGTCTTCCTACATACTGTGATGTCTTGCTACATACTGTGATGTCTTGCTACATACTGTGATGTCTTCCTACATACTGTAATGTCTTCCTACATACTGTGATGTCTTGCTACATACTGTGATGTCTTGCTACATACTGTGATGTCTTGCTACATACTGTGATGTCTTCCTACATACTGTGATGTCTTCCTACATACTGTGATGTCTTCCTACATACTGTGATGTCTTCCTATACACTGTGATGTCTTCCTACATACTGTGATGTCTTGCTACATACTGTGATGTCTTGCTACATACTGGGAGTCTGGGTTCTGTATGAACCAAGTGCAGAGTGTCATTCCTCCCTGAGTGTGAGACCTAAAGCCTCTTTGCTCTCTGTCTGATCCCCTATTTCCTGTTTATGGGAGTCCTCTGACTCCAGGGTTTGCTCTGCTGATCAGCACAGAAATTAACAGCCCCATGCCCTTGTGTGTGTGTATATATATATATATATATATATATATATATATATATAGCTCTGGAAAACATTAAAAGGGAGGAAGTGACTTTCTAATACCAGAGATCCCCGTTAACTTATCTAACAGTGTCTCATGAATCTGAGGATGACATCAAGTGACCTTCAAAGGACAGGGAGACATTAAGTGCAGGTGTGAAGTGCACGGCTAGGACAGTTTATATCAGGCTCCTAGAAGCAGGACTGAAGTCCCATAAAGCAGGAGAGAAGCCCTTCATCAATGAGGAACAGGGAAGAACCAGGCTGCAGTTTGCTAAAAAGATGCATTTCACACAGGTGCATAACCTACTGTATAAAATGAGAAATGAGTGAAACTGAATATTTTGCTGCCGTCTCTTTAATATACAGCTCTGGAAAAATGCATTTTGCATTACATTTAATAATAGTAAAAAAAAAAGCAGGGTCAGGCAATCCCTGAAAGGAACCGGGGTTAGGGGCTGTGTTGAAGGGTTCGATGGTGAAATCACTCTGTCAGTGCTGGAATTTGAACTAGCGACCTTTGGCTCACAAGTGTGGCATGGTAACCTGCTACCTGAAGCACACAGCACCTTTCATAAGCAGCACCTCTGTGCCCCCTGTGTGTCACTCAGGTAGCTTATGGTCAAAAGCTCAGGGCCCCTCTGCTCTGCTCCTGAATCCAGCCTGATTCTGTGTTCCCGGTTTACCTAGAAAGATCGGGGCCTGGTGCTACAAACTCATCCTTTGTAATGCGATTTTACACAGAAACGGAATATATTCCTGGTCTGTAGTCCTGCCCATTATTCCGCAAACAACAGGGTGAGCCAGATGGTTAGTGCATGATACGTCTTTGACGAGAACTTTTGAGATGTATGCTTTGTTTGAGCCTGGTACGTATCTGCGGGAAAGTGATATTCGGAATCTTTAGTTTAGCTTCACCACGTTTTAAAGTCCTTTTAACCTCAAGTGTAGCTTTCAAAAAGCGAAAAGTGAGAAGCAGCATATTTAACTATGAATTGCACTGAACAGAAGATTTCAGAACGTCAAAAGACCCTTAAGGTCAGATCTGTTTCCTTGCTATGGATGCCAGCCTTAACGCTTGCCAGAAATGTATTCCACGAAGACATGTAGTCTGACTCTTTTCCTTTTACGGGAATAAAATACAATGAAATATAGATAAAGCTTAGTTAAAGCTGAAATGATCGAGTTTGTCAGGCAGACACACAGGAAATGCAGCTGTCTAATAAGAAAGACCGTGATTTGACTTGATGTGTTTTTAGATAAGCTGCTCTCCACTCCCTTGGTGGTACAGAGCCCAGCACGATCCGGCAGAGAGCTGACAGCTTCCCGCTGTCAGAAGACACCCTTATTGTGCCCAGTGACGCCCGCAATGCCAGAGCGAGAGCGGACCCGCTGCTGCTCTCTTGTTGGTGATTCATCGGCCGCTGACCAGCGCCATGACGGACTCTATCCCAGAAATCCAGGGAGAAACCTGGGCCGTCAGACGGCCCAGCAGACTGCAACAGGACGGTTTCCGGAAGGACCTCTCCGCTGCCAAGAATGCCATGTTTTAACGAATTAGGACTTTAGGGGGAAAAAAAGCAACTCATTTCAAAATATCAAGCCGAACCTTAAGCGTTATTTAACAAAGTAGCACATAAATCTAAAAGACGGAGACGCAGCAATATTAATTTGGCAGCGGTTCTCGTCACGGTCATCCCTCGGCGTGTTTCGAGTCTACGGACACAGCAGCTTAATAAGCCGGACCATTCACGGTCCCAAAAATCAGGAGGACTTCAGCTGACATGGGGAAGACGTGCGTTTATTTCTGTATCCACACCTCGCCTTTTCAATTCTTCTGGCTCGACATTCCTGTCTCTGGGCGTTTGCCTTCCTGCAACATCACGTCTGGCAGGGATGGGTAAACAGTGAAATATTGATCGCAGTTGGGGGTGGTGGGGGGGGGTTTGCCTGGGGATAAAGACGCAGAGCATGGCGCATGGGGAGCCGCGAGGGGGCACAGCCTTCTGTCACGCATTTCAGCCACAGATGTTGGCGACAGAAGCAGCACATCGCTACATTTGCAATTAAAGAGCCCCCCCCCACACACACACACACACACACACTAGCTCTCTCCCACCACCCCCTCGCTCCCAGCATAATCCCTGTGCCAGTCAGCCAGCTGAGGAGAAAGTTCACATTTTAAATTTTAATAACCTTAGAAGGTGTGAGAGAGGACCATCAGTTATCTTGTCGAGGGCACATCAGCCAAGACCGCTGCCCTAGAGGCTGCAGGCAGTTGGCACCGTTAGCATTTTGCCGCAGACCAGATGGAGGCTATGCTAATCAGCCGGAGATCAATGGCGATGGAGACCGCCGTGACCCGAACCTCGCTCCCCCGCGGCCAGGGATCCGAAGCCTGCCGTGTGAACCAGACTCCCGGCCATTCATCGCGGCCTGCTAACAATCGCTCGTATTAGGTCACAACAGAGCCTATTTATAGAGCAGTTGGAAGGCCTTTGTGCTCAGTCCGTTTGTTTAAGTGCGACTCGTCACAGCACGTGGGTTTGCTCATTACGGCGGGTTCCCTTCTCCGCCTAGAATGAAGACATGGCCTGAAGCAGCCTGAATTATTCAGCCCTAGCATTTGAGCCTGAATTAGCTTCCTCCTGCTACTATTTTGGCACCTCTATTTTATTGGGTGGCACCTGGTATTTCATGCATTTTTCACAACATTGTGAAAAGGGCACCCCGTGCCAGACCACCCGCAAATCCCCCCCCCCCCATTCTATTCCGGGTCCCTCCTCCTTGAAATCCTGGCATGTGTTGCCATCTTGCAAACCGCGCCGCTCGCTATCTCCAAAGCTCCAAAGAGACTCTCCGTTCCGAGCACGGCCAGTGCGGCTAAAACACCGGAAGGTCGTAAGACACGTTTTCCGATTCAAAGCGGTTTTAATCGCCGTCGCTTCCTGTTTTAACACCGATCACGGATGCGTCCTCTCCGGATGAGTCACGAGCGTTCCCACGGTCCCACGGTCCCTGAAATGACTTTCCGTCAATGTAATTAACTGCTGCGATTCGTCCAGCCCTAACATTTGACGTCTGAACTCCACAACTCCGAACACATGGCGCCCACGTCCGTGGAATGTGCAAGCATTCCATTTTCGTGACAGAGTGCCACTTAATGGTAATGAGGACATTTAATGGCCCCCTCTTCAAGCGACACTCTTCGGCTGGCGAATTCCTACTCTCCCGCGAGCTAGCCGGAATGTTTGTTTGCTGTACAATCAAAACAAGAGCAAAAGAACGGCTTTATTTCATTTGTCATGGCTGCCACCACTGCTGGATTGCACTATAATTTCAGTAGTTTACACATCCCGATGATGTGTCAGCAGATACTGGTGGCCATGTTGCCACTTACCTCCAGGGGGCGACGGTCAGCGTTGCTGCATGGTGTATAATTAAAGTACAAGCCGCTTGTCCGGGCCAACGTTTCTAAACAGGTGGAAGGTGCTTTTCAGGTTTGGTCATCACTGCAACCACAACCATCTTTCTTGATCCTAAAGAGTCCCTCTCCTCCGCTTTTACTGCCCTAGAACACGTCAGTGCTCTCTCTACTTCAGCTGGTAATTACTTTATTGGACTAATTATTTGGATAGTAAGTCACCTAACGCATTGTTTTCTGTATCTAATTAAAGTGCGTTCTAATGTCATCCAGCATTTGGACTTCTGAGGACAGGGCCTCTGTTATTTAGGGGGCGTCCTAAATACTGCCAGTTCCGCTGCCCCTAACAAGGGTGAGGTCAGAGGTCACTGGCTGGCTGTTAATTACCGAGCCATAGAGGAGATGCGTGTTTGTGTCTGAGCTTCTGGGGGACTTGCTGTCCCGGTGGTTGGTATAGCGCCCTGTTAGCCTATCAGAATTCAATGTAAAAGGCGACAGTTTTTACTTTCCTGGGAAATTAAATATGCAAGTTCCAAGTGAGCTCTGAATCTGGACATGGAATTAGATACTCTAATGAAGCCCACGACCAATCTAATCCCCCCAACATCTTCGGTTTGATACGGTTAGCTAATAATTTCCCAGACGGGCAAGTGGAGCTGGCGTCCAACTTTGGTGAGCTGATTGGTACCCATGCACCTCCATTCCCCTCTCCCCCGCTTCCAGGGAGATTGGATTTGCAGGCAGATAGTGTGCGGGCATGACGGAGTGCCACAGCTGCCCCCAAGAGCTTTTCCCGCGCCGCTGTGGGGGCCCCCTTTCCGTTTGTCATGCCGTTTGCCAGCTGGGCGTTACCGACGTCTCTCACCACATTCCACACTCTATTAAATGCATGAAATCTCTTAAAAACAATGCAAAAAAAAATAAGCCCTATCCTGTATTTGAACTTTTGTTTCACCGAACAAATGGGATTCCCATAAAAAGAGAAAAACTGTTCATATAATACATTTTTATTAATTTCTATGCAGCTACTTTTCATCACAAAAAACAATCCAACCAACCTGCAGAGACAGGCCACAAGTAAATGGAGATTTTGGACCAGATGTTGGTTAAATATGAGTTAATCTCAGGACGAATATTATTACACTGGATTGTTTGATAAAAGTTCTCTGAGCAGCACTTTTGATTCGACATATACTGGCGTGTTCGTCGCATTTCGAGCCTTGCTTGCTCACGGCAAATTCATCTAACCACCTGAGAATATCCCTTTAATTACCGCACAGCGCGTAATAAACATAATCAAATGTACAACTTGCCAGTCTTCAAAACATCAATTCAGACACAAATCTTGTAATCATGTTGCACTAATAAGAAACTGCCTAACCCAGGAAACGCGAAGACATCCGGAGAGTTCCGTGCTGTGCGCTGTTACATCAAAGGGCTGAAATTAAAAGGATGGAGAAATGCCTGCTTGTTTTGCAGGTGGCTGAAAAGCAGGCGTCTGCACAATAAAATGAGATTCTAAGGACACTCTTCTAAACCTGGAGTCGGTAGGATATGGTCATGCCAGCAATTAGACCTGTCTTCGTGTAGAAAACCCATTTTCTGTCAAATGGCAAAGAAATCTAACTTATTTTTGTTATTATTATTATATTTTTAAGAAAGAAACAGAGCAGCAATTAAAGCCAGAGAGCTTTCATTTCCCTGGAGGCAAATATTTGGCTTTTTATTATAACAGGCATGAAAACAATATCCTGCATGCGGGGGGACTTTTCATGTTTTTAATTTAATCCACGTCTGACTTTCAAATTCAGCTGAATGTGGGGGCTGCATGCTGTCATTATCGAGGATGATGCCACACTGGAGTCAAACCGAATCTGCATAGAGTGAAAGCTGCTTGAATATCTAAAGAATAGTTTTATTTAGGCTGCAGGGATGCGATGAGGCTGGACCCCGAAATGACGGACCTGCACTTTCTGATAGGAGACCTTTAATTGGGTGCATCAAGGTAATAATTAAGCATCTCATGGTTTCCGTACACAGACACACACACACACACACACACACAGAGGCGGTAGTTTGCTTTGCAAGCTTTTGGATTGTGGGAAGAAGCTGAAATTCCCAGGAGAGCAGCATGCGAACTCCACACACAGAGGGGGGTTAGGATAAGAACACCCCCGGGGGTGATTCTGTGGGTGTGGTGCGAACCACTAAGCCATCACACCCCCACCAATGACTGCCCGAAAATCACAGGTAACACTTAAAGCAGTGATCATAATGCGTTATCGATACCTTCATTATGCATTATAATGCATTAATAAACACAGCTAAAACAATTTATAAAAAGACATAGCACATTATACCCATGTGTGTTATGTATTATGAATGATCTGTGAAGGTCTCATCTCTAATGCACTAAGATCTTCATAATGCAGCACACATCATCCATAATTCTTATACTGAACATTGTAATGCTCCCTGACTGTGAGCATTAAACCTCCATTAGCACAAGTGCCAATCTCTGCTGCCATTTTTGGATAAAATATATTACTATATATACACTACCGTTCAAAGGTTTTGGGTCACTTAGAAACCTTTCCATGAAAGCATACGTGAAATGAGTTTGAATAGGAAATATAGTTAAATAAATAGGAAATAGTTATTGACAAAGTAAGAAATAATCATTTTGAAGTTAAAATAATAATTGTGTTCAAATTTTGCTTTTGTCAAAGAGTCCTCCATTTTCAGCAATTACAGCCTTGTAGACCTTGGACACTCTAGATGTCAGTTTGTTGAGGTAACCTGATGAGATTTCACCCTGTGCTTCCTGAAGCATCTCCCACAGGTTGGATTGGCTTGATGGGCACTTCTTACGTACCATTCCTCCCATAACAGCTCAGTAGAGTTGAGATCCGGTGACTGTGCTGGTCACTCCATTATACACAGAATACCAGCTCACTGCTTCTTCCCTAAACAGTTCTTGCACAGTTCGGAGCTGTTTTTGGGTCATTCACCTGTTGGATGAAATTACCTCCAATTAAGTGCCATCCACAGGGTACGGCATGGCGTCGCAAAAGAGCCCTTTCACCCTGTACAAATCCCCCACTTTACCATCACCAAAGCAGCCCCACACCATCACATTACCTCCACCGTACTCGACAGATGTCGTCAAGCCCTCTTCCAGCATATTCTCATTTGAGCTGCGTCTCAGAAACGTACTTTGTGATCCGAATGAGTCAAACTTAGACTCGTCTATCCATAGCACTTTTTTTCCAGTCTTCCTCTGTCCAGTGTCTGCGTTCATTTGCCCATCTTAGTCTCTTCTTTTCATTGGCCACTCTCAGATACGGCTTTTTCTTTTTCTTCAATGCCTCCTCACTGTTGACGTTGAGACTGGTCTTTTGCGGCTGATATTTAATGAAGCTGCCAGCTGAAGACCTACGAGGCATATGTTTCTCAAACTGCACACTGCAATATATTTATCGTCTCGCCCAGTTGTGCACCGGGGTCTCCCTCTCCTCTCCCCATTGTGTTTAGTGCCAGTTTGCGTTGCTTTGTGAAGGGAGCAGCACGCAACATCGTACGAGATCTTCAGTCTCCTGGCAACTTCATTGCACAGAATATCCTTCGCTTCTCAGAACAAGCATAGACTGATGAGTTCCAGCAGAAAGCCTTTTGTTTCTGACCATCCTGAGCTCGTAATCGAACCCACAATCGCCGGTGCTCCACACAGTCCGAAGAAGGCTATTCCTTGTTAAATCAGCACAACAGTTTCTATCTGTGCTAATATAATTGCAAAACGATTTTCTAATGATCAATTAACCTTTTAAAATGATAAATCTGATTTAGAAAACTCAACATTCCACTGGAACGCAGGACTAATTGTTGCTGACAATGAGCCTCTGTACACTATGTAGATATTCCATTAAACAACAGCCGTTTCAAGCCATCGCAATCATTTATAACATTAAGAATGTCTACACAGTTTTTTCCTGATCAATCTGATTTTATTTTAATGGACAAAAAAAACTTGCTCTATAAATCTGTATTTATATCTTCCCTCCTATACCATCCTGTCACGTCACGAGGTGAAACTGAAGATGTGGGAGGGGGGATTCAAGGCAAACAACCGGGGTTTATTAGCGGAAATGGTCGACTTAACAGATTTGAAAATAAACAAAAACGAGGTGGATCAAAACAGGAGAGGCTAAGGCCCACACAGGACCGGGGACGGCAACGTCAGTGACAGAACTGGCTAACACAAGACACGGACGCACTTATAAACCGGGCTAATAAGGGATCAAACAAGGGGCAGCTGGGGTGAATCACACGAGGTTTGGAAGGAGAGGTAGGACAAACGATTAGTGGGCGTGGCTCGTTAGGGTCATTCCACGGAGGAATGGGACGTGACACATCCAGCCATTTTGTTAGTGTAGATGTAAGATGTTTGAATTGCATGGATTTCTCTCTACAGAACCATCAAGGTTTTAATTTTATCTTATCAAAAAAATTCAGATCTTATCTCAGATTTATCAGAAATCAAAGCTTTCCAAGGAGAGGTCACTTAAAAATAAACCTGATGTAACAGCAGGTTCCAACAGGTCAAATGCATTTCGTTTGTTAAGAAAGATCTCACTATAAAAGCACCTGTCCTGTTATAAATGCCACTGTGGGTTCCAGAGGCACTGCATTAAAAATGTTTATGACTCACTGCCAGGGTTGCATAAGGTGTTCAGGAAGGTTAAACTCACAGTGTGGATAAAGACACAAACCGCTCCACAAATGGTAATAAAATCAACAGACTGGCATCTCAGGCAGCCGGAGGCTTCTGAGGAAGTCAGGGGCAACAAAAGCAGCTGAAGGCTTCAGAGAAAATCAAAGTATTCAGAGGCAACAGAGACCAAAAAGGCTTCAGAGGAAGTCAGAGGCTTATGAGGCAATTAAAGGCTTCGGAGGAAGTCAGAGGCTTATGAGGCAATTAAAGGCTTCAGAGGAAGTCAGAGGCTTATGAGGCAATTAAAGGCTTCAGAGGAAGTCAGAGGCTTATGAGGCAATTAAAGGCTTCAGAGGAAGTCAGAGGCTTATGAGGCAATTAAAGGCTTCAGAGGAAGTCAATGGCTTATGAGGCAATTAAAGGCTTCAGAGGAAGTCAGAGGTTGAGGCAAACATGGCAGTTGAGGGCTTCAGAGAAAATCAAAGGCTTGTGAGGCAACTGAGGCAGTTAATGGCTTCAGATGAAGTCTGAGGCTTGTGAGGCAACTGAGGAAATCAGAGGATTTATAGTAAATTGCAGCACAAAGCTGGGAAGCTGCCGCAGCTCTCATCAGTCCGTGTTTACATAGCTTCCCTACTCACTCCAGAGGGGTATGAGATGCCCGACAGAAATCAATTTTGCCACGGATTTAACGGGAGTTTAAAGTCGTCGGAAGCGGCGCGTTAATCGAGCTGCGTGTCTCAGTCCTCGGATTTACGCTCGCGTTTTCAGCCGAGTTTCCCTCAAATAGCAAAATTTATCTTTTGACAGATGCTGGTGAATAATTCATTGTTCAGTGTTTTCCAAAAAAATCATCCTACTGGGACGTGACATATAAGAACTGTCAATGCTGTTAATATTTTAAATTGTTTCACCCCCCAGTGATTGATCTATATTTTATACTGTGATGATACACCAGTGGTTTCGTTTTCATTTCTGCAAGTAGCGCCCCCAGCAGACGATGCTGGGGGGGGAGGGGGGTTAGAGAGTGCTGTTTCCAAGGCTCATTCAATAATTAAAGACAAACACCTGACAGAACGTAAGTGCCTACAGACCTCACTGTTTCCATCAATCATTTCAGCCATAGGAGGCCTGCATGGGAGGAGTGTGCTATTATTCTTACAGGAGCAGTAATTGGGTTGTTCTTTTTCTGTGTTAATCTCCTCATGCCCTTCTTCGTGTGGCATTGTTGCTAATCTAGTCGTCGTTATCAGTTTATTTGGCTGCAACAAATGCTGCATTTTTGATTAGAGGTGGCCCAAAATACAAACCCGGACTTGAGGGATGGATTTTATGCCTCTTGAGTTGCAGAGTTTGAATGATGCTACAAAGATAAAGAAAGATCTCGGGACAAAAGGCCGGGGAGCAGCCAGTGTATCTGAGGGCTCAATTTAGAGGCACCAACTGAAGAGCAAATCTCCAAAACTCATTAGTTCATGCTTTGTTGTTTTTCCGATGAGGAAAAACAACCTGACCTACAGTCAGGTTCATCATCATATGTTACAGTACTGGGAACTAAAACTCACTCAGTCCTCATGCAATCCAATATATTACATTTCCAAAGCACTAGGCCTACAGAAATGATAACATTTCTGGACTGAGTTTTGGAAATTTGCTCTTTAATTTGCCTGAGGGACATGTATATTACACACACACAAACACACACACACACACACACACACACACACACAGACACACAGCAATTTGGGCAACTGCACACCAATCTGTAACCCAAAAATGTGAAGTAGAATTACACCAATGTACGCATGCTGCCATCATTCTGTTGGTGCTCTGACCCACTGTGGGCCGTGACGGTCTGGGGAGGGGTTACTCAGAACGTGGAGCCATTCATCAGAATATCATAAAAACAGTGGAATAAAAACAATCGAGGCAATTATTCTGCCTGGCGACACCTCAATAACCAGCAACATATTACTGTAAAAGATGGAAGGGTTAGTTCATTGAAGTTTGAATTAATTATTAAAAGTTGAAACATGAAGCACTTCTTTAAATCCACCAAACGCGCCGCAGGAAAATATATCTCGCATATTTCCCACTAGCTTTGAGACCACGGCTTCACAGAAGCAGTGTGAACTGCACATTAACCTTGACAACAGGTTGCCTTGCCAGTGCGCGAAATGTCACGCCGCCTTGTCCCTCTCAGAAGGAGCAGCAGAGGAAAACAGCAAAGGTTTCCTTTCCTTGGTTTACATGTCAAAATTATTGCCATTACGAAGACTAATGCAATGCAAGTGGTGTGTTTAGGACGAATCATCACTGTAATACGTATATAAATGAAATATACGCAGAACTAAAGCTATCAAAGCACATATAATAGCCATATAAATCAAAATTAAAACATAAAGTTTCTCTCATAGTAAAAGAAGTTAATTTTTCCATGCTCATGTTCTTACAGGGTACTAATAAGTATCGTCACCACAATGGGTTAATAATGTTCTATATAAAAATAAAGTTTAAATAACAACAACATAAGTCTGAATTAGATTTGGAGGCTTCGCCTTAATTGCCGAGCAAAGAGCTCCGCGAGGAGCCGAAATCCCATCATTATTTGTCGCTTCTTGACTTTTATCCACCAGATTATCTGCTAAAATCTGTGAGAAGATACCAGGCAGCATTTGATAAATGGCAGGAGATGGATGTTTGCGTAACTTTGTACCCCAACTACTGTAACAATAAGCAGCTGTCTGTGACGGATCTGGGGGCCCACGAATGATTGTGTAATTAAAAGAACTTGAGTTAACTCTTGGCTTTGATGGGTTGGCTCCCTTCCGGTGTTTTTCCCAGCCGTATTCCCATAGCTTCCGGAATAGGCTCCGGACATCTGCAGCCCTGCATACGACTAGCGGGTATAGAAAATGGATGGATTTTTGTATTTATGGATCTCCTGGGGGGGTCAGTCACATGCTCTCGCTCTTGGAGCCTTCTCCACCCTTATGCTCCCATAGCCCAAATGTTACGATAATCTTCCAAACCCCATAATCCAGGGGTGGCCAGTCTTATCCAGAAAGGGCCGCTGTATATGTGGGATTTCGCTGCAACTCCCTAATTAGATCACTAATTAGAGGACTGATTGGCTGAAGAGCCCTCACACCTGGGATCGAACAGCTGACCTACAGGTTACCCCAAAAACCTGCATGCACACCGACCCTTTGCAGGTAAGATTGCCCCCCCGCCATAATCCATCTTGATTCCCTTGCTTGTTTTCCATTCTGCTTTTATTCCACCCTCCAGCTGTACCCCCCCCCAAATCACATGTTCACTGTCCTAACCGAAGAAAATCTTATACGTGGAGCTGAAATATAAGAAAAGAAATCAAAGATCTTCGTTAACATCCCCCCCTGCCGGAGTGGTGGATTGTGATGGTAAGTCTGAAAAAAATCGAAATACTATTAAACAAATCCAATCATTCCTTTGGTGGAACTCTGTCCAGTATAACTTACGATCGTCAAAATGAGCAGTATTTCACGCATATGGTCTGCCGACCTTAATATACCTCAACCCAGCAGCTAGCTGCACTATATAATCTGTGAAACATCCCCCCCCCCCAAAAAAAAATGTCTATTTGCGTTCAGTCCTCCAAGCAAAGGATTGACTGCAAATTCAGAATACAATTGTGTTCCAAATATCCGTGTCCATACAGCACGGCAGAAGGACACCATGAAAATTGGTTGTCATGGACAGAGTTTCTGGGTTTCCAGTTTTTTTTCCTCCTTGCACAGCTCACTCTGGTCTTACTAGAAGTATGGTGAGATAGATGCAGCCAGGAGAGAAGAAGAAAAGAACGTGGGAAGGAGGAAAAGAGGGACACTTGGGGAAGTGCCTGGTGACCTAGAGTTGCTTTGCTAGTTTAGATTTCGGTTAGCTTCTCTAAGGCGTGACAGCACTGTGAACAGCAGCCAAGCTTCCACATCCTGTGCGTTATTGTGGGCGCATGCATGACAACTGAAGCCAAACTCTCGGGTTTACTAGCTTGTTTCTGTCAAATATTTTCCATTTGATAGCGGTTAGCTCCATCCTAGCTACATTTTCATGCTAGTTTCCTTGTCACGTCGAAATAAAAAAACAACGCGTCAGCAATAAAATATTAAGCGATGCGAATCTTTCATTGAAGCTGAACTGTTGTTGTATTGAGGCTGCTGTGATGTTAGAAGCAGACCTATACCAGAGAAGACTTTTTTAAACTAGAACTTTTCAAACTTTTCAGTTAAAAACTCCTGAATGTGATCATGCAACTTAAAAGTTCACATGGTGAGTTTGAATGAAGTGATCACAACATGGGTGTTAGACTATTTTAAAGCCACTGAATTGGTTTGAGCATTAGTAGAAATGGAAAGCACCTTTCAGAGTTGGCATACAGCAGGTCATTCTCCAAAGAGATGAAAGCCACCAATCAGAGAAGAGGTCACTCAGAGGACAGCCACAGTCGTCTGAAAGACCCAAGATGACCAACGCACTGTCCACATCAGTAACAGTTTAAGCAGTTCACAAATCTGTTCTGCAGAGATTTGGGGAGAGGATCCAGTCAGTGAAAAATACTGTTGAAATTTTAATAATGCATGTAGAAGACACCTGGCATCTACACAGAAATATTTTCCCAATCAATGAAAAAAAAAATAACGGTATTAACCCAGGCGGCGCTATCTAATGTTAGGGCAGGTTTTTACTTCATGAGAAAGAAAGTACGCGAAATGCAATGCAGGGCCGGACGCGATCCTCTTTCAGCGCCAATGCGTCAGCCAGCTACGTACGTTGATGTCAGGCCTGGGGTGGCGCTGTAGAGCAGAGCTGCTCGTAAAATCACAATTATGAAGTGTGGTGTGAGCATTATTAGAGTAAATAAGAATTTCTCTAAAACTAACCACGCACAATGTAATTACAATATGCAAGGCGGGGTTAGAATTGTAAACAAAATCATTTCCATGCATAAACTGAAATAAAATATGAAAATTAAATAAAAATCATCTGAAGGAGAAGTATAAATATTGCTTCTACAGGCGATGGTGCTACATTGCACATCGCAAACAAAAAACCTACAACTTTCCGTCCATCCCTAAAAATAAATTAATAAAATCTAAAGTAAAAAAAAATATATAACTAAATAGATTCAAATCTTTCAAATGAAACCTGAGACCACACCAAAAACCCTCTAGCGAAGAACCACACTCTGTATTTCCAGACCTTCTCCGTTAACCATTCTTCAGATCTGCCAGCCAAAGGTTATCGTAACGAACGGTCCTCTGGCTGGCCTGCTTTCTGGCTTCTTGCTGCTTTTCTCCTGGCCAATGAACGATCGAGGTTCGCTTGTCACCGAGTGAGAGCCTCTGCGTTTTTTGTTCTAGGAATCTCATGAGTGGGATCCCTGCGTGACATTCCAAGACCAGCCCCTATGATGAAAATTACATCACGGTTGATGTGCGCACTGTTGCTCTGCCACGTCTGCCTGAAGTAAATCTAGCCCTTAAATGGATGCTTATCAAGACAGAACGCAAAGAGTGTAGACCTATATATGGGTAAATGTTTAGAAGAGGCTATTTCAATCTGCGGAAAGATCTGGAAATGGGAGGGAGTTCCATTCTTTCACTTAGGCAAAGTGTTCATGCTCTTAATGTACATTGACTTTCATTTTAAAAACAGCTCACTCACTGGTATTGAGTAGGTTGGGTAGCACATGGAAAATATATTGCATTTGAACCATGTAAAAGTCGAGGGATTCGTCCAGTAGGAGACCTGTTTGTTGGTAGCAAATTACAGCTTTGAGGTTACTTACATTATGCTTTTTTTAACTACATGCATCGACTTAGCACTCTATTACGTTTTGCATTGAAAGCATCAAGATTACAGTTCTTGGAAGGAACTTTCTGGTGATAAGGATCAACAATTTGTCCACACATGGAAACACACATCTCTGGCAAGATTCATCTGTATTCATGGCAAAACACTATGTAGGCTATATCTCTGAATACGATTTATCTAATAAAAAATGGATTTCGATGAAAAAATCCATCAGATGGTAATTTAACATAACGATATTTGTCTTGAAGACAGAGAAAAGAACATATTATTTAAATATTGCGTGGTATTTAAGAACTTTGAGTTCCCTTTCCCCTCAAGGCCAGGAACCTGGAGCAATCATTGGTTGAGTTGGAACTCTTAGGCTTGCAGGTGACATCAACCCATGGAGGAGATGCACTCACATCACTGGGCTGAGACTTACTGCACCTTACTCCCCGCCAGACCACAGGACAGTAGACCCACACTGCACCCATCTCCGCATTTGTTATAATGAAAACACGCACCCTCTCATTTATGTAAGGTCATCACCCAATATAAATGACCTCTTGCGCTGTTACCCTGTGAAGCTGTGTTCAGTGAAATTGCTCCAAATCCACATTTCGTGCTCCGTGGACCGCGTGACGGGAAAAGGCATCGTATAGAGATAAATCAAATGAATTGCGCATTTACTGCAGAGATATTAATAAGTAATAGTTTTTTTTTTATTAAAAATGCTTGGAATTATCCCATGGAGAAAGTACTTTCCAGCAGGGATAGAAATCTGATCACATGCTTACGTGGTGTTAACCAAACTCTTTTGAGAGCAAAGGGAAAAATAAAATGGCTGAAAGAGCCTGGAATGAAGTTAAACTTCAGGATGCAGAGGGAAGGAATGGTTTATTAAAGGTAGAATCACCACGGCAACGGTAAGAGCAAGTGAACAGGTAGTTTCAAATAATTTCATTTTACTCTTTAAATCGCTATCTCCAGCCCTTCTTGTAAGTGCAATAATAATGGACACTTGGGTCTGTAGATAGATTGTGAAACTGTCTGGTTAAAGTGGTGGACAGAACCAGGAGATGTGGACCTGGGAAAGGAACAGAATCATTTTTCTGGAGGAAGCATTGTCCTATTTAAATGGAACAGGGTGAAGAAGGAGAGGGAGTGACTGTAGACACGAGGGAAATATAAAAAGCAGATTGGTCTTCTGCTGGCGACTGAAATCTAAAGCGAATGGATGGACTGGAGACAGGAAGAGCTAAAGAAACCAGCAGCTCTAACAGAGGATACCTTTAAAAATTAATTTTATTACTTATTCACATGAAGACAACGATTGAGTAATGAGAGACATCAAGCTGAAACATTGTTATATGTGGAGAATAGTGCATCATATGTTAAAGTTCCACGATCTGCTTGGGATTGTAAAAATCCTTCATGTTTATGGTTCGTCTGATTCTCAGCTCGGTCTGAACCAGCTCTGAGTGAAGCGGCTCCCCGTGTCTCATTCATGCCAAACCTGCGGTTATCTGACAGACTATAAGCAAAAACAAATGTTTTCTATTTAGATATTAATTTTAAAAAGACCACAGAAAACAGACTTTATATAAAACTTTGTAATGAGTCTTGTTTTCCCCAACTTTTCTGATATTTTTAGATCTTGCGCATTGTAATAATATGCTTCGCAGTTTCATCCTTGGGGCATTGTGTGCGGTCGGTCTGCCATTCCGTTTCAAAACGATCAATCAAATTCCAGGCAGCTCTTAGCCTTGAAACAGAAATCAGCCATGAAGTCTCTCATACATTTGCGAAATCCCTTTGCCATTCCTAAATATCCATCTCCTCCATTAAACCTCAGGAGGCTGAAAGGCCTCTCAGTCACTTTTGAGGTTGTCTTCACATTCTTAAAATTCTTCACCTATCTAGAAAACCATCAATTCCAAAATGCTACATTTGTCTTTATTCAGCACAAACACAGCACCAATAATCTGAGACCATTTAGAATGTCATTCTTATATATATATATATATATATATATATATATATATATATATATATATATATATATATATATATATATATATATATATATATAAATAAATAAATAAATAAACATACACTTTTCTAAATCCGATTTTCTTATCTAAGGGCAAATCTCCATACAGTGCATATCTGCTAAATGCGCCATCCTCGGATACAACTCTGTGTTTCACTGTAATCCAACTTCTGTTAAAGTTTTATATCTGTCAGCACGTACTGCATTGCAATGCTGAAGTGCATTTCCTACAGTTGCCGTGTCCCACCGCTCTTTCCTAGGAGATTTGGGGAGAAGCTTGTGTTCTCTTCCTCCACACCTACCCCTATAGGCTCAGCTCTGTGGATATTCCGCACAAAGGTGCGGCCACATGCGATATAGCCAGCCCCCGGCGCTGCCCGGTTCCCTCTCCAAGCGATGCGGTAAAGGTGTAAAGTCCAGGAGCTGCCCAGGACCCACGCCAAAGAATCACCTCTCAGCTTTTCACAACCTACTGCCGGTGCTTACATGAGAATGTCAATAATCTCAGACTACAACAGCCAGTAGGCAGCGGTCATGGAGAGGCAAGCAGTGAAGCAGCACAGCGAAATTAATCGCAAACACAATAAGCCAGCCGGGGACAAACAGCTGAAATTATCGTGCGCTTGAGTATCTTTGGACTGACCTGCGTAAGACCTGCAATAAAGAGTTTGTTGTCAGTGCCACCTGTTTTAAATTTAGCAAACTGTGCACGGAGATTAACAAGAGTTGTGCAAAAGCGTTTTTCTCTGCAGAAATCATTGTCTGATTATCCCCTCCAGCTCTATTGTGGCCTTAGAACGAGATCATCATAAATCTCCTGTGAGATAAAAACTGGAGGTAATTATCAAACAAATCGCCAAAAGATCCAATAGAGAGTAAATGCCTACAACTCCAGAATACACACACAGAGATCAAGGCCTGTACGCAAGGATTCCCGGCTCTATTTAATTTCCACAAAATGGTATTGGCTTGACTGTGCCAGATAAGTGTTTGGAAGCTGGATTGAAGGGTGGATGCAAAGATAAAACTTTAACTTCAAACACAGCGATCCTCTGACATTATTTATTGGCGGATTCCACTGAGAAAAATACTAAATGAAATGTCAGTTCAGAATGTGTTCAAACCACACATAGTACACAATGAGAAATACCTTTTCAGTATCAAATTGCCAAATTTCCTCTGATTTCAGTTTACTATATTTTGCATGCATTCATTATTTTGCATGACAATCCATCCATTCATCTATCTTCTCATCATTTACCCTGGCCTGGCTGCGGGATTTTGCACGCTCATGTTAATTAGAAATCAGGAAAGACAATGCAGGCTGTTAATTGGCGAGTCCTGACCTTTCCTGTACATGTTTATTAATTACTATGGGATTGTTAAAGATTTAAAATACAAAGTAAAATTATGTGAAAAGTGCTACCAGACAGCTTAGCAAACCAGTTGTGACACAGGTCCTCAGAGACCAGAATAAATCACAACATACGTCTAAGCTCTTATGGTATAATTCACACGAGATTATGGTAATTAATTTATGCTAATATACTTCTATTTTTAAGGCCAGTCCTTGCATTGCGATTGCATCACCCGGAAGTCTGCATGTCAACAGAGATCGCCTTGTAGCTGGTGAATCCCAGTACAGTACTGTGACACCACTGATCACTTTGTTAGCCTTCCGATTGTGTACCATGCTTAGTCTTTGGTTTTCATTCAGCTCTCCATCACAGTTCGGTTATTTAAGCCTGTCCGCAGTTATATAACATGGTTTTTGCTAACACTTTACCCGAGGTCGGCACAAGTAACTTTGCAACTCAGTTACTACACAGGTACAAATGAACAAATGTAGTAACTCCACAAGATACGTGCATTATTTTTGCCCCCTCAAGTAAAGTGCTACAAAAGGAAAAGTAGTATTCTTGTCATCTAACATTACCATACCAGGCATTGAGGCATGGGCTATTAAAACAGAATAAAATGTATTATTGTGGTTATTGAAATAAAAATAAATCTTTTTAATTCTACTCAATAGTGAAGCATCACTTCAGTTAGGGCTATTGTCTATGTTCTGGTTTTAGGCTTTACATTTCATACTCATCTTTTGATATTCATTAATCCGAAAAGCAGGTGTTCCGTGACTCAGCCCCTCCCCTATTACCCAACACCCCCAGGAAAATACGGGGTTGCTTGCAAGTAGCCGTCTGACATAAACTTCCAGGTCTTGCCGAGTAGATCACGCCCAACTCGGCGGAGAGTTCCTCGTGCTTTCGCCAACCTGCCCCAATGACCCTCATCTTCATCTAACACACGTTCAGGTAATCACTCCATGATGATTGTTTTGCTGCTTTCTTCGGCTAAATAGCGATCAATGTATGCTTAACAGGCGTCCACAGCTAGGTGTAACAGCAGAGCTGAGGAAGACCTTCTAGTGACATTGTTCTCTACAGTTTCCATGACTTACAAAGGTTCTAAAGGCATCTAATAGTGGTTTTCTGTGATCGCTATCTAACCTTTTTAATCCTAGGGACACAAAACTGATGGGACAAAAGGCAGACATAATGACCAAAGTTAATCCCTCACGTGTTATGTGGAAGGCAGCGTTGATAAGATTAAAATTTAGTTACAGTGGCGTATTTATTAATTGGCTCATGGAAATGAAACTACTTCAGTGTTTGATATTGTTTATATTAGCTCATTCTTTTATTGTGCTGCAGAATAATTAGACATGAAGTGTTATCAATTCTGTCATTACAATGAGAAACGCTTGCAGGCTGTTATTTTAGGCTGAAAATGATTCTGCCGGATCCTTTGTAACAGACCCTATAATACAAAATACACATCAACTAATATCTTAAAGGGTTTCTCTGATTTTGCACCTTCAGGATGGTATTACTTTTTACATATTTATGCATAAATAATTTTGATTTCAGGATCTCTACATTCTTTAGCTTCACCACAGTTTGGACGACAGAGATGCCTAAGAGTTCTGCGGCGATGGATTACGGACGTGGAAACGATCTTCTGAATGACACTAACATCTGCACCTTTTGGGACTGAAACCAGGTACAGAGACAGTAAAATAGTTACTGCAGAAAGACCAGAGATGGTTGGAGACCACAAGCAAATAAAACAGGTGTGATGCATTCTGGGAATTCGCATGCAGTATTAAGTGCGGGCTTGGTGCCCGTGATCAGGAATGAAAAAAATGAGCATGATTGCCAACTAATTTATATCATCAGGGAGCCTGCGTTGTCAAACGGAGATGATAAAATATGCCAGTGCTCTGGATTTATAAAAAAAATATGTTTATTAACCTTTTAACAAGGGACTGTAACATGCTTAGGACACCTGGCTTGTGGGTTTCCTCAGGCCTGCGCTCCAGAGTAAACGAGAAGGCCGGCCATCAGACAGCCAGTGACCTCCTCAAGAAATTCCTCTTTTAATTCACTTTCCTTCGGAAGGTCACACATGTGGGTGACCCTGTGGAAGCAGCTTTTCCCAAGAACCCAGGAAACACTAATAAACCAGGATCAAACGCAGGTGTGGATCCAGCCCGTCGAGTCATATTTCTGCGACGGGGAGGCTGTTTTTAGGCTGGTAGGCTGTTACTGTTGTACCGACGCAGACATTTTTTCGGTGATGGATGGGCGGAAGGACGCTGTAAAAGGGGGAAAGTTATGACACTTCCAAGGACCCCGGAGATCTAGGAGCCTTACAAAAATTTGCAACATAATTAGATTGTTCTGGGTTGGGGGTCTAATATAATATACTTTCATGGAGCCCAAAATCTCTAGTGCCGCCCCCGTTCACGGGCAGCCATTTTGAGAGGAGAGGGGGTCTGGCTGATTGATTGGCTCTCGCACGGCGATGACATTATGGCTAATGCGTGTCCTGGGCGTACCACGCACGGCCGGCTTTGAAAGCGATCCCGGAGTATCAGCGGGCCGCCTGGCGGAGTGTGCGCGGGTCCCCAGAGCAGGCCGTCAAGGAGCGCAGGAAGAAGGTGGGCTGCTGTTAACCCAACACGACATCCATCTTCATCTCCGCTGAGTAATGCAGGTGCTGGTGTCCGGCCCTGGGGGCCACTTCTCCTGTCAGGGCGGTTTCTCCCCCCCCTCCGGTGGCACGGCTGCCGAAATACGGATTCTAAGGGGATTCTCACTGTACTCCCCCATTCCCCCAACCCATCTTACCATGTGGCAGCCCCTGCTTCTTTGGGGGACGAGATATGGGCAATGTTTTTAAGGGATTACCTCAGCCCCAACTCCCTATTGGTCGGTAAAGGCCGCATCTATTTTCCTCCCCAGTGACAGAGAGTCAGGGCAAATCACGGAGGTGGGGGGGCCCTGAGGCCCCGCCTCCAACAAGGTACTGGCACTGTCAAACGCACGTGCACAACTTCGCCACTGCAAATCTCTATCGGTCAATGGAGGTCACATCTATTTCCCTCCCCAGCGACAGAGAGCTGGAACAAACTACGGGGACGGGGGACGGGGGCTGGGGGCCGGGGGCCGGGGGCTGGCCCAAAACGAGGCGTCGGCGCTCTCAAACACGTGTGAGCAAAGCGCTAGCAGGCTCTTGGCCGGCGGCCCGCTGCATTCGCTCAGTGCTGGAGTTTGGGGCACTGCCAGTGCGAACTGTCATCCCGGACTCCCCCACCCCAGATCTCATTAACGTGCTCAGCTGTGCGCCAGGGCTCGCTCTGCCCCCCCCACCCCGGCATCGGAGCGCACTCACTACCGCTTCCGACCTGCCCGCCCTGCACCCTCGCTGATGCTCCTTGGGAAACCGGAGATTTTAAATAGCACCATTAACGAGGAAAGTCTCGCCATGTAATTGATTACACACATTTGTAGTCTTTTATGAGTTAGTTTACAGCTTCCACTATAAATTATAATAATAACAATAATCATAATAATAATGATTATCATTATTATTAAATAAGGGGGCAGCATGGTGGTGCAGTGGTTAGCACTGTAAGGGGCAGCATGATGGTGCAGTGGTTATCACTGTAAGGGGCGGCATGGTGGTCCAGTGGTTAGCACTGTAAGGGGCGGCATGGTGGTCCAGTGGTTAGCACTGTAAGGGGCGGCATGGTGGTGCAGTGGTTAGCATTGTAAGGGGCGGCATGGTAGTGCAGTGGTTAGCACTGTTGCCTCACGCCTCTGGCACCCGGGTTCGAGTCTCCAGGGTTGTTGACTCTATGTGTGTGGAGTTTGTGTGTTTTCATGTCATCGCCTGGTTTCCTCTAGATTCTCCGGTCGCCCCCAGTCCTAAAACATGCTGAGGTTAATTGAGGTTACCAAATTGTGTGTGTGAAGGTGCCCTGCAAGGGTTGGCGTCCCCTCCTGGGTTGCGCCTGTAAACCTCCTTTGATGTTGAATCGGTTTAATGGTTATAGAAAATGGACGGATTGATTGATTGATGGATGGATGGATGGATGGATGGATGGGACATCCATCTTCCATACAGTGTTATAGTCAATCTGGTTTCTGTCTCAGGAAGGTGAGGGACACCCTGAATGGGATGTGAGTCACACTCATGCTTGCCACCACATAAAGCAGTCATACATACAGTCACACATTTACAGATTTAGTTCCGCCTGCCACACGTTCCAGGACTGTGGGAGGAAACTGTGGTACCTAGAGGAAACCCACACGAACATGTGACCTCCACACTCACCGAGTTGGAGGCGGGGACCCAACCCACAGTGCTGAATGTGTGAGACTGTCATGCTACCCAATGAGCTACCGCGGTATCCAAAGAATAGCCCATTCAGAAGAAAAAAAAAAAGAATTATTTGAACTTGTTAATACAGAGGGGTTTATGGGAATTGATTCGAGTTCAGAAGTGGAATTGTTGCCATGTGTCCCCAACCTGTCGATTTGTCAGGGGCAAACACAGGTGATGTCAGGTTGGGAGGAAAATAGCACATTGTCGGAATGAAAAACATTCTTCCCATTAAAGATAGACTAATGAGGAGCCCTCACCACTGCGGACTCATTAATGGTGACATTTAGTGACTTAACTCAGAGACGGGGGGCGGGGGGGGGGAGAAAATCCCTCATTTACAAACAAGCGAGAGCCCATTAATTTATCCGGTTCAGCGGCGTTAATCAGTTTCGGGTCCTTTCATCTGCTCATAGATAGCTGAACTTTTTTTTTCTTTTTCTCCTGCACGTCACATGCTAATCGCTGTTTTGTTTTTCAGTTCCGGAACACCTCCGCCATTCGGCTAATTTTAGCAGAGTCACCCGAGTGAGATCGGCACCCTCATGACCGACCCTTACGTCCTGCCAACAGCCGGCTGTGCGCCTTTGGCCACAGAGTCGCTGGTGCTCTTTAGTTTTTCTGCTATCTGGATGGCCCCTACCCTATCGACCGCTGCCTTATTACTCATTTATCCAAATCGCCACTAGCAACGAGGGCCAGGCGGAACCTGACCTGCGGGCTGCCACGCGGAGACGAACGGCAACACTCCCACGGCCAAAATGTCACTGGATAGAAGAGGTCACGCCCACTCTCGTTTGTCTCCGCCTCTCATTGCACTCCGTGTGACTGTCACCAAAGCAGCGATCTCATCCATCTCTCCAGCTCTAATCAGCCTCAGAATACTCTGCGCATCGTTGTGTCGTAGCATTGCCTCTTGAGCAGTTTAGCCCGATTCGCTTTGATCAAAAAGAAAAAATGGCTACCCCGTCGTCCTTTACAGATGCTTCCGGAGGCTGCAAACATTATCAGCTTATACTTTCTTTGCCGGGAAAGAACTTGGAACAGGAGAGAGAGAGAGAGAGAGAGAGAGAGAAAAATCAACCGCAGCAATCAAGGCAAGAGACAGACTGTCTCCTCTGTTAAAACAGTTAAGGCCTTATGGGATTTTAACTGTTGTACACCGTCCTGCAAAGGCACCTGCTGCATGATGGGAAAGATGCTCCACCAATCAATTGGTGAGAGAGAAAAAGAAAAAAAAAACATCTAGCCGTTTACCTTCCGACGAAAATGAATGCATGCATTCCCTGGGGGGGGTGAGGATTAAGCAAAAACAAACAGAAGGAAGATACTGGTTCTCTGGAAGATACAGGTATTCAAAAGATAGTGTTTACAAGCATGTATGGGCAGTAGGATTTCGGTGAAGGAATCAGAAGATGAAATTTAAATATATCATCCTCTTCTCTTGCTTCCATCTAGAGGCACGTAAATTTATTCTTGCAGAATTGAAGGAATTTCCCTCCAAAAGACACTACGAACAGTACGAGGGCTTCGGACGAGATGCCCTTCTTGCACAGAAACACACAATGATCTCCCCTCTTAAAAACCTCCCGGATCTTTCTGGTGTTGGTGCTACAAACTCATTCTACAGCCCGTCACACAGGGGCGCTAGAGTGCAAGAGAAATGGCGATACAGCTTATCTCTGCTGAGGAAATCAGCACTAATCACGGCTTACATTAAAATATTACTTATTCTTAACTTTTAATTAAAACATAAAAAGAATAATTAGTACTGTATTTGTTATGTGGAAAATATTCATGCAAAAACTGAACGTCTTACATTAATTTAAATGTTTAATAACCTTTTCAGTGAAACATCAACGTTTTGCGGTCTGAAAGGACTTTTTAATTATCAGCGTCCTTAAATAAATGTAATAAACCATTAGCATATCGATGGAGAAGCCCGACTCCTGACCTCAAAGCCAGCCTTTTCCATCTGATTGATAAGTTTTCGATAACAGCCGAGCGAATAGCGTTGCTTAGGAGCGTTATTCCGGAATGTTCTCGTTCCATGTTGAAAGGAGGTCAGTGCTAATTGCCAGGGTTTGCTGCCAAGCCCAAATCGATACTTGGCAAATGCCAAGGAGAGTTTTGACTTGTCCTCTGGGCCCCACCAACATGGTGGCATTTGCTGTTCCATGGCTAATCATGCCCTACCTACTGCCTGACTAGAAGGCGAGAGAATATGACAGCGTGGTGGAGGAAGGCATGGGTCTTCTGCCTGCAGCCCAGGCCATATTGAGCACGCAGATGCTCTCAGCCCAGGGGTGAGGTCCTCCCGGTGAAGAGACGATTGCTTGGAACCTCTTTTCATTTCACGGGTGCGAGACTGACGTCCATCGGAACCTGGCTTAGCAAGCTGAAACCTCCTCCAGTGCAGGAAGTCTGTTCTTCTCTTTGTCTAATTTCAATGTGCTACATTGTGCCACCCTTGCTTCTCCTGTCTTCAAGTACAACTCGAGCATTTTACCCATAAGCCCCCTCTTCAGGAAGGACAAAGGCTAATATGCACTGCATTCCTCTGTCCTACTGCCAATTGACGTTGAAACACTTGAATTTCCCTCTCTGAAGTCTATACTGACCAGAATCACTGTGTTCTACGTAATATTTTTTCAATGCGAAAGGCCAACGGAGCTACATAGTAATTAAATTATAATCATCTCCTAAACATGGAAACATTAAAAACACCACCTGTATTCTTATATTGAAATACCACATTCTTTAGTTTGTTTCTAATGAGAAACATTTATACAGAAACACACTCAGTTGTTTACAAAATGAGCAACAGCTGTGTGACTGCGGAGCTCGGATATACAGTATATAAAGAGAGAGAATGAAACAAGACACTGAATTAGATTTAACTAACAGGATATAAATCATACAAAACCTTTTTTTTTACCTTTGGGTAAGGCAAATATTCATTTTTTTAAATTTATTTTTATATAGCACGTTACCCCCCAAGGTGCTCTACATGGGTGTACAATCCTGCATCATTCATACAGAATAATTCCAGAACAGGAAAACGGGAAGAAATCTGGCCATTAAATTAGCCATTTATGTGGACATAGTGCCCTGCATGAAGGATGTTTCGAAATAACTCTGGTTCTTTGGGCACAAGGTGGATCAGGCAGTGAAAGCGCTCAGTCAGAGCGTAAGGAATCATTTGCCTGTGGACGCCTGCCACACACAGATCTGATGTAAGCATATTAGGGCAAAAAATGCCGAATGTGATAGAAATTCCACAATATTTTGATGTGATTCTCTGATTTGAAAGACCAAAATGATCACGTAAATGTGCATTCCCCTGCAGATGATGCATGGCACTTTGTAATAGCAGATGATGATTAGATCATTCGCCAGGATGGACCTGAATGGATGATGTCAGCCATGTTTATTAGTGGAGCATTTGCCATAAGAAACTCCTTCGCTCGGCACGAAACAATGAATAAATATGCCCTCACACACCTGCAATCAGTCGTTAATTAGTACGGTTTGAAGTGTCCTTGTCTCCTTATTCAAACAGTATTAACATCTCGTTCATTCAGCTGAATCCTTATCCAGATCCTCTTCCATGGCCATTAAGGTGAAAGCAAAGAGACTGTAAGAGCAAGCAGCTATGGAATGACAACCAGAACATCTGGTCGGTTGGACATGTGCCCCAGTGTGACCCTCAGCCCTAGGACAGCAGTGCCAATCTCTCTAGCCCTGCGGTCACATCAAATATCCAGTATCTTAGATGTGGCAGCTCGGTCATTTATTTTGTAGAAGTGCTACAGGGTGGATGCCAAGGTCACATTCATTTAACTCCGGCCGTCAGAGTAAAAGAGCGATTTGCCCGAGGTTAAACGGTTCCCTACTACATCACATCTGTGGCATTGTGGAGTTTACGGAGCTCGAAGTCAGGCATAGCTGAACGGTCTGCATGTGAAGAGGGGAGGGGGGACTTCCGTTTAACCATGGCGTGAGAAGGCTGTGTGGAAGGTAGAGCGTCTAGCGTAGCACCGCTGCGGAGAGCTGTGTAGCATAAGATTTTCATTAGCATTTACTGTACTGTGCAGTCATTTATCAGCATCATCCATCCATCCATCCATCCACCCATCCACCCATCTCGTTTATGAAATAAAGGGTTACATAGAACTTATTCCAGGAAGTACAGAGAATAAGAGAGAAGAGACCCTGAATATGAGCTAAACTTTTTTCATCTCTCGTTATATTTCTTCACAGGAAATTTACAGGTAATTCATTCACATCTGAAACTATAATGCTTCTTGTTTTAAATCATTGACCTTTATTCTAAAAATACGAAGAAGGTTGATAGTAGCATTATATGTTATTTAAAAAAAAAAAATCGTAAATGTCAACGAAGATTTAAATGAATAGTAAATGGCAACGGAGATGAGATTTACAAGACAACACACTCTATTGCGGTACACAGATTTTCTTCTTGCTAGTACAAAATAAACAGCATTTAAAAATAATATCCAGAGAATTTGGTATAATGTTTTCTACAATCTTTAAAACAGCTTCATACATGCAGATTCATAATGGGAGGTAGTGGAGTTAAAACTGTCTTGAAAATGTACTGCATTACATCCTACAGCATTGTAATATACTGAAAATCGAACTGAATTTTTAAGATGCTTCAGTGTTCATGTAGGGAAAAAAAAGATAATGCAGAGGAGGAGACGATGTACTTCAGTTCTTGGCTGTTCTGTTAGACAGATGAGCTTGTATCTAAACACCATCAGCAGAGCTTGGTGTCACACACTGCAGTGGAATTACATCCTGGACTCCACAGAGATCCACAAACAGGATAGTGGTTTCGTTGGAGATTTTCACGTGTATCATTAAATCACATATTTCAAGCAATCTGTTGGAAAGTTAATCTGCTTTACTGATATAAAAGTAATTTCTCGTAAGGAAAAAAAACACCGCATCATAAAAAAAAAATCACATTATACAGATTTTTTTGTATTGATTATTGAATTGTTGGTACAGACTTCTTTAAAAAAAAAAAAATAATTAATTGAGATAGAAAGACCAAAAATGGATATAAATACACAAACCATTTCATTCTGGAAATTGCTTTTTTTGTGCATTTATGCATTTCCTAGGGTCTTCTCATGATCAATTGTCGCTGCTCTCTGCTCATGTTTCAAAGTGTGACACAGTTCCCACATATTTTCTAGACATTCTTTAACATGCATCATAAATATCCGCGTCCGATAGCCTGAGTCTATCACCGACATCAGAAATCCAAGACTGCTAAAAATGGCAAATAATGAACAGGTTGCCTAAATACATCATTCTCCTCATCAAGACTCCCACAGGTCAATTTAAAAGACTGAAGCAGCGGCCTTGATCCAAAGCCTAGGGTATGAATCGGGAGGTGGGGCCCCCATCCCTCACCTGTCAGAACGGCTCAGTCTCATTTGCCTCGAAACAAAGAACAAGCACGAGGACCCGGGTCCTCTCCTGTGGTGCCTTCTCGAGTGCCTGACAGTACAGCCTCCATCATCAACACTATGTAGTAGGAAAGCTGGCATTAAGTAACAGCTGGACTGCGGGGGTAGTGATCCCGAATCCCCATTACCAAGAGTGTAGAGGCAATTATATCTTGCAGTTGGCCTACAGTCATCAAAGCTTGAGGAACATTTGGTGGCCGCCTGTTAAGATCATGTTTGGTCAAGGAATTGTTCTACTATGAGAAAGACTTTTGTGTTTTATTTGTACGTCATCTGTGTTTTGAAGACGGCATTTAATCTAAACTTGGATAATCTTTGACAAAGCTATTTTTGGTCTTTGTCGGTTTTAGACGGCTTTATTTATCCCTTGTAGGTTCTCTGACCAGGAATGCTAACTCAGAGCAGCTGTGCAGGGCTTGAGTCGCATTGTTTATTCAACATAATCCCAGTAAGCATCTGCTAGCAGAGCTGGTGTCTGTCCCCGTGATTCGTGAAATCGAGTCGGCACTGACCAAACACAGGCGGGTCATCATGAACTCCTGATTTCCATCTGACTGACGAAGTTGCGAAGGAGATTCTCTTTTATGTGTGTGCCTTCGATAACAGCGCCAGACTTTGATGCCAAACATGGATTTAAACGAAATATTTTCGAGTATTCAAGCAATTTGTAAAACAAACACTGCCGACCTTGTCAGGAGAACATACTAATATTTTACCTAACTCACCATGTTGAAAAGAAACATTGGATGTTTTAAAGTTACATAAAATTGCATGTTTATGACCTACAACCCAAACACATAACAGCAGACCTACAGTTTGCAAACAAAAGTCTGCATTTTTTTTTATCCAGAAAACTGCCCATTGTCTACTACTGAATTTATGACACTTTCATTTCTGCGATTCTGATACAATCATTTGCGTATGGTTTCATTGATATTCAACGTTGCTTTTCATTTTGTCATTAGAATGAACCGTCTTTACTTTCCATGCCGGGGGAACAACAGGCCAAACTTTCATCTCCCACGGAAACTAATATTTACCAGGGATGCAACCTTCTGGAAGACTTTTGTTCTGTCCAAATGCTTGTAGACCCAGAGCGTTTCTTGTGGGTGTTTGTCATGCCCGGTATAAACATTTATTTCAAATGTCTTGCCATTTATAACAATCCCTGTCACTCTCTCACGCAGTCCAGTCAATTCTTTATCTGTATTACTGACAAACCACAAAGGCTTATTAAAATGTAATGAATATCCATTCTGTAAAAGTAGCGCTTTTGAAAAGAATCATTTTTTAATTTTAGTTTATTTTTTTTTTACTGCTTAGGTGTCAATGCTCTATATTGCAATATAACAATTTATAACATCTTCTTAGCCAAAAGATTCGGTATTCTGATAAAAAAAAAATACTCATTAGTGGACATTTTATTTTCCGTTTGAGTGAAGCACAGCTTTTCTGGGGGAATCAGGTAGCCCAAAGCCGAAATCGCGACCCTTAAATATTTAGCTCCATAGCAGACCTGAATTCCAAATACAATATGGTGTCACAGATTTGCTCCCATGGAGCAGGTAAGTTGTGATAGTAAAAATTGGTTATTACAGTGCAAATAAGCGTATTCCCCAATGCTGCATTTCGATTTAAGAGTGATCTATTACTTCTGATTACTCCTTCGCCTTACCTCCCTCCTTCTCGCTGTATAAACGCAGCACATTCGGGGCCGATGGGCCCCCACAGTGATTTGTTTGCATGGATTAAATGTCAGATTTTGGAAATATGTTATTACCGTGGACTTTGGGAGGAGGACTCTGGAGGCCTTCAAGAAAGATACACACCAGTGAGTTTTTGACATTCCACGTCTCACTTGATTGTATGCATGCGCATTGTTGGGTTATTTTTCTCTACTGTGCAGCAGTAACTAAAAATATATGACAGGTCTTTGAAGACAGCAGCGCAGACCTTTCCTTATAATCATCCCTAATATACTACCTTAATGCTATAAAACCAAAGCTATGAAAGCTGCCTTCTGTGTGTAGAGCATCCTGCTATTGCATGATTGGTTGTCACAATCATAACCTGTCACACTTATTTATCGTACCAACTTTGCTTAGACTTCAAACTGAAAATCACAAAAGAAATACTGACTTTTTCATCCATCCATCCATCCATCCATCCATCCATCCATCCATCCATCCATCCATCCATCCATCCATCCATCCAATGACTGCCTATCCTGGTCAGAGTCACAGGGAATATTTCCACCCAATAAAAACAAAATTATTGCACATATTGAGGTTTATCAGAGACTAAGCATTAAAAGTCTTTCATTATAACTTGTCTGGTTGAACCTCTGCTTGCATGCCCTCAGGTATTCTTAATTATATCTTTTAATTATATCTATATACCTAATACTTTTATGCAAAACCAGCTCACAATTTTCCACTTTACCCACTTTGCAGGTTAAATACCTCACTCAATGGTACAACAGCTACACCCCCCAGAACTTAATTGGAAACCTTCTGATCCGGCCCCTAACCCTAACCCCACACGCATACTTAAATGAAATGTACCTATAATTTTCACTCCAGGCTTTACTGCAAAGACTTGTAAAAGCTTCATACTATTCAACAATGAATCAATAAGGTGTAGCTTAAATGGTTATTTTTTTAATAAAAATATTTTAAGGAACCTCAGTAGATACAATGCAGAAGGACACGGAACAACGAGAGACACATGTGCTGCTGTAATCCTGAACTGGCTTTCGGCAACTCTGCTTGCTATCTCTGATAATAGAGTGACACTCCCCCTGTCCTGAGTGATTACAGGCTTTCAACATCACACTACCCCCCCCCCCCCCCAGCTTCCTTTGATGCTGAACATCGTCTGTGTACATGGTTTCGTGAGACAGAACTCCGATCAGTGCAAGCAAAAGGACATAAATAAAACAGATTCATTAGGTGTCTGTCTCTTATCTAGAGCGACTAACAATTGTTAATACATCAATAAAAAAAGGCTACTGTGCATTATTCAGGAGAAGCTCGACTGAATTTCCGAAAAACACCAAAAATGTGACGGCTGGAGATTAATGGGAAGATAATGTACATGCAGAGATATAGCAAACAACTAGTTGGAACATGTTAATATATGCTCGCTGTCGTGTCAGGCGGGACGAAGGTCTCGAGGGCAGGCGTGGTAGCAAAAAAAGGGGGCATTATTACACCACACAGAACATAAATGGGAAATAAACCCAATCATGAGGGATTAAAATGGGAGGAGGAGAGCAACAAGACAATGGGGGCACAGACAACATGAGGGTTTGACTGGATTGGGGAACACAGCACTGGGAAGCACATATACATACGACACTAATGAGGGAGCTAACGAGAGGCAGAGGGAGTGATTAACACAAGGGTTAGGAACAAGAGGCAAGAGAAATAAGTACTGGGCGTGGCTTGTTCAGGCTATGCTAGGGAGGAGACAGGAGGGTCAGGGTGGATGTGATACTCGCCTCTTGTGGAAGTTCTTTTCATAAAGCCCCCTAATAAGCTGCATTTACATGTAGCATTCCACTTTTTTGCATTTTGATTACAGAAGAGAAACGCAAAATTTAAGGTGACTGATCCATGACCATTGTGAAAATAATAATAATTATTCTGTATTGCATAGTCATTATGGCAGTCCAAATGTCAATGTGGTAATGAGATCTTTATCCTTCCTAGACGAGTAATTAAAACTGCAGTGAATTAAAATACTATGCATAAATTAAAATGAAATACACTTTACAATTCCCAGTAAAGTGGCAGACCAGCAAGAATTTTTTTTTTTGATAACTGTTCAAACTCGTATCTGCTTATAATCTAGGGGATTTCTTCCCATAGAGTGCACATATTTTTGTATTGCTGTTGAGGATTTATTTAAAATTCCTAGGCACTTCTTGAATAAACGAACCACTGCCTTAACTTCATGTGAAATGTAGTAAGCAAAACCAGTGAGGTCTGTTTCCTCTGTGGTCCCCAGCATCTCCTCCCCACCCTTCGTACTTCAGTAACAAGGAGAATAAATTCCTCCATTTTACTCTAGACTGATAAGTCTGCCTCACTGATTATTTGTATCTGTACATAAGACCTCTTTGCAAGAAAGATTCATGTTTCATTTTAATTTTTTTCACCATGTGTTGTACACAACAATACGATATGTAACACTACAGCAATGACAAAGAACTACGCTGAACACTAAAGAAGGAATTTTGTACATAATAAAACTTCCTGAGTGGCACAATTTTATTTCTTATCCACAAAAGGTTTGCCCCAAGGTCTATAAGCACCACAGGAAATTGTTAAAAGGCAACAAAACAGACTGTGTCCATTGTTTAATTAAAGACCGAGGGAATATGGAGGAAAATAATTCAATCGGGTAAGTGTATTGATGCCAAGCCAGTGATAAAAGACAAATGCATCTGGTGCAGCTCAATTTCTACCTAAGTCAGCAGAAAAGTTGCATTGGGTCCAGCAAGTCAACTTTGCCAACAAAGTTTTTTTTGTTCAAATTAATCTAAAAGTTCCTGAGCAATTAGTCCCACCCACAAGACACACAGAAAAATACTAGCGAACACAAGGAAAATCCATGTTTCAGACAGGGAAAGCGTTCCACATATTGTATTACGAACAGGAAAAAAATCAGGAAGCAGGTCAATTATCCATCGTACAATTTATCAAGCATGATTTATGCATTTCAGAAACATTTTAGTTTATGTCATGCAAGCAGCATTTGGCAGATTTTCTTTCAGCTACTGACTTTTTTTAAAACAGCCGGATTTAAAATTTCTTGGTTTGCATCCTAATGTGTAGCTAATGAGTCAGAGGGATACAGAACTTTCGGTAAGTTTCGCTCGGAATAAATACATGGTGACACTTAGCTAGTCTGGCTACCATATTAATATCCAATACATTGCATATAGTTTCTAAGACTAAGCGCACTGCTGTGTTTGTCAACTAAGGTACCATGCAACCCCAGCAATTATTATTATAATTACCCCCAAATGGGTGCACAGGAGATGGTAACAGGACCATTTATCTACAGATGTGAAAAGCTTCCCCAAGGCACCATTTTTCACTTTATGCTGCATGAAAAGCAATTTGCCCAAGCAAAAAAATAATAATAAAAAAAGATAGAGATAATTGACCAAAATAATTTTCTGATTAGGACAGCAACGTCATGTACCTTTAGTTTGTTTCATGCTTACACATCAAATGCAGCATCTCCATTGTAAGTTTTTAAAGTAATTAAGTAAAAATGGGAAGATTACATTGTTATTCAGTTGTTTATAAAATGTGTGTGATTTATTCACAGAATCTGAAACCTGCTAGATAAATATGGAGTTTCCAGATTCATCCATAACCATCTATTCAGTATGGGGTCACAGCGATCTTACATGTCGTAACAGGTACAGATGACCTGGACTGGGTTGCCAGTCCATTGTAGGTGAAAAACATTCACTTCATTAAATGGTTAATTACTCTATTGCTTACTCATATTTTGGAGATGCGAGTCAAAATCTGTCCTCAAAACACCAGTAAATTATCCAATAACATCACAAACCCATAAATGCTGGAGAAACTTACCACATGGGGGCCTTGATTGTTAATGTAATTAGCAGTGTTAAGCGCTAATGCTAATTAGCACAGATAAATGCTAGCCCTCCCCCGTGGGCTGCTCCCCTTGTTCCCGCCAGTGAATTCGGAATGTTGACAAACTAGCTGATATTTCCCTGACTTCCAAACAAAAGGCACCCTCCGAGCAGCCATGTGCGGACATGCTGCGGACACAGCAGCTCATTAATGACACATCTGAAAAAAAAACACATCACACATTTTGCTTTCCCCCAGACACACAATGCAAACACCCGCCTGCATCACGAAACACAGTGAAGCCTTTCAAAATCAAAACAAAAACTGACATGTATCTCTCTGTGGTGCCCAGGAGAGCTTCAGATATGTGTGGTGCGGAGAAGAACACGGGGAGTTTGTCAAAGGGAGTCAGCAGGAAAGCAGATTAGACAGCTCTCTTTTCAGAGCCCAAGGACAATGTTCGGGACGAACTGAATTCACCTCCGTGTCGTTTGCAAGAGCAAAGGAGAGGGTGTGTTTATGCTGAAGAGAAATGAGCGATACTGTTAATTCACTAGAGTCAAGGGAAGAGCTTTGTGTGACAGGCCACGAAGACTTTAAGACAAGATAGGGGGGGATCTGTATACGTCTTTGTTGTCCACCAGGGAGGAGAGGATAATCTGCTTGTGGCAAATGGCTTTTAAAAAGCCATTAACTACAGACCACAAGAACCTACAGACCACATACTTTTGTAAGAGTTTGACCATCCATTTCCTTGTCATTTAGATACTTTTTTGGTTTCTGTCTATGATATGTATCTGCTTTGGTCTTCCAACACCCACACGATTCTAGGCCTGGAGTTTGACTAAAAGAAAAAAGGCAGATCTGAGCTGTGCTAACTGATTGAAAGGATATAGTTGAATAAACTTTTCAGGCTTAACACCGTAGAGCCGTAAAAGACAAGACTGTATCTCATCCTGCACACTGACATTCCCCACAAACAAAATAGCTACAAAAAGGACGCCAACAATAAACCCACATAAAATGAAGCTTAGCCCCAAAATTATCATTCAATTCAGAAAAACAGAAATATCACATGAGACTACACAGTGGGATTATCCACTAAACAAATGTAGGGCAGTACAGGAAGATACAGAAGGAGAAGAACTAGCTTTACCACTCCACATGCAAATGTTTCTTTAGCTAGTTTCTTAGGCCTCGGTAGGGAAAGAAATAAAGTCTGATTAGTGTTATTTTCAAATAAACGAGAAGCGTTCACACTACTCTAAGATGTCATAAAGCATTTTGTTCCTTTGTGACCAAAGCAACCCATTACTACCACACCACCGACCAAACTTTTACTTCCCTTTTCCTTGTTCTTTTATACTCCTGTTGTGAAAAGGCACAGGCCTAAAATGTCCTCCCCCCAGTGGTTGGAGTATGAATTACAAAGGAGACCTGGTGAGCAAACAAGGAGCATGGGTAGAAAATTACCTCCATTCAGACTTCCACTGCACTTACATGACGTGAGGAAATTTAAAGTATTTTAACTGAAAAAAGTTTAAAAAGTCTTTGTAAAAATATAAATTAGGATTATAAAGGTTATTGAACCTACATTTGCGAGACACATATGCATTTCTTAAAGAGGCAAGTCATAAGTAATGGAACAGTGTTACGTTTTTATGAAAATTTACAACAGGAACGGGAGTGTCAAATTTAGCCATATATGCCTCAACTTAATGTCCCCATAAACCGACCTGGTTTCTAAGGGATACACAAACTAGGCTAGGAGCTGAGCTAAAGTCTTGAGGACCTGTAACATTAATCCAATAAGGAGGAAAACATGGAAAATTCCACTGCTACTTGGATAAAATGTACTGAAAATGGATGGACAAAAGCCAGGAATAAACTCCCTGTATCACTGTGATTGCTGCATCGATATGTAGCACCTAGGAAGATGTCATTTTAATACTTGGCATGTCTGTCTATATCTGTGTATAGATTAAATATAAATGTACCTCCAAAACAGGTAGGAACTGTCTAGGAAAGGACCGAATTTTCACAGGTTAAACCAGGTTGCTTACTATAATGCATGCTTCTATTCACAGACTCAAACTAGGTCATGAAAGAAAACACTCAAGACAATTGAACTAGGCCATGGCAGACTTAAGTTTCTGCGGGTCTCAGCTGACCTCGGACTAGTGGTACACAAGAGTGAACGTCTGCGGGAAAAAAACGAGAGACAGACTGACACACTGGATCGTCAAAGCGGGACGAAAATCCAAGAAAATAAGACAATGTTTGTGACAGCAAATGCTATGAGAGCTAACAGCCATGCACATGTAGATTGGCACGGGCTATATGAAGATGGCCTTGCAGATGTAGACCGGCACGGGCTATATGAAGATGGCCTTGCAGATATAGACCGGCACGGGTTATATGAAGATGGCCTTGCAGATGTAGACCGGCACGGGCTATATGAAGATGGCCTTGTAGATATAGACTGGCACGGGCTATATGAAGATGGCCTTGCAGATATAGAACGGCACGGGTTATATGAAGATGGCCTTGCAGATGTAGACCGGCACGGGTTATATGAAGATGGCCTTGCAGATGTAGACCGGCACGGGCTATATGAAGATGCCCTTGTAGATATAGACTGGCACGGGCTATATGAAGATGGCCTTGCAGATGTAGACCGGCACGGGCCATATGAAGATGGCCATGCATATATAGACCGCAATGGGCCATATGAAGATGCCCATGCAGATATAGACCGGCAACAGGCCATATGAAGATGGCCATGCATATATAGACCGGCACGAGCCATATGAAGATGCCATGATGTTTCTGACTCATTGGCTGGGAAGATGGAAGAGATCAACACCTGTGTCTCTCTTAGGAAACAGGGCGATGTCAGCATGTAGCATCCTCACCTCGCAGCTTACTGGATTCATATGGCCTTAGAGCTAACTTTACTTCATACGTTTATATGAGTTTCCTCCTACAATCCATAGCCTAAAACAGCCGAGTAAATAATGCAAAGTGTATTGAAAGCATGTGCTTGTGCAGATATTTTTACTGGGTTAGTTGGGCCACAAACAAACATGAGGAGGTGTGGAATTGCACGAAGTCACTCTTTTAATGTAGTCCTGAAAAGGAGCACACTTCAACAACAGTACAACGACACTAGAGCATGTCAGGATTACACATATGACACTGGTAATGGTACACACAACAGTCAGGAGCACAAGTACGCACACTAACAATCAAGGGCTATTTACAGTACAGGACATACACAGGGCTATTTACAGGACATACATGGGCTATTTAAAGGACATACACAGGGCTATTTACAGGACATATACAGAGTTATATACAAGGTTCACGAGCATGCCGGGATACTCAAACCCAGTGCTACAATACTTTTAGACTGATCAATATGGCCATCATTTCAGTCGCCATAGCTAAAGAGATCTCAGTGATGTTGAGAGGGGTCATTGTTTGGGCACGTCTGGCAGCAGTCTCCTCGAAGAAAACCTTTTCACTGGATGAGCCCAACGCTTCACAAAGAGCACTCTGCCAAAGGTGATGCTTCTGTCGAAGACTGAGAGAGAGACGTAATCCATTAGGGACAACTGGAAAAAGGTACATACCTTTAGACAGTTACACTGATGCACTGCTTTCAGATTCAGAGCAAAGGAGACAGCAACCTCTGAATCAGTCACTGCAAATATCTATCAAGTCATTTTAAGGCACAGTCAGGAAGGAATATTAAGGCCTGTTTTCAATATATGAATATTATATATCAATATATCCAAGCGATTAGTAAAAGCTTCAGCCATGGGACAGAAACATAACGTCAAAAAAAATACCCAAGGGATTTTCCTCCAACTGAGCAACTTAAATCAAAATGAACACCAGATGTTATTTATTACAATCAAAATGATTCAAAATGCCCACCCATCCAGTTTTAGAATATTGGGTCTTTGTTTGGGTTTATAGAGAGCTACGATAAACTTGGGGAACCCTTTAAATCCCTAAAGTGTGCCCACAAAAAGATTTTGGGGAAAACATTAACTATGACAGTACTGTAATAAAAAAATAAAAAAAACATCCCCATGTAGTACGATGGAAGCTGTTTTTTGTATGAAGCAGCGGCTTCAGAGGGCATCTGCAAAGGAAGTGAATCACCAAGCCGAGGAGGACCCAGAAAAATGAGGCTACTTGTGTGTTAGAACGCGACCTGCTCCACATTCCTCTCCCAGCACGCAACGGAACAACTGCGACATAGGTGCCGTCAACAGGATTAACGCGCTCGCTGACCTACATCTCATGTGTGCTCCAGACCTCAAAACGCGAGCCGACGAGCCGCTTTTACACGGCGGAATCTCGGATATGAGCAGGTTGGACGGGGCCTGGTTAGCGCTTTCTCCGCGGCTTTAGCCGGAGCAGCTGTTCTGGAAGCTACCGCATAAAAACTGCACGCAGAAAGCCAAATGGATGCCTTTGTGATTACTTAACAGCTGAAAGCTCAGCCTTTCGGTTTAGCATGACTCAGAAAGAGGAGGAAGGTGAGGGAATTAGTCGAGGATGAGGAATGGCTCAAATAAATTGTGCCTGGCAAGAGCCGATTTGGTGTATAGCATCCGTTTACTGAGACTGAGATTATGGGAATATTGTAAATTTATAGTCTTTTACATTGAAAAATAATGGGGATCCTCTTGGTTTGTCTAGAAGAATCTTCTGTTTCCTGAATTTGTGTTGATTGCTTTAAAATTTCATACGCGTGTCTGTATGACTTTAAGTAACCAAGTTTAAAGGAACGCTTGACTGATGGATATAGTGCCAGTGAAAATCATAACAAAATCATTTCAGTATTGATAGATGCTTCTAGAAAGTATATTGAAGCGTGACCTCGGGGAGTTACTGATATTTAGTTAATACTCTCTAGCCGCATTACCCAATGCAAATCAGTCATGTGGATTACATTTGCCTCTGGAAGCAAAATAAATGCACACAAATATCAATCAGGAATAAATGCTTTAAAGAGATTTACCAAGTTAAAGTGCCATAGAATTCTGATTATAATTAACCGTGTATCTTTTTAAAAATTCATTTTTTTTTCTTTTGCGAGTGCCGAACGACAACTCGGCACAACCTTTGGAGGAAGGCAATCGGGGAGTCGAGTCGAGGTCTCGAGTTCTCCCCTGGTTCATTGCTGACGCTCCATCTCGTCCTTCACTCTTCTGCACCCCTTGCTGCACTTTGATACCTCGTTCCTGTCGGCTGGGCTGGTGTTCAAGCGCGTGCATTCACAGGAGGACCGGGGACACGGCGCAGCCTAGAACATTCCGGTTTCTCGGAGCCTTCTGCCCCACTGATGTTTCTCAGTGTGCTGCAAACACGAAGCAGGCAAGGAGAGATCTCAACTTATCCGAAGCTTATAGTGAGGATAATCTCTGAGACTTCATATTTCAAGTTGAACGAAGAAGCCAGACTGTTGCTTATGTTTAATAAACCTTGTTCCCATTTATCTTTGCGGAATTTCAAATATATATACAAATGAACTGTTCCATACCTTGCTATTTATCACACATATATTTATTTTGCACTGTTATTACAATAATTTAATTAATCTCCTATATAGTCTGGCCCCTCCCAGTATAAGACTGGATCTCCTAAAAGGATCTGCACTGGAATCGTAATACTCTAACTAAAAATCCATTACTACACTGTCACTAGTACTATAACTAATATCCATTACTGCACATTCCTCTCATACAACTCGCCCATTTCCAACAGCATATTTTGTTTTAATGTTTTTAAACAGTATTTTTATTGCATTTTTCTGTCTCTCTCTCATATCTCAGTATGTCGTTTTTAAATTGTCAGACTGTCAGTGTTTAAATATATTCCATATTTCTATTCTATTTATCACTGTTTCCATGCACTATGACCAACGAGATCATAATCTCATCTCAGAGTATGACCCATGGATCGTACAACTGAAGATGACAATAAAGATTCTTTTACTTGACTTTTGACTTGATTTACCTTCAACTTACGCCCCCACGGCTATAGACGTAACCCTTTTCAGGCCTGCTTTATAACACTAGGCAGCCCGCACTGCCTCCATTCAACGGCGCAAGGCTGTGTGCAAATGAAGGTTCAGCCTTCAAGCGGCACGCCTGAATCACGACACATCCCGGCGTTTGATACGCTCTCCATGTCATTCGCTAGTACAAAGACCGGAGTTCATCAGATCACAACAGGCTTCACAAGCATGACCTGCACATACTCGCTGCAGTCCTTGGGGACTGGGTGCCACCCTGCAGTCGCTCGTCTTTCATTGCTCAGAAGGTGACGTTCGGTCATGCTTTGTGAAAATTATAATATACACTGTAATATGTAAAAATAGCAATGGAGTTAATCTAGTCTTCAGATGTTTCCGTGACAATAGATTGCGCTCGAAAGGAAGATGTGAGGATTAAAGCGTTTGCCACAGATGGCTGTGATTTTTGTGCATTAACGCAGATGCTGCATTCAAGTTCCCTCACACCTTTAAAGTTTAGGGAAGGGTCTTCAGGAGGTAAGGCCAGACCTGAAAATGCAAACCTGGAGACCACCCTTGCCAGGCATAATGAGGCAAATTATCTCACATGAAAGGGAAGCTGTTTGAAAACAGAAGGCTGTCTGAATCAACATGTTTTTAAGGCAGATTTGAAAAGTAGGACAGGGGAGAAACGCTCATGTCCCTTGGCGACATTCTCAGCAGTCATGGGGCATAACAAGCGAAGACCCGTTCACCCCAGGGATGAGCTTTTCAAAGCTTAGGAGCTTCTGCTGAAGAAATCTCCATACATAATAATCTTGAGTTTATATTAAAAAAACATATTTACATAAAGCCATTGCGTCAGAGGAAAGCAAGCCAGAGAATTCGGCTAAGAATGTATTGTGTATTTAACACAATTACGACACGTGTTCAATCACACGGCGATGCAAACATGATTTTGAGGATGCAGATATGCTGAGGATTCAACTAGACACAGGCTATGTGGGCATGTATGCTTATTGGCTGGTATGGATGATTTAACTGACCAATGAAAATAATTATACTGGTCATAGGTTAGGTTGCACAGAGGTGTACTGGTTAGCACTGTCGCCTCACACCTCTGGGACTTGGGTTTGAGACTCCGCTGTGGCTCCCTGTGTGTGGAGTTTGCATGGTCTTTCTCTGTCATCACAGGGTTCCCATGGGTGCTCCAGTTTCCCCCCACAGTCCAAAGACATGCTGAGGATAATCGGAGTTATCAAATTGCCCGTAGGTGTGCATGTGTATGAATGGTGTGTGATTGCACCCTGAGATGGGTTGGCGCCCCATCCTGGGTTATTCCCTGCCTTGCACCCATAGCCTCAGGGATAAGCTCCAGACCCCCCCCCCACGACCCTGAATAGGATAAACGGTTACAGAAGAGAGATGGTTGTGGGTTCTTATGTGTTTGCATGTGTTGCGTATTCTAAAAATACTTAAAATAGTCATAGATTATATTAAAATAATATATAGAAAACCAAGTATTAATCATAAAACTTCTTGCTATTGTAATATAAACCTAAGCCAAGAAGAGTTTCACTTATATTTACATGGGGTTCCCCTTGCAATAAGAGAAGGGGCTGTTTTATGTGCATGCTATGTGTTCCGTGTGCACGGGCCACAAGGCGTCTGCAGGCAGCTGTCCCCGGCACGGGTACTGACGACTTGCCAAGGCTCCCTTTTGGCCTGATGTGACTGCAGGGCGCCATCATCGACGGAACAATCGCAAAGTCATTGGAAAGCATCTGGGGTCAGGTGCGCACATCTGCCGGGAGACCAGGGGATTGTGGGAGACTGGGGAGGGGCTGGTCCGCGGCAGGTGAGCGACGCCACCTTGTACGAATTGCCTTGATCTACCTGCAAGGAACAGCAACCCCATCAAGGAATAATGAGTTCTTTGTTCAAAGACCCTCGCCTGAGAAGTTTATGCAGAGGACTGTAGCCTAAATGAAAGCAGTACGTTTTGTGTGAACACTCACTCTTTGTTGCTCTACATCTGCTTTTCCTTCACCAACCCCCCTCCTCCCCCCCAATACAGATCTGTCTTCCACTAAAGCCCCAGCACTGAAAATGCACACAGTGGTACGACTTTATTTCAGTGCAACAGAGGCGAGGAAAAGTTTAAATACAGATTATTAGATGCTATGGAGATGTTTGAAAATAAGACGGATATAATCATGAGAGGTCTTCTGTAATGCACCGGAGTACACAAACATTCCTTTAGAAAAAAATTTATTAATGATGATTTGACGTGACGTCCTGTTCATCTTTAATATCTCTTGCTTATCTTATGTGTGGGCTGGTCCACTTTACATGAATGTATTATTTTGAATATAATTTATGGATGGTATGTAAATTAGTGATATTACACTCTCAATCACATGATGCATAATTTAGTCTCAGAAACCCAAATCACAGTCATCATTCCTTCACTCACAATAGCTAGCCGGTCCTGCTAGTGTGGGGACAAAGTTGACAGCACGGTGGTATCGAGGTGCATAATGTGTGAAAAATGAATCTGACGCGGTCAGAAGGCCGGCTGGAACAGTGAGGCCCCCGTCTCACGACTGGCATGTCAGATGCCGTTCAGGCGATCTGGGAGTTAGCGGGGGCGCCGAGTCACGTCGGGGCCCAAAACAAGCCTCCCTTTCAGGGGCTCGCCCACGACATGGTGTCAGCTCAGAAACGCGGCAGAACCGCAGACCCAAAGCAAACAAATGACTCTGAGCAGCTGATCTCGCTCAAAGAGGGGAAGTTCCCCCGTTAAAAAAACAGGAACATTTGTCTGGCATACGCTGCCCTGCACGACGATAAAGGCGTCTTTTAGAAACCCTTCTGTTTCCACTGCACCAAAGTCACGACACTCTCTACAAGAGTCATTCGTCATTGGCTCAGTCAATGCACAGACTGTAAGAATGTCTAAGATTATCTGTGTACTTGACACCGGAACCCAATTGCACGCATCCATTCTTCATGCTACAGAGAAGTGCAAACACCCATTAATTGCTTAGTTGCTGCCTGGTAATCGTTAACTCGCTCTGAATTTATTAATTGCCCACTAATTCAAAATATCTGGTGTTCACTAAATTGACCATTCAGGATGTTAGCCTAGATGCTTGGTTTTTATTTTTTTCCACAGATATTCTCAGGGACTGTGTTTATATAGGAATAGTGCGGCTCTTTTTGGTGTTTTGAGAGGCTTTGAAGCCACTTATTAAGGGATCTTCCAAGAGGAAGGCTACCCTGCCGGGGGAATTGGATCCCTCAGGCATGTAACAGGAAAACTTTCTGAAGCACGGATTAACCCCTCCTTTCACTAGGCGTTCCCCAGGCAACGACGGAACTGGGGCACCCTTACACCACTGCCCTATTCTACCCCATACCTCCAGATTGGCTGGAGAGCACAGTTAGGGAGGGGTGAAGTGTGTCCATGCGTTCTCCAAAACAGCAGGTCAGCACATTGAACAAACAAGGCCTTTAGACAAGGAGCGGCAGTGCACCCTGCCCGTGCCATTCCATTACACTTTGATCTTCCCATGATCCTCTGGAGCAGGAGTCCGGTACATTACAAAAGCCCAGGATGCTAATTGCAGCAGGAGGTGTGTTAGAAAAGGCGAGCTGTCAGAATGGTGCATTAGCATCTGAATGTGGATGGACACTGAGAATATCAGAGGCTACATTCATTCCAATGCGATTCTATTTTTCTTCTAGAGGATTCTGCATTGAACCAATGGCCTTCTTCAGCTTGCCTGAGGTTGAGGTTCACTGCCATAAAAAAAAAAAAAATGTGTGTGATTTTCAACATTTGAACATTTTGACGGCTGCAGTTTGGAAATTTGGTAGGAAAAACATATAGTGCGATACTTGTTTAATATCGAAGGTAATCGAAGATTCCATCTTCAGACATTAAAATCACCCCTTTCAAGTTAAGTCCGACCCCAAAGAAAGAAAAGTTTCTTGAATACTGTGATCAGGCCAGGCTGGCTTTGGCCATTGTAACCCTGATCAGCTTGGCCATGCAGAATAAGAATATGAATGAAAATTATTGTGAATTTGCAGTACAAAATGACTCTAATCGACTGAATCCCCCAAATTTATATTTGGTTCAGGGACAGTCATTGTATGCAAGCATCAAGCCATAGTGTGAACCAGTGAAAATACGATCATAACCACTTTTAGAATGACAGCTGTTAATATTTAATAAGTTTAATAAAACCTAAGTTGCATGGCTGAAATAATGATCTCAGAAAAAATAAAATAACCTAGTATGTACTTAATGTGACACCTCCCAAACATAACTGACACCCACATTTATGACCACGTTATCTGTTATTTTTTATTTTCTCTGTGTATTTTGGTTTTTCCATTAATCAAGACTAATTACTCACGCTGACATCAATTTTAGGCTTTTCATTTTAAAAAGTTAATGATATTCCTGAATGTGTAACTGTTAGGTCACTGGACAAGCTCCTTCACAATAGTCCTCGTGCTATTTTTCCCAGTTAAGCAATTAGTGATTCCATTACACCAAAGGCTCAAGCTTGACTGAATCTGATGACGACTGTTAGATTATTAACATTAGATTTCATATCACGTCTAAGCAATTTTCTATTACTCTGCTAATGGTCCCAGTATTCATTTTTGGCAAATGAATTCCCACATAATGAATAGTGTGTAATAATTGCTTCTATTAGGGATCGGGAGGGAACATATGCAGGTATAATCAAGCCATCTGTCGACTTGACAGAAGCACTGGGTCGCCTGCATTCACGGTCTGTGTTCAGGTACTTCAATCTGGACATGAAGGTGTGCGACCCTCTCAGGCCACACAACCCCGCTAGCCTTTGGCATTTCATTCAATTATGCTGTCGATAAACCATCTGAGGGCTGCAGACAGTCGTGAGCGCCATCGCCGAGCTTGCCAACGAGAGGTTGCTGTATCGTAGCATCATTACACTGGGTACATGTGATGATAGCAAAACTGTGTCACGGGTTAGATCACCTGTACCTTCAGTAGAATTTGAATCCTTTTGGAGTAACTGTTGCGCCCAAACCATGGGCAATTTATATGTCAATAGAGCAGGTCCACTGATGGCCTCTAAAAACTGAGGTCCACCAAAACCTGCAATTACCCTAAAAGGTTGCATTTACCTCACAATTGATTTCTGCCTATGGCATTATGTGCCATTGATCAATGCGTGTGCACTAAATTGAGATTCCTCATTGGATTAAAACACTGGTAAGAATACCAGTGATACGACACAGACTTGAAAGATAATTTTATTGACATTCAATAAACTTTGTTTAAGGCATTATTCTGCTGCTTAATATGATCTTATTTTGTTGTGCGTATCTGTGAGAAATTTTAAGAACCTTTGTGTCACCCCGTTGAAAACTGTAGAAATGAGAAAACATTTTTATACATCCATCCATCTTCCAGCTGCTTATCTAGTACAGGATCCCAGTGAGCCTGGAGCCTGTGGCAGCCAGCACTGGGTAGGGCACATCCTGGTTGGGGTGTCAGTAATTCACAGGACACACACTCACACAGTATGGGTAATTTAAGCGGCACCAGTCCGTCTAACCACATGTTTTTGGACTTTGGAAACCAGAGTGTCCAGAGGAAACCTGTGTAAATATGCACCCCCACCCCCCATTAAAACAACCAACCTCACGAACAGTGGGAATTGAACCCACACACGCTGGAAGTGCCTGGCTATAGTATAGTATTTTTTGTGGTATATCGTATTTTTTATCTATAAAACTATAAACGACTGATACCATTTTAAATAACTCAAAGTATGCAACCTTGGATAATCATAATTATAAAAAATGTGAATAAATTAATGAGAGAATATTAATATGCAAGGATTGGGGCAACCTCGTTACAGAAATGCACGGCTGTACTAGCCAAAAGCACAGTGGCTTCTGGGTAATTCTTCACAACCTTAATCACAATTTGTAAATGCAGTTGAGACTAAATAGATCAAAACTTAGTTGTGTGTCATCCACCAGAAAGGCTTGTTGTGATTGATTAAAGGCTGATGAAATTCTCCCTTTTTGCCACTTTTTCTCATCACATTTAAAAACAAATTAAACGGGGAGAGTGTGGACTCTCCTGGCAACTTCAGTTGACTTCTGCCTTTTCCTTGAAACGTTCCCAAGATGCCTGGATTGCGCTTCAGCTCACTCCCGGCATCCAAAGCCTGTGGAGCTCTTTGCCACCGGCTTGCCTCCAGCAAAACGATTCCCCTTCCAAGTTTTTGTGAAATTTTTAAGCGCGTCTCAAGGTGACATCATCGCCGGGTCAACTCCACGCGTCGGGAATTAATTCTGCCGGAAGTTATGGTGACACGGTTGTCACTCTGCGGCTGCCTTGTAATGCGGCCCGCTGGCGGCTTCAGTGACGTTCCCACTGTCCCTGCATGTAATTAATGAAAAATGATGCTTTATTTCCCATTTGCATGAATACCGGTAGATAGGGATGCATCCCTTCACATATCCCATCTTTTTTTCCTTTGAGACACACACAGTTTAGAGCAAAGCTTGGGGACCGAGCACACAGGCAGGCCATTTATCCGGCACCCCCTGGAGAATTTGGGGAGGTTAAGGGCCTTGCTCAAGAGGCCAGTGGAGATGTGTATTCTGCTGACGATGGGACTCGAACCCGGCAACCATCCAATCACAGGCACAGAAGCCTAATCTGCTGAACCACACACCTGCTCACAAATTACTGTATGTTTTAATATTTTATTAACATCCCTTCTTCTGCCTTGTGAACAAACATCCCTACATCTAAGCTAGCTAGACCACCTGGAGGAAACTCACCAGCGTTAATAAATAAATCCCACCAGAGTCCTTGCTTGCGATCTATTTTTGATGTTGCGTTATGGTCTCGGCGACGGGCTTCTTATAAATGAGAGCGATTCGCATGCGCATTGCCATTAATTAAACAGATCGCTCCCGCGTCGAGCGGTGCTGCGGCGAATGAGGAGTTTGATGGATCGTGTGTTTGCCGTCACGGTTCCGCCCTTGTATTAGCACACCCGGGAAGATTGATAGCAGCCAGCGTGCAGTGAAGGGACCCTGTCGGTTCCCCTTCTGTTCCGCCATCTGAATCTGCATGTTTGCGTCTAACTGATCGCCGCTCGCCACCATATATTTTTGTCCCCTAACGAAATCCAACCCTCGCACTCTCCTGCTCCTACATACTCCTCCGGGGAGACGACCGTGGGTCCGTTTTCTGCCCTGCGAGGGCTTTCTGTGCTAAACGATGCAGGGGCTGTTCCAGCAGTTTGCCTGCAACTCTTCTGCAGCAAGGTGAGTCAGGTAATTCGTCAAATCCTGCTTCCTTTGCCCTGCTCATCAATAACGGCACGAGTTAAGTTACGGCCTCTTTCCGCAATGACAGAAGTGGTACACAGACACATGCTACGCTAAACTTCCACTGCCCCTCGTCATCTGCAAACGAGAGCCATCTGAGTCATAAAGGCCCGGTTAAAAGGCCCTTTTGAGTTCGCTGCGTTGCCCCATCTCTGCCTCGGAGATCCTCAAAGTCCCATTTGGTGCATTTGAGGTGCTTTGCTGGTTTAATACTGCCCTGACACACTGCAAAAGGAAAGCTGTTGGCAGGCCGCGTCAGAAAGCCAAGGATCACTGGTTGCACGTTAATCCTGAATAATAAACCTGGCATGGTGGATGACTGGCTCCCTGGGCAGGGGTTAGCGTTAGCGGCCAGCTTAGCACAAAGACCTGCCATCCTCCTGGACTCCACAATAAACCTCTTAACAGCTTCCCTACGTAACACTTGTGTGTATACCTGGGTACTGTGTAGCTTATATTCATAATACCTGTGTGCACAACTGAGCGATTTCTTTGTTTTTGCATCAATAAATGGTACAAGATACAATAAAAATAAACTTATCCCACTAAAAAAAAATCTGATTTAAATAATAAAGCAAAAATGTGCATCCATCTTTGTATTCACGTGGTATTACAGTAATTCAAAAGGGAGCCAGTCACATAGGAAATAACTGCTCCTTTCAAAAGTCATTCAAAAACCACTATGCTTTTTTAACGTTGATAATTTATTGAGATTTTGTTGTCATTTTGCAAGCCTGCATACTAATTTGAAAGTAATAGTCATCCATTCCAACAGTGAGCTCATTCCAGAAATGTATTTCATTTTATAAATTTTACACAAAGCAAAGTGTGAACCTCTACCTTAGCTGCAGTATAAAACACTGGTTAAAACAAAGATAGAGAGTGCTTTAGACAGCTGGGAGTGCTTTTATTGACAGTTAAAACTTCACCACAAGTCATGAATATTTTGTTGCTCGCATAAAAACCTTATCAAACGCAAATTCAGTTTTATCCACTAATACATCAATAATTCAGATCGTGTGCTTCCCTCAAAGGTACGACAGACCAAATTCAACATAAATGAAATAAAATTATTTAAAGCAAAGTCATCTGGACCCAGTATTAAAATTCAAAAGTATTTTGTTAAATTCTAAGATGGTTAAGTCTGACACCAGAGATATCATTACCTAGGAGAACTGGCTAGAGAACCCAAGTGTCCATAAGCTAATATTTTATGACTTCTAGGCGATGCTGTAGCTTAAACTGAATCTTTCTCACTACTGGAGTGTAAACCCATTCGCATGAAGTGCAGGGACGCTCAGTTAATCACAGAAACAATGATTGCAGCGAGGTCTTAAACAGGCAGGTGTGCACTGTTCATACCACGCACATGTGCCAAGACTTAATGCTTCAGAAAATCTTGCACTTAACCCGTGTCTCTCTCACTGGCATTCGCTGTTCCTTGCTGTTGCTATGCCCGTTTCCTCTATAGAGCTTTCGTAGCTTTGCCTCATTTGAAGTGAGGAATGTCAACTCAGAATGAAATATATAAAAAACACCCAAATTCTCCACAGAAGAACCATATCGTAAGTCGCCTTAATGAATATTACAGCATACCAAGATTTTATCTGCTTTCAGAAATCCACGCGACAGGATTCTGTTTAAATTGTTCTTTGTTCCAATGTGGCCTTTTTATTTATTCATAGTCTAAGTCAGGGTGCATATGTTCTCTTTTCTGGGACCAAACAATGTCTGAAATGTCCGGGATTCCACATGATTTCATGTTGACATTAGCATCTTATAGTCTAAAGTCTACTTTCAGTGTGCATATTGGCATTGCTCTGACTCCTCTCTTCAGTGTGCATATTGGCATTGCTCTGACTCCTCTCTTCAGTGTGCATATTGGAATTGCTCTGACTCATCTCTTCAGTGTGCATATTGGCATTGCTCTGACTCCTCTCTTCAGTGTGCATATTGGCATTGCTCTGACTCCTCTATTCAGTGTGCATATTGGAATTGCTCTGACTCCTCTATTCAGTGTGCATATTGGCATTGCTCTGACTCCTCTATTCAGTGTGCATATTGGCGTTGCTCTGACTCCTCTCTTCAGTGTGCCTATTGGCATTGCTCTGACTCCTCTCTTCAGTGTGCATATTGGCATTGCTCTGACTCCTCTATTCAGTGTGCATATTGGAATTGCTCTGACTCCTCTCTTCTGTGTGCATATTGGCATTGCTCTGACTCCTCTCTTCAGTGTGCATATTGGCATTGCTCTGACTCCTCTATTCAGTGTGCATATTGGAATTGCTCTGACTCCTCTATTCAGTGTGCATATTGGCATTGCTCTGACTCCTCTATTCAGTGTGCATATTGGCGTTGCTCTGACTCCTCTCTTCAGTGTGCCTATTGGCATTGCTCTGACTCCTCTCTTCTGTGTGCATATTGGCATTGCTCTGACTCCTCTCTTCTGTGTGCATATTGGCATTGCTCTGCCACCTCTCTTTGCGCCCTACTCCCGGTCTTCTGCAAAGCAAAATATAGTCACCCAGGTCTAAGTAGAGAAATAAGCAGCAACTGCATGTCTGTGGACATCTCTAGGAGAGCCACACGACTCAGGGAGAACATGCATGGAGTGCAGGCTGCATTCAGCCCAATGGCCACATAAGACACTTCACCACATAGCTGCTAAACAGCATAAAGTTGTGGCCAGAAAAATTACCACAGACCTGATTCAGCTCCTTCGAGGCCTCGTCTCACCTTAAAATGTACTTTGCAAAGTTGAAATTTACGGCAATGCTGCAGCCAGAAGTCAGTTGTATCCAAGGTCAGTGATCAGAAACACATAACCTGGTGCAAGGAGCATAAAATCTCAACGTTGGAGTAATGGAAAAAGTTATATGGTCTTATGAGTCATCTTTTACCATTTTTCCAACATCGGGGCGGGTTTGCTTTTGAAAAAAAGCCACAACTCTTGTTGGTACGGGCAACCATCTTGTGGGAGTCATTAGATCCAGTAATTGCTATTTTGATTTACTCAAAGTTACGTTTTCATAGTATTAATGGACAGTCTATTTTATGTTTCTGTAAGGAAAGTGATTTATGCTACCATGTTAGCCTCTTTCACTCTGAATAAAACATTTTACATATCTTAAGCATTCCATGATAATTTATTCATATGTGTAAATCCGCAGTGTCCATAATTCCAAGTGATCCCCTTTACTTTTTCAAAAAGGACCTTTTGTGATCCAAAGCTATCAGAAAAATGTAACACATTCAGCTTGCAAATAAGCCCACCTGCTCAAGAGTCCCCAAGTCGTGTGTAAAACGTTTTTAATAAAAATCGTCATACCACTGCAGGGTTCCTTCTATATGTGCGGAAAAAAAAAAATCACAATTCACACCACCATCGAAAGTAATCAGGGGATCATTTCAGGTTGTCTGCTGGCTTATTTCTTCAGCAAAATGCAGTCTGAAGTCTCCCAACAAAAACTGATATTAGGTAGCATTTACATTTATTTATTTCTCAGACACTTTTGTCCTAAGTGACGTACCAGTGAGGTGAGATACTGTACATAGCAGGCAAAAATCTGTCAAGGAGTCAGTGAAATATAAATTCTGCTAGTTTAGTTTAGTAACTAAGAAAAGACATACCGATAAATAACCCCATGGCAGTCCTGTAGGAACTAAGTCTTAGTGTAAGGTACGGAACCAGAACATCTAGCTGTGGGATGTGAAACATCAGCAGAACAGTCAAGGTGAGGGTCAGTGGCAGGATGGCATTAGTTGGGTTTATTGGAAGGTTGTTGTTATTGATTTCATTCGGAGATCATTTCAGGACTTCGACTCGACTATCTAACGGATACTTTGACTTGTAGTTGAACTATGTCACTATGACTTCAGGTTTATCGTCGATCTGAAATGTAAATTTTAAACCCACTTCAGCAGTTGGTTAATCCTCTCCTGTGCTTCGCTCCATCGATCCACCACTCCCCCCCCCCCCCCGCTACCCAAAGAGGAACCGGAAAGTACCTACCACTGCTCTTGACTGCCGGATCAGTGGTGACCGCGTGTTACGCCGCGTTGCACCCGCGACAGATGTTCTACTGTGCATAGTATCATGTAGCATCATTTATAACGTTAGCCGCTCTGGCGGATTTTACAGACACGTGGTTTTATTGATGTGGGGACACCAGACCCCAACCCTCAAGGAACAGGGACGGAGAGAGCGGGCCGTGCGAAGCCTCCCTCGCTAACTACACAAGGGGAATCCGGCCTGGAGTTTGTTTCATCGTGTCTTAATCACTCTTTTTTTTGATGGACTTGTCTGAACGAGCATGATAATCAGCTAATCGTTGTCCTCTCCTCTTCTTGCTTTGAACACGTGAGAAGCTGAAACATCGCGCCGAGAACAGAAGTGTGTGCATCGATAGGTGAACACGACAGACGTTAGCAATATAGCATCTAAGGAACGCATATTTGCGTAGATTGTAAACACTCCACAATCATACTCTCATGTTATTCAACTGACTTGGCTTTCATGCACCTCTGGGACTTTTTCGAATTAAATGGAAATGGTGTCTTATGTCATCCGCATTATGACACATTGCCAACAGGGGTGTGGATCATGCCTGATGTAAACACACAAATATGAAAGCCAGCCCAAAGTCTATTCTGGTTTGGCAAACATCGAGCACTGCACTACCTAATGCACAAACAAGCATCCATTTTATCCGTTGTGTAGCAACATAACCATTATTATTACCTTGAAAAACAGGAAAAGCCCTTTTTTGTTTTACCAGAATGCGAATGACCTGTACGGACAATCACAAAAAGTCAAGTGAAGTCAGGTTTATTTATCAAATCACATTTAAATACACCCGAAAAAGTAGAAACACAGTATGGGCTTATTTAATATTATACAAAATAAAATTCTTATAAACATGTAATGTAAATACAGTGGCTTTACAGTGTATTAATACATTTTGCAAGTATGTGCATGAATTATAGGTAAGACATTTTACGGTTGAAGCTAACATAGGATAGCATAGTGTATCATATTTCATATCCCATATTTCAATTTTAATTCAGCTTGACAGCCTGTAGCAATGTTGCAAGCAAGCTGAAGTGAGTCAAACGATCACATTGATATCGTATTATTGAATTGGCATGGAAAGGGAAGATTTAAAGAGCTATGGAGATTACGCAAAGCACTACGAACGTGAGTTTGAGTTATTTTTAGAGATGTTGCCTTCTTTTTGCCTTAAATGTGTCTATGTAGAGGAAAACCTTTCTGCAAGCATTATTGGGGCTTTGATAATATATGAAAATGCATATATATGCAAAGGGAACAGTGTAATCCAAAGTATTGTAAACAAATCCCTGTAAGAATCATAATCAGTATTTGTATACAGTACTGGGCAAAAGACTAAAACACTTAAAGAAAATGATGTTTAAATGATTTTCATATTGGCAAATAACTATGATATTATGTCTGTCAAAGTTTGTCAGCCTCAGAACGTCCCCTAAGGTCACCCCAAGATTTGCAACAACCATCTAACACACACATGCATTTTTATTTTTTTTGACTTCACTACTACCCCCACCTTCTTCAGCTAATCAGTGCCTCTGAGTTATTTAACTAATTACGCTAATTAATTAATCGAACTGGTGGTGAAATCTAAGAAACGCAGTGGGATGGATGAGGCGCCCCTGAGTAGAGGTTTGGGAACCACAGTGGTAGACATGAGGGTTTATTCCTTAATCCTCCCAAAAAAATACACTTTTGTATGTAAATAACACCTCCCCCCCATCAAACTCTCAACTATGCTACTGGTATATATTATATTGCATGTTGTACATTCATATATTGTGCAAAATTGTTTTAAACCAAGTTTTAAGTGCAGGGGGACATAATAAATAAATTGTCTCACAGATTGAATATACATGAATTTCATTACAATATGTTCCTAATGTGTAATTAACAAAATATTCTTTTTCATTTGACCTGCAATTTCTCTGAAGATGTCAAATGCATTACTTATTCATCCCCCTTTTGTTATACATTACAGTATAACGTCCTGCATGTTAATGATAAGCGGTTTTCTTAATGGAGCACATTTTTGCATGAATAATAGCCACAGCACATACAGAAAAACACACAGAAGTATTATTGTGGGCGATTTAATCTGAACTCAAAATGTAATTTTTGTTAATTGCCATTATTTGTACCCTTATGATGATGATGATGATGATGTCAGTCCTTAGTATCTAAATATTCAACAGGACACAGCGACACAGAAATAACTTAATAAAACATGCAAACATGCGCAATATGTTTGGCGGATTAAAAAAAATGACATATCCTGAGGACGCATTTATTATAGGGAAATATGACATACTAATCTGACCAGTACCTCTCAAAGTAATGCCCTGTTTTAAATATCACTGCCCTGTTTTCCGTACACAGTAAGCTAAATAAAAGAAGACTAATCTATCTCAGCTCAGCCTGGTTGGCGCCCCGTTCTGGGTCATTCCCTACCCTGCACCCTGCAGGACGTGCGCCAGCAACCCGTATAGGATAAGTGGTATAGAAGACGAATGAATAAACTTGATCTGGAGTTTATTTCGAGGTTGCTGCAGATCTTTCCGTCCTGCATCCTGCATTGTTGTAGATTCCACAATGCAGGGGACTAACACACAAAGAGGCTGCTCTTTCATTTACTGCCAAAGCTGGTTCCGCGAATCATCGCATTCAGCCGCCGGAGCTCCCGCAGCCAGTCGGGCGCGGCTTTCCCGTTACCGTTTTTTAATAAGTATTCGCAAAATGCATTTCACAGTTGTCATTTTAAAATGTCTGGAAATTGAAGTTACAATGACAGCGGAATAAAGGGGGGGGGGGGAGAGTTAAACATTTTTTTATGCCTGAAAGGTGACTCATGAACTTGTATAATTTTGCCGATTATATCTGTAATAACTGAGCCTCTGCTAGGATTCTCCACTTCTGGTTCCACATGCTTGCCTTTCTTTAAATATCACATTAGTTAAAAAAGGAGCAGGGAGAGAGATTGAGAGGCATTTTGGCAAACAGTCAGCTTAGCAGACAAGACAGACGCGTCTCGGAAAATGTCCGCAGGTGTCAGTGAGTGACATCCCTGATCTGAGAGCCCAGGCTGACATGTAAACGCCTTCCTCTCAAGCACGACCAAACTGTTATGGACAGAAGCAATTTGGGTTTGAGCTCCTCTGGCCGGCACCCGAATCAAACCCCTACTGTCATATATTCATTTTATTAGTGAAAATGTGACGCATCGGGGAATAACCATAATCGTGCCGTAAATGAAATATCGTCAACAGGGTCGTTGTGGATGCTGATGTTCTCCTAATGTGTGCCAGGGCGGATTCAGGCGCTAAGCGAAGTAGATAAACTGCCAATTTATCTGCAGGTGTTTACGTTTCGTCCGTCGTCTTTTATTGTCGCCGTGTGTCACGGAGGAAAATCACGATGTAAATAATTGAAGCAACGGCAGTGTCGGGCCTTTACAGAGTCTGAAATGTGCGATCCAGACTTCAGGGGACATTAATGTACACGGGAAATTCATTTACTTAGACAGTGAAGTTTAGCCCATGTTGAGTGTGTTTGAAATGCTCACACGTTAAGCTCTGGGTATCGTCAAAAATAAAAATCTGGCAAGCATGAAAAGCTGCAACCCAGAGACAAATGAATTAAGATTAAGAAGAAAATGTCTTCCTCAGAGAAGTATTCTGTAAACAAAAACTAAATTTGTCGTAAGCAACGTGCTTCAAAATGCAGTAAGTGAGAGCTGAGAGGGAGAGATGGGTATATAGAGGTGTTGGTCAGTACCGGTCCTTGCCGATGTGGCACCCGGGGTGAGCATCACCACTGGTGTCCCCTGTCTGAAGTAAAGTGAAATTAGCTGGCATGTCGGCACCCCCTTAGAAGTTGGTGCCTTAGGCAACCGCCTATGTCACCTATAGGATTGACCGGGGCTGGTGTCGGTGACCTGTGGACCGACTGAATGATGGCGTGGACCCATCGGGGAAGGATCGGGTGATTGATGGCCTGTGTTTGTACAAGGGGTCCCCCCCAGAGAGGTGTCTCGTGTCATCCGGCAAAACTGAGCTGGCCCGTGGGGATCTGACTGGCCATCTGTGAGAACAGGACAGCTCACTGTCAGATGAAGAAATCTTGTGTAATTAACGCTGCTGGCTGCAGCATGAATTCCCTGGAATTAATGTTAAATAATTCCTTCCCAGAGTCTGCCTGCCATCTAAATTCCCATGATGCCGTCTGTTTATATATAGTTGCCGAGGTGCGTATCGAAACTTGTATAATATTTAATAATTACCCACACTGCACCTCTCTGTCGCTTCCCAACATGAGCTCAAAAACCTTTTATTTATTGCTTTTTTTAATTATTATTTCTTGGTTATTCATTACTTTGCTACTTTCAATGTATTTCTCTGTCTATTTTCTAAATTTCTATGTGGATGCAGATGTACTGGCTTGATTGCACATTGACACCGAGTTCAAGATCCACTTGTGTGTCTCAACCTCCCTGTCTGAATTCTTTTGAATCCCCTGCCCCCCCCACCCCGATCGATCCTCTTTCCATCATTTAGGAAGCCCTGTTCACGGGGATTTGCGGAGGTCTTAACGTTCGGCGACCCCCTCCCGCTCGTAACACTTCGGAAGATTCCGTCGAGGGACGGCAGGCCTCGAAGAGCCGGGTCAGCAGTGTACAATCTTGTACTTTAAAAATCGATGCTCCTGCAAAAGTTTTTGAATAAAACATGTACAGTCGAAGTGCTTTATTTCCCACTGAGGTTAGGCTTAGCCGGTACGTGTGCATATATTTATTGATTTTAAACACACTGAAGACTTCCCACGTGGTCCCATATTTGTACTGGAGTCAGTACATTGAGACATATCTGCTCGCATAAGGTGAAAATAAAACCAACAGGTCTTCTTAAAATGCTGGTGTCTGTTTATTATTGGAAACAGTGTTTATGTACTGCTGGAGTGGATCAAAGTAGGTTAAGGTAGGTCTTAGGTCTGGTAATAAAAAATAAAAGAAGAGTGTCTTTAGTTCAAATGGATGTTCTGTACTGCTTAGTGTTACAGTATCATGCTTATGTAGGATTCCAAAGAAAATCTGGCATCCCATTCTGTGTCTGCTACGCCCTCTACATGGGATTGGATCCAGCTAAACGGTGATCGGCACACGGATGGATGGATTCTCTACTACTAAAAACAAGTACACAGCTTTTTGAGGGGAAAAAAAAAGCTTCTTACGTTTAATTCAATTTGTATTACATTTTAAATACTTGTCTTAACATGTCCTCCAGCTTGCAATGGCACTGCCAATGTCACAACAGAAATTAATTATCGCAAAAGAGTTTAAACGTCAGATAGTTATTAATTAGAGAGGAAAGCGGCGTATCTGTTTGATTTGATTAATAATAGAGGGGAGACGAGAGAATTGTGTAGGTTCTTTCACTGGAGCCTGACTGTGTTTCTACATCAGCTGGCATGGGTTGAGTCTCGCAGTGGAAAAGCAGCCTCTCACTGCAACCCTGCTCTGCACTTTCGGCGGCAGAAGCGACTTATCTTCAGCCAAGTCTGCCTGCCGATGTGACAGCGGCGATTTCTCCCATCTGCGGAAACATACGAGCCGCGCACATCTGCTCTGGCGAAGCCCCGATCCGATAAATATGCATAAACTCATCCGGCGAAGGACAGAGGACGGAAAATAGTGGAAATGTCACCTGGGCCGCTTCTGCTGCGGATAAACGGTGCCGTTCGCTTAATTCCGTGGCCTGGCCGTGTTCAGATCTCTATATGTCATGGTGAGGAGGCAGCCGGAGTGTTGAGGCTCCTAAGACGATGTCGTCAGTCCTTCCTGCAAACTATTGTTGGCGTGACTTACGATCGAGCTGGTGAAATATTAATGAAACATTCGCTTGCCTGTGGGGGGGCCATGCATATGTTTAAAGTCATTATGGACTGCCAGGTGAGTAGGGGAGGGACGTCGAAAAGTTTTTAAGAAGTGAGGGGATGGCGCGGTCATAGAAATGTCATAGTTCTCACTCTAGAAAAGTATCTAGAGAATATCTACACTGATCTGGAGTACATAGGGAATGAGGAACAGATGTATTGAGTGGGTGGGCTCGTCATTCGATGTTACCAAAGACATGCCCCCAAACCTTTCAGTGAAAAAAAGAGCCTATTTCTACGAAAAAGGACTAACCAAATACGATGATCACGCACCAGTTCTGCATCTCGAAATGTTACGTGACTGTGGTAGCAGGCAAAACGTTTTTATTTTATTTTATCGATTGCAAGCGTAGGGTCATGTTTGTTGATCTTTAATTTAGAGTTGCCGTTGGATGGCGGATATTGGACCAGGCCACAGCATTCCGGAAAAGTAAAATGTCTCAGGGTTGCAGGAAAACTTATCCGAAACGAAAAGGTCGCTTCATTTCTGCCAGATGCTGCTTGTCACTTCAAAGTGTGTCTGCTTTGCCGGCCAGAGCGAGGCAAGTTTACTTGTGTTCTTTCCCACTTGTCACCGTTGATACGTATCCAGTCACCTCCGTCCATGTACTTCCTTTGACATGCACATCACAAGATGAAACAAAGCATACACACACATATATATATATATATATATATATATATATATATATATATATATATATATATATATATATATAAATAAGACACAATAACAATGCTTATTGCAAGGTTTTGGGATTTTTTTTTTCTCCCGTATTTTTAGCTCTCAGATGCTTTGCTGATGCCTGACAGTCGACAGCCACTTCATTCTCTGGGGAACGACGCTGTTAACTTCAGATTGCACTTGGGATGGTTTTGTCAAAGTGCCAAGGATGTCTTACATTTGAACTAGGCCAAGGTCATGGTATTAGGCTGATAAATGATTTGCAACAAAGACTGTGGCACTCTAGAATATCGGTCAGAAACATACATAATAAATCACCATCTTGTCATCTAAATAGTACTGTATTCCTTCTACATGTCACTGAATTTTTCCTTGCTGATCTCATGTTTCCTGAAAGTTGGGAGATGGGAGTTTCCATGAAAATGAAACCATTCCAGAAGGTTCTGTGTATACCTGTAGCATGAGTAGATTAGGGGGTGCACCTTCATGACTTCACTGACACCGATTTACGCATTTAGGCGATTTAGGCGTTGTGAGCCAATGTGATCCAAACAGGACCATCACTCCGATAAAAAAGGCACAAATGCTGGAATAGACACGGCAGGTAGGGTTACCCCAGTCCGAGCGTCCGGCTGGTTTTTCAAAAGCTGCTGGTTTGTCTGGGTTTAGCGCAGCAACCTGTACGACCCAGTACATTAGTAAGTGAAGAAAAAGGCACCGATTAAATAAAAGCCCTTTGGTTTTACCGAATGCCAGCCCTAGAGCCATTTGCCCTGCATATTGTGACAATGATTTAACTGTATTTTTAATAATTGAAACATTATTTGCTATATTTGAGGGTAAATTTGCAGGATAAACTTTCAAGGTAAGTTCAAAAAAGATTTGAAAAAATATTGCTAAAGCAAACAGTATTTTTAGGAAGCGGATCTTTCTTAGTGGGCAAACTGACAATGTGATCATGGGTTTTGTACGGACATGGGCGTCTGGGTCAGACTCCGCCCCCACACTGGCCCCATGCCACATCATTTCCAGGCAATATACAGTAACTCCTTCTATTCAACACACCACGCCTCAGCATTTCGAGGCTCGTTGCTCACGACAAAGTTATTTACAACATATTTCTCTGAAAAAGGCAATTTCTTTTCTCTTCTAGTTAATCTGGCTGTTTTACCAGCATAAACACATATGCTGAAGACCAATTACAGTGGTGCACCCCCACATAGGTTATGCATGGCAGCAACGGGAAAGTCTTTAATCAAAAAGAAAGCAATTTGGCTTCCTCTAGCAGATGAATTCCGACCCCGGGTGGCTCTGATAAAATATTCATCTAGCAAAGCCTTTTAAGATTTCTGAAAGTTAAGTATCAATTTAAGGTCCTTAAGATCTACTTTTGGTGCCTTTCAAATCCTCGACTGGTGGGATTCAATAAAAAAAAGGCTGAAAGTAAGAGAAAAGCTAGAGAAGGACATCTAAGCGGAGAGGGGATCGTTCCTCCCACGGCTCAGATATCATGTGCTGCCCCTGTGTTCTGAGTTTCTGTTTGGCAGCAATAAACTGCCACTGGGATGGGATGGCATCTCGCCCCCTGTCCTCTATCCTGTACTTCCTGAGCTGAAAGCCAGCTTTCCAGGACCCTGCACTGAAATATCAGTTAAGAAAGATGGGTGGATGATTACCCAGAATGCTGCTGGACTGACTGATAATTGAAGCACATGGTGTACATCATACATACTGTACATAAACCATATGTTTATAGAATAGGTTATTTACATCAACACTGTAAATACAGTAAAGTTTGGACTTGCCAAGCCGCCTACTAAGGAGAGTGATAGTGTCGCATCACATGACCTGGTCACCTGACCTAAACACGATAGTGATGGTTTTGGAGGAGTTTGACCAGAGATGAAGGAAAAGCAGCCAACGAGTGGTCAGCATATGTGGGGCCTCCTGCAGGACAGCTGGAAAAGCATCTCAGGAGGCCACCTCATGGAACTGGTGTAGGGGAGACAGTGGGATCAGCCAGTCCCTGGGGTGATTGGAGTTAAGGGCCTCGCTCAAGGGCCCAAAGGTGGGATCACTCTGCCGAATCATATGAATAAAATATTGCAATCCACTCAACATAATGTGAGCCATATCAGAGTTCAAAAGAGGACATATTGATGGTATGCGTCTCGCTGGCACATTGGTGTTCAGGACAGCAAATCTTTGTGGTGTATTGAGAGCCACGGTATCCAGGGTAAAGCCGGCATACCACCACAAAGGACGGACCACATCCGACAGGATAACTGTAGACACTGAGGATACTGTCTGACGGGGACGTCTGGATGTTAACCCAAATGCGCACCATGACTCTCTTGTTTCCACCAAAACTTTTCACTGGGAGTTTCAAAGGGTCGATGTTCATGGTCAGGCTGCTACAGCACAAATCTTTTATCACTCATGCCGATGCCAAACGTTGCGTTCAATGCTGCCAGGAGAGTGATGGCGTGGAGAAACCCCAAAGCGGCTTACCACCCAGACTGAATGCATACCCAGAATGCAGCACAGGGCTGGATCAGTAATGGTTTGGGCTGCAATACCATGGCATTCTCTAGGCCCACTACTTGTTCTAGATGGCTGCATCACTGCCTAGGACTACCAAACCATTCTGGAGGACCATGGTCACCCAGTGGTTCAAACATTGTGCCCTGAAATTGGTGCCGTGTATCAGGATGATAATGCACCAATACGTACATCAAGACTAGGTGCACAGCGACCAAATATGAATATTTTTGAGCCACTTTGAGGTGTTTTGGAGAATCGGGTCAGGAAACGCTTTCCTCCACCAGCATCATGTAGTGACCTGGCCACAGTTCTGCAGGAGGAATGGCTCAGGATCCCTCTGGCCACCATGCAGGACCTGCGTGTCTCATTCCCAAGACAAATTGATAGTTTACTGGCTGCAGAAGGAGGCCCTGAACCAAACTAATACATTATTGTGGTCTAAAACCAGGTGTTTCCATTTCATTGCCCAATCCCTGTACATGCTGCATAATTAAGTATTTTATCCTATATTTGATTTTGATTACAGATAAGTATTTTATCCTATATTTGATTGTTGGCCTATGTATATTATTTGTGTCAGAGGCTGATACTAAATTTTGCTTTACTTGTGCAACCTACTTTCACAATGACAAATGTAAATCCTTGATGTTTGATGGATGAACAGATGGATGGATGGATGGATGGATGGATGGATGGGTGGAGTATAAAAACAGAGAGTGATCTGTGATATCCTTAGATGCTTGATTGATTGATGATGGGTGGAATACCAAAGTACAGAGTGATCTGTGGAGAAGGTTAGGGCAAGCTGGACTCCCTTGGGTGTATCTGTGTTTGTGAGGTGGGTGGTCTCTGCATTATGCACACTGCACCCTCTTTTCTGACAGTGCCCAGTGAGATCACTGGATCAATCAATGCAATTTATCGCCTACACATTTTAATCAGGCTAATACCTCTCCAGTAATCATGCACAAGGCTACTGCATGTTACCTGTATCAACCACCACCTCTTTGGAGTGATTTTTGTAACATATAAAGCCATGCCATAAAAATATCAGATGAGAAGATCTTTTAACAGTGTCTTCCCAAGTTTATTCACATATTTATAATGAAATTAACATATCGGACCAAAATATTCCTTCCTTCGAACCCCCTGAGAAACAAGAGTGGATATTTATTTTCCAGAGATGTAGGTTGCTTGAGTTATTTTTAATCAATCTTGGTGGAAAGACCTTATTGTAGATCCTACCACAGTGGTTATTTATGACTGCCATTGTTACCGGAAGGCAAAATTATGCACATAGGACTGAAGGGCAGCTTTTCACAGAAACAGACCATGTGCTACTCATTATATGCTAAGTATCCAATTTGAAACAGTCTTGTTTGGGCAGTCACATTTCCTTACTGTGTTGAAATGAGGCTGATCAAATGCATTAAATCTACCCGTCCAGATTCCACAGCCACTAACCCAGTACGACATGATCAGCGCGGGGTGAATTGTCTGCAATCTAGAGCCCCCAGAGATGTTTATCTGTTCTTGCACATACACATATATAAACACATATACAGGGCCGGGACCAAACCCACAACCCGCTGAGTCACCACACAGTTATGCCTAGAAAAGTCCATACCCATCAAGATAGCCTAAATAAATCATCCGACATTTTGAAACTGGGAACACAACGTTCATTTTTTTTTCATGAACCAAAGACCCTGGTGACCTTTTGGAAAGACTTCTTTTCCGACAAATAAGTAAATAAATAAATATCAACTTCTGGGATCTAGTGACAGGTCACATCTATAAATGGCCATCATGTTCTCTACGAGAAGCTGATGAATCAGAATGCAGCGTCTGGGAGAGACTCGTATCACATCCTTTTGTGCTGCTTAGCGATGCGTCGACGGGATGAAAACGCGGTTTTGGAATTGAAGTGCCTTGAAAGGCACATGTCTTTGGGGCGAGGGAGCGCAAAGATCTGAAATCCGCCCACCAACGTGCCTCGGAGATGAACTCGTTATGTGCCATCGCAGTGCCCGCTGCGGATTAAATAACAGGCTGCCCAGAGCTGGGGGTAAATCACGAAGACATGGAGCCTTGGAGCTTGGCTCCGTCAGTCTGCAGAACATTTCCAGAAGGGGATCGTCCCTTATTAAAGGAGCTTTCAGATGTCTTCAAGAAGGTGTCTGATTTTCTTCATGAAAGTCATAAAACGTGAGCAGAGAAAAATAAATAAATAAGCAACCGTTCTCTGTTTAGGAATCTTTTTTTTTTTTTACGTCTTTTTTGAAGTTTTCCGTATTCATTAACATATGACTATCTGCCTCTTGGTGATCGGAACGAAAAAGCCAGCATAATACAGAAAGCTATGCATCGTATTTCTTGAATTAACACGGGCTTTTTAAGAAACGCAAGGCTACGGTAGCATGTGTCGTAAATAGAATGTATAATTATCGTACCAAACTAGATCCTTTTATGGATTTCTTCCCAGATCTGCTAACCAGGAAGGTTGAAATATGAATCAGACTCAGACACATCATTTCGGCTTGCCTTATGTATGACACTGTAGCAAAAGTGCGACGCTGTTTAGATTGCAATGGTGCTGTGTGACCCTAGGGTGAGAAGATAGCCTTCTCAGGTCTGCAGAGCATACTGGTCTGGTGCCTGCAAGACGGTTCTCCATGCTGACTGTGTGGACAGCCCGGACTCGTAGTCCCTGAACTGGTCGTGGAACACATCACTCCACATTAGAGATCTGTGTAATTATTCATCCAATAAAGGACAGAAGGATCCCCTTTGTCACCAACATGCAGCTGAGTGCCTGGACCTTACAGCTGTTTGGTGAAGCCTGAACGAATAGCGATCCATCTTAAAGGTGGCACAAATTGGCGAGTGGACAGCCGGAGCATGAAGAGGGGGAGAGCAGGAGGACGGGGGATGTGAGAAGCTCTATCAGGGTCAGTGCCCTTTCACATAGCTGTCTGTGTCCCCGGGGGGGGTGGGGGATTAAACTCTCTCTGGTGGTATTTAAAAAAAGACCCCCCTCCGCAAAATGTTCTTTCTATAAAACATGGTTTAAGAACCATTTTTAGCTCTTTCCAATTTCGCAAGAAGACTTCCGGTCTGTTTCCTGTAATGTATACTGTTAGCCAAACCAAAACTTCTAAGTTATCTCAACTAAGCAATCAGCATTACAGCATCAAAATTTCTTTTTATCCGTTGAAATGTTCACAGTTTTGAAAAATAATAAACTGATTCTTTTTTTTTTTTAACGTGCAAAGTGATGCAGCCGATGGTGGAGCAAAACGCTGAAAGGATGAAGAGATCGCTGGATGCACCTCATATTTCCGTGACCTTCTGTCCATGTCCTGTACATGTGTGGAGCGGTTCCATAAATTAGATCCAGGAAGATCTGTATCAAAGGCTTCACAACAGTTGAAAATAAAACCAAAAACCAATCCATTTATCTCTTAGCTAGTTAGTTTAATTCCTTATCACCTTTGCTTTCTAAAAACCATAAAATAAAACGTGGAACTCTTCATAAGAGTTATTGCTCTGCCTTGGAACTTGTTGCCCCTGGTATAGAAAATGACTTTTTAAACCTCTTGCATTGCTTTACTAATGATATTTCACAAGCATGCAAGTAATTCTTAGTAGGCATTTTTTTTGTGGGATTTCACCAGGTACTTTTCCCGCTGTCCGAAAGCATGCCGCTTGTCCAGCTGGCATCTCTAAACATCCCATTGTGAGTGAGTGTGTGCCCTCTGATGGACTGCCATCCCGATCAGGGTGTCCCCTGCCTTGTGTCCTGTGAATCCCGGGATAGGCTCCAGGTTCCCGTTGGCCCAGTGCTAGATCAGCAATATGGGAGCTGGACTCGATAAACCTGGTTATTCTTGGAATCTTGAAACGTACTGCATAGATATATACTGCATAGATATATATAGTAGGATAACATTAGGATAATTGATAATTGACACTACATTGGATGAAGTAACATGGATTGGTCTGACCAGATATTAGTATTTCCAGCACAGGAATGAGAGAGGTGAGCAGAAAGGACATTCAGAGTGAAATACTACGCATTTACCGGCCTCCACAGGCTTGCAGGATGTATTTGCATTCGGCTTGCGCAGGGCCTGGCTACCGGCCTAGCTTTGGTCACAACATATGGCCACGGCCGTGGGCGAGATCCACAGACCTGGCAGGACGGCGTCCTGCGTCGCCCACATCATCTGCTGCAGGACTCCTGTGGGATTCTGGGAAGGATCCCCCCCCCAGCTTCTTGCAGGTTCGTGTGACAGGGAATCTGTAACAGTCAGACGGCACGATCTAAGTCAGCCTTCACAGGAGGTGGGGGATAACGGAGGCGTGAGAGCGCCGGGTCTGGGGTGCGCGATCCAGATGAGTTTGGGAGGTTACATCTGGTAGGGCACATTCTCATGGGGGGAGGGGGGCACGGATGCTGTGCCGGACGCTCTCTCTGGGAAAAACCAACGACTCCGGCTAAAGGGCCTCTCCAGTGAGTCACGGTGCTAACGGAATGTGGGGCTTCTCGTTTTTTCCATAAACAAACAAACATCGATGGGGGGGCTCTCAGCTTGAGGGGGGTGCATTAGCACAGGAAGCAGCTGTGTCCATTTCACCTTCGAAAATAGCCATTACTTTTTTCCTCCTGGTTTTTATCACTGATTCCCCCCCGTTTCAGTCATTGCTATTTCAGTATATACAGTGAGCTGCAATAACAGCTCGCCTCTGGGAAAGGCCAGGGTTTCCCACCCCGTATCCCAGCCTGCACTGAGACCATCCGACCGGCGTCGTTTGCCTTGGCTGTAGGTTTTTTACAGTTTGGCTTCTCGAACCGGCTGTGCATAACCGAACGCGGGGAAGCTGGCATTCGCTCGTCCCATTTCGGCTTCCCTGCCCTTTCCTCACTCCACCAATTGGCCGGTGGCTCGTCGGAGGGCCGGATGAGTGATGTAACTCTCCACGCTGGCAACCGGCAACTAGCTGCTACTTATCTGTTAATCCCAGCTGATCCGCTTCCTTCCTCATTGGAGCAGATATCATTTATCCCCGCGCTGGTTACTAGCAGGCAAGCATCAGGCACGGTCCAGGTCATAATTGTGAGGTAGAATCAGTCCATCCATCCATCCATCCATTCATCCATCCATCCATCCATCCATCCAAACAGATGATGTTTGAGCCCACAGCCTGACTACCTTGAATCTGTAATTTTGACTTGCTGCAAGGTCAAAGTATAATATATTCTAAACTGATCACACATATACTGTGTACATAAATGTATACATAAGATGCATCTGCATGAAATTTCATGCGTACATTGACCTACAGTACTGGTAATTTATTTTGATATTGTCCAGCATGTTACATTGTAACAAGCACAACTACCAAAACTCAGGCCAGAAATAACACTATCAATCTTGTATTTTGTTTGGTTACTAATGGTTAAGGTTAGGGCTGGGTGGGGGTTATGGTCGTCATGCTGGGGTTAGGGCTTTTCTGATAAAAATGAATGGAGTCCCCTTAAAGATATGCATACAGGTCTGTGTGTGTGTGTGTGTGTGTGTGTGTGTATGTGTGTGACCGTTGAAAGGGATTATAATTCCCTATAAATAACGGAATGCGGTGGACATAGTAAATCTCTTGCATGGGATTTGTAATGATTTACATTTTTAACTGGAATAAAAATATTATTATTTCAAAATTTTCAATAGCAGCAGCTCTTTACTTTACTGGGAAATATTGAGCTGGCAAAAATGCAATCGACATCCCTTCCGCATCCTTTGGCTTTATATGGTTTCATTAGATTTTTCCCAGCATCCTCCTTCCATGGGACTCTGACCTCTTCTTCCTGCCTCCGTCTGAGAAAAAAAAAAACACTTCCTGTGAGACTCTCCTAAACGTATTAGTGCTTGACTCCTGTGACCTTGGGTCTGTCTTCAGTATCTGCACACTCTGGTCACATGCTAGGTCCCGTAAATCCCGTCAAAGGGCTGAGTGCGAGGAGACACGAAGTCACTGCTTTATGGGGGACACTTCCTGCTTTCCGAGTCTCTTTATATTTTCGGTTTCCCATAGGAAGCCTCCTTTGTCCAATAGACCTCAAAATTACATCCCCAATCAGCCGCTGTTCCGCCCCTTGTGGCCACTGTCATGTAAAACCAACCGTCTAAAAGCAACCCGCTTTGACCAAAGCCAGTTTCTTTTGAAATAATTTGACAATTTGTCCAACGTAATTATCTTACGAGAATAAGTCATATCCTTCCTTTTTAAAAAAAATCCCACAACGTCTTCATATATAAATGGTTTCTCTTGAGACAAGCCCCATAAATTTCTTCAAATACCAAAGTATGCTATTCATGGAGAAAGGGACTTTGGTTATATTTGTTCCGTATTTATTTCCCATTTAGTGCTGTAATTATCCAGAATATAAATGTCATTCAGACCGCCTTATATGAATAACTAAGTGAACTTTGCAAATGGACTAGAAATGCAATTTCTTTTAACATTTTATTTTACATTGTGCATCTGTCTGTAAGAAATTATACAGAAATAAATACCCATCCCAAATATCTCCTGTCATCATGTTGGTTTCATTCAAAAGAAAGAGTTCCTATATTTGCCTCACTCCCATTCACATTTATCAGCGCTGTCGTGCCTTTGAGCTATTTAAATCTCGGCATAGAAGTATGATTGATTTGTTTACAGGTATGTTAAACCAAGGGTAATTCTTCAGATCTCTCATTGTTCTTCTGAGAGCTTAATGACAAAGGGATATGCCATACATATTTGGCTGGGGGGGAGGTGGTGAAGGAGGGGTTTGAACAAAGTGAAATAGCCAAATTACTATTTTCATGCTTAACAGAGTGTGACTGTTTCATTTCAAGGTATGTAGAGATAGCTGCCGATTTATACATGCAGGAAGGTTGCAGTCCATAGTTAGCATTAGCATTTAGAATGGAGACAGTCTGATGAGTGCAGTAAGATAAACAGCAGAGCTGTAGCTGAGCAGAGATGAAAATGAGGCTCTTCACACTCCGCCATCAGAAATAATACTTCTGCTAACTGGACTCTCCTGATTGGCGTCTTTATTCGCAAAGACTTGCAACTGAAGCTGTGTCGTCGAATTTCAGGTTTTGAACAGCTTGAAGGTTGATATTAAAATGTCATAGTTTGTGAAGATGAGGGTTATATAATGTTTAATTTATTAGTACATCTACCTCTATAGCCCAGAACTGGTGTCTGTCACCGGAGAGTCGCAGGTTCAAATCCCCAGAGTCCCTGAGCAAGGCCCTTAACCCCCCCCACCGTTGCTGAAAGGATCATCTGACCCTGCTTTTGGAATAAATCTGTTGGAATTGTGGACCCATTGATCATTTACAGCAAATACAAGTATAATTATGTGTTTTACTTTTCAGCACTAAATTTGTGAGGTTGTTACATCCATCAATCTTCCAACACTTTGTCCAGTACAGTAGTGGTCTTCAAAATGTTTGACAACCCCCTTCCCTGCCCTCCCCACACACACACACACACACACACACAAAACCGTATTCTAGATATGCATCGTCACATTTTCTCTTTCTACTCATTTAAGGTGCTGCTTTGCCGTTAAAAAAATGTAATACGACTAGAAGCTAGAAATTTGTCCATGGTTCCTCCCAGTATGTAACCATTAACTAAGCAACTTTCCCATTGTGAACTTCTGTTGTGTTACTAACCATAAATAACAGTTTGATTAATTTAATTTGCTGTGCCTGTCCACTGTACACGTTTTACTTATTTTAATTTGTTATTGTCACATATTGTGTGCCGGCATATAATGTGTTCACATTATATTCAATATTCCTGAAGGATACAATTTTGAAATAGCTCAACCCCCCACCCACAGATCCACTATACCTAAGCAATACAGAATCATGGGAAGGATGGACTTCATCCCAGGCGGCACGGGACACCCTAGACGGGATGCCAGTCCTTTACAGGGTATTCAGGCACACACCACAGCACTACAGTGATAACTTACTTAACAAGCACATTAATAATGCATATCTGCATGCAGGTGCAAAGACCTCACCTTGACCTCCCCATACGAGGGGAGAATCGGTCTGTACTAACAAACACTGGATGTTGTCACACTGGGATACAGTTCTGCGATACACTGGGATACAGCTCAGGAGCAGCTCACAAATACTTGTGAACACAGTCCTGCAACTAAAAATTTAACAAATGGCCGCTGTTCAGTGATGCTTTACATTAGCTGCACCTTCATAATACTGTACATACGTTATACATTTAAAAATATTCATAACCAGCATGCAAACACTTTCACATCGCAACATACCTTAGCAGCTTTAAAATACATTAATGACAAACGTTATACTATTATAATGATTGTTATTATATAATGTTTGTTATTAATGTCATGTTTAAGCTGTTAACATATGTTAGGATGCGAAGCTCACAAAAAATATGAGGGTGCAGTTAATATAAAGCGTAACTGACATTTCTTATTGGCTATTTATTGTCGGTTATATAATCATTAATTCATCACATTACACAATCCATCACACGTTAACCTTCCCATGCAAAGCACTTTATATGCAGCCTGTATTTTTTTACGGAGAAACGTTCTCGATGCGTTCCATCCCTAACATCTACCTCATCCCATTTGATTAATGCTCGCTGATTTTAATGTGCTCCTTCGCTAACTCAGATAAATACAGTTACTGTCCACTTTTTCCTTAGCCGTTCCGGTGTCGATGGCTTCGGCCTCCGTTCTCCATCTTTCCAGTGGCCAGGCATGAAGGTCCGTTCCATTTAAGGCTGTCATTGAAGCTTTTGCACAGCAAGGGATGACTGGGTCGCCCTGCAATTTTACAATAAAAAAAACAACATGCTAGTTAGCAGTTTAGACTTAAATGCACTACTATACTGTATCAACATTTCCCCAGAATATCAAATCTACTCCCACCGTTCTAGCAGAGCACCTACGCAGACCCACAGACGGAGAACGTCAGCATCGTCATCCGGTAATACGACGACTTTTGTTCATTTTCGTATTACTGAACAATTCTTGATTTTTAATTATTCATAAAGACACCTTTGTTGACATCAAGTCAATGCGAGTCTTTGCGCATTACTAATGGTAGCTTAATTGCAAATCTGAGGCATTCTCGAAATAATCATCTTAACTGAAAATATTCCAACGCTTGCTTTTGGCACACTGCTGCAAGTCTGTTCTTAGTATTATTTAATTCTGTACACCAGGCTCTGTACAATAATTCTTTAAATTTACAAAAGAATATAACTCTGAAATATTTAAGTACATTTCATATCAGTTTAATCTCAGTTTATACATATTCAGTGTTAATTCTCTCTGGAGGATAAAATGCAGATTTGATAAACGGCAAACATTTTAATATCTTCCTATTCTGTCTCTCGCTATAATAAGTGGTTTTGGGGTCCTGTCCAGAGGAACTGGCTGGTGTGAAAGAGGAAGGCTTAGGAGGAGGGTTGAGGTATGAGGCTGGGAGTTGTGTGTGAGGTTGGGACGGTCACACTGACGTACACTACAGTACTTTCCTGGGGAAACAATGGTATGGTTAGCGTAGCTCTGCTGGGTGAACGCCGGCCCAAAATGTATTTTCCCATGCATTTACTTAATTTATTTCTTTTTTAAACTTCGGTTGTATGTGTAAGTCGTCACAAGTCACAGAGGTTGTAAATCGGGGGCTGCCTCTTTTTTGTTATTCACCGGTAAGGAAGAAAATTGGACACACACTTTTCACTTCTGAAGTGACCTTTTCAGACATATGTGGGTCTCTTTGCTTCTTTGATTACCATGCATGTGTTTTCCAGTGTGAGGTTACAGTACACCTCACTGGTACAGGCAGAGGACACTGCGGACCTCCTGCTGGTCCCTGTCATGCCCTGTAGACACAATTCCAAACACTAGTTTCATTCGGGCCTGTAGCCAGAAATGAATTTCATAGGGGGGTGGTCCTGTGATTCTACTGATAGATTTCACTGATGGGGAGGAGGGTGGGGGGGGGGGTGAAGCTAATTTCATGAGGGAGGGGGGTTCAAACTTGTAATTTTACTACATAGCTACATGCCTGATCGGTAACAAAAAAAATAAATTCTGGGGGGTCAAACCCGTTATTTTACTATTTGGTTACGTGCCTGTTTTCATTGACCACATGCTCTTGGGGAGCAGGAGGAATCATGATGAGATGCTAATTCTATTTAGTTGTATAAATGGACGCTTTTATTATTACCGAATCATTGTTATTATTTACTGTAATATTAGTTTTTCCAGCTTACCTATGAATTCAACGTAACCCTTGTCCAGCGTACATTTCACAAATAGTGGCATCCTTGCATTTAAAAAGACTCAGATACATGACTTTTAATCAGATTTTTAGCACTGCTGGCTTGTGACCTCTGAGTTTTAAATAGTGTCAGCTGAACTTGGGGCATGTCCCTCAGAGGAAAACATACACACACACACACACACACACACACACACACACACACACACCTGGCGGGTGTTATGTCGATCCCGCTCTCAGTCACAGCCAGGTTGGTGCTGTGTGAATCCACAAGGTCACCTGCCCACTGGTGAATCCCTCGCTCACACCCAGTAAGGTCATGCGGCTCTGAGTGAGGGCTGTCCCACACAGACTGCCTTCTGGCTCATCCTACTCATTCGTCTAATCTTCTCATTCTCACAGGAAATGCACGAGATACCCACGCACTCTGCTAGCATCAAATAGTGTTTTCAACTGTTGAAGATAAATCCGTCAAAATTGTTTATACAGGTAAATATATTCTGCTTTATAAGACCAGACTGCTTTCATTAACTGGGGAAAACATAATTTTGAAAATAGTTATTGGTAGAAACCTCTTTGATGAATATTGAGTGTTATGCTTATTATGTGATAACATTAAGGTGTCCCTCTGCCTCGTGCTCAGTGCATTCTGGGAAGGGCACCAACATCACTGTCACCCTGCGCCACATAAGCAGTTGGAAGATGGATGAAGATTAGTTTGATTTTTTTTTCCAAAGCAATTCTGTATTTTTATTTGCTTATTTCTACTGCTGGATATTTTGATATTTTCGCTGCAGGAGTTCAGGTGTAGTACTTTGATGATGGGGTCCAGAGGAAGACCTTTCTTGGGACATGACCTGGCAAATGTCAACCACAAGTCAAGCCATTAACCTCTCTACCCTGCTGTTGACCTTAAATGATTGGTGTCGGGACTCAGTAACCTAGGGCTGGGGACCCCGATGAGAAAACACCACTGAAATTCTACCATGTCTCCAACTATCTATAAAGTGTGCAGGCTGCCTGGAATCTATGTTTAGTTCTGCTCGACTAAGAAATATAAGTATATATGTATCACTGTGTCTCTGCTATGGCAGTGAGTTATGTATTTTGGCAGATGAAATATTGAAAAAAATAACACGCTGACACAAATCCTGTCATGAAACGAATTAGCACAGTACGTCTTTAGCGTCAACATTTTGACAAAGTCTACAGATACTGATGGTCTGTGATTCGTCTTATGTTCGGAAGTCATATCACGTCAGGTTGGGGAGCATGCACTGATACCCCCCACCACACGACGAAACACCTCAGGATCCCAGTCCAATCGCCAAGCTGACACGGGGTCCAGTTCCACCCTGCTGCAGCCAGATGTTACATGAACCTCAGCTTGGCCTGGTCTAGCTGCTCTGGTCCCCAGCAATGAGGATCCTGCGAGCTGGATGGTTAGTGCCGAAACCGACGCTCCCTCACAATGCAGGTAATGTACCTCATTCAGGGCTCCTTGAGCGATACCCAAGGATTCCACAAACAGACACAGTACCAAAGGAGTCCAGTCTTCTTCTCAGGTCACTGGATAGCGTCCACGTCTCGCAGCCATACAGCGAAACAGGAAGCACCCGGACTCCAAAGACTTGGACCATGGAGCGCTTGTGCTTGAGGAGAACCCTGAGTGCTAGGATGAGGCTGATGGTAGACCTTTTAGGCGTGAAACTAGACTGCCGTGGTTGCTGGTAGGTGAGAAAGTGAACACGGATCGTGTTAAGGATGAACCTATCATGGACCTTACCCGACACAGAGAGCAGTGTTAATCTCCTGTAGCTGCCACAATCCAGGCGACCACCTTTCCCTTTCCAGATGGAGACAAAAACTCCTGTTTCCCATTCTCCTGTCTCACGAATGGAAGCAAAGATTGCCCGCAGTGCTAGGAGGGCAGCCTTGCCACCAGCCTGGGGAAGGGCAGCCCAGATACCCCCAGCTGCTTCACCACCTGTGAAAAACTCAGTGAGACTGAGTGGTTTACAGCTAATCAGAGGATCAGCCTCAAGAACTGTGGACCTAGAAATGTCCAACGTCCCTGCCAGAGAATCAGCTTTAAACAGCTGCTCAAAGTAGGCAGCCCAGCGGGTCACAACTGCAGTGTCATCCGTACGGACTGTTCCATCACCCGCCGTGACTGCGACTCTCTGAGGAACAGATTCAGATTTGTGCAATGCTTCGATTCCTCTGAGAGCAGGACTCGAGTCGCTAGACCATAAATGGTGTGTCACTTGCTCGCCGATCCCCCGAACAAACGTTTATCTGCCCTCAGGGCCTCCACAGCCGTCCTTCTCAGTTCCTATTACAGACTGGAGTTGCCATCAAGCCAAGCGCTGTGACTCCTCTCGATAATATCCAAGGTGCCCTGTGAGATAAAACACCTCATTTTGGGAACACCAGCAACAGCCACACAACCCTAAGCAACCTTCAGGGTCCAGTCATGGAAGGTCTCCCACATCATATACACTCCCAAGTATGCAAGTTCCTCACACAAAGTACATGAAAACTCATTATAAACAGTATGATCTTGCAGTCTGGCCAGGTCCAGCCTTATTCTCCTAGTAGGTGGTAGTTTTCTGAACCGAGTCTCCAACATCTACCCATTAGAATGTGATCGATCTCCTTTGCCACGCCACCAGTATTGAGGCACCAAATCCAGTGATGTGACTCCTGGTGCTGGAAGCAGGATCCAGTCACCCGCAACCCCTGACCTTCCGCAAAGTCAAGGAACATGCCACTCCCACGGAAAGCAGCAAAGAGTCCTGTCTGCACTGTAAGAGCGGTGAGAAGCTTTTACCGTGGCTGGAGTGCCAGTCCCACCACCAGCCCCCGATTTCTTTCTCCGCAAGTTGGAGGTCCGCTTACAGAGTTATATAACAAAAAAAAAAATTGGTGCAGCCTTGTTTAGTAACCGGGACTCAAGCAACAATTCGCTCTGCCCTTTAAAGGTCCTGATGGCGAGACCCAACATCCTGAGCCGGGGAGTCCGGACGCATTTCAGCTTCACGGGCCCCGGTACGCACCTCTTAATATTCCTTCAGTGCCCTCGCCGCTATGGCTATTCATCAAGAAAGAATGGAAGGAACAGACCTCTGGCATATCGATTAAAAGGAGGGGAAGAGGCAAGCGCTTCATTGTGCTAGAGCGGACTTCAGGAGGCCCTGGCGAGGTATATTTCAAAATGTAGACAGACAGTTCTATTTTGACCCCCCACTCCTACTGGGATAAGTGCTGTCACTGCCGTTTATTCTAGATCCCCGGTGATTTCTGTGTCCCGCCGCCCCTCTGCATGAAAATGAACAGCGGAGGCCTTCCCCTCACCAGCTTCACTGACAGTGCAGATTAATGTCGATTTACCTCTGGAAGTGGCCGCTGTTTGCTGCCTGCCGCTGTCCTGCACCTGAATAGCCACATAATAGCATGCCCGTTTTAAGCAACATATATAGAGCGGGCCACTACCGTAATTTAATGGGTGCCTTCCTCCGTGCTTCTGAAAGGCAGGCTAAGCATATGTGTTACTACGATGAGTCAGCTCATCTTAGCGTGGGTCTAGAGGCTGTTTACTGTAGCTCTGGTCGTCCAAATATGGCTTCTGACTCATGCAACCGCACCTGGCATTTTCTTTTCAGATTATCATTTTATTTATTTTGCTGATTAAATAATCGCTGGGGTGTTTCCTGTCATTTTGTCCGTCCTTCGCCAGATTTATCAATGCGCTATTACCCTTTAACGTAAAATGACTGCTATAAATTAACAGGATAACACATGATGGTCTGACTTAAAGATCTGTACGACTGGGGCAAAGGCGGGGTGACCTAACAATAGACGGAATTGTATTTCAACCCAAAATATCTCAGCATTCAACAGTTCTTCAGTTTGTTGGCCAATATTGGACATGTGCTCAGGTTCAAAAGGCAAAACGGTGAAGCTGATAGTTGTTGAATATGTCCTGGGGGAGACAGGGAGCACAATGTGGAGACTCCTGAATGGAGGGCTTGTCTCGCTCAGTCACGCGTTCCCCAGCTGCCGTGGCCCGCTAGCCAGTGAGATTACGCTGTTCGCCATGCTGACGCCGCTGATAACTGCGCGTGTTCTCCGGAAGCACGGTCTCACTTGTTAACACACACTGAAATGAAACACAAGCCAAACATTCAAGTCTGCTCTGAAATCGATTACTGTTCGTACAAAAGTACCTCAGTATTTTTTACTGAAATTGTTGAGTGCAGGTCTTACTTTTGAGGTTTTTGCAACCACTTGTTAGATGTTGAGAAAGAGCTTCGCCAAACTTAATGAATTCATATCATGGTTTGAGTATGTATTGTTTATTTAGGTTTTATGATTGGGGTAAAATACTGCTCAGTAGCTACACAGAGCTAAGTACTCTCTCACGCATGTCCCAGATCACTTATGAGCTTTTACTTCAAAGCTCGCTGAAGTACCTCCAAACTTTCCAAACTTTGCTTGCTGTTATACAGACAACCGACAAGCCACAAGGACAAGTGGTGCAGTAAATTGATTTAATAGCTTTAATAAACACATTACAGCTGCCTTTCTCTTTTATTGCATGTTATGGTTATATATGATTATGATTCAATTCAGTTATTTATTGTTGTCACCGTACGCATCAGTACGACGAGATTCTGGTAGCATCCCCTTGAGTGATGCAAATAAAAATAAAGACAAGATAGTATAGTATGTAATAAAATATGTATTTTTTTATAAGATGATCAAACAGCGCGTGTTCTCTAAATATCTCATAAGTCATTGTGTTTGCTCATAGAACTCGTCTTTGTTTACAACGCCCAAGTTGTCGTGGTGATTCCTTTTACAGGGTTCAGGTGCTATACACGAAAATAAAAGGAAATTTTAATGGATAAGAAAAATTATGCGTCCTTTGTACGAATGAACTGCACACATTTGTAACTGGGCCGTGAAATAAACTGTTGTGTATAATTCATATCACAGCATCAGTACTGAAATCATGTAGTAGTCAAGTATACGTCTTGTATAAAAGTGTATGAATGCTGTACACTCTTAAAGTGTGACTCATTTATACTCATGACAAAATATATAAATAAGTTTTATATACAAAAATGAGCTCCGGTTTCCCCCCATAGTCCAAAAACATGCTCAGGCTAATTGGAGTTGCTAAATTGCCCGTAGGTGTGTATGTGTGAGTGACTGGTGTGTGAGTGTGCCCTGCGATGGGCTGGCCCCCCATCCTGGGTTGTTCCCTGCCTCGAGCCCATTGCTTCCGGGATAGGCTCCGGACCCCCCGCGACCCAGTAGGATAAGCGGTTTGGAAAATGGATGGATGGATGGATGGATGGATGGATACAAAACTGAAGATGCCTCGATATTCAGACCACAGAAATGCGACCCTTGAACCATTTAGCTCTTTTTCAAGGCTGGATAGCATTTTTAACTCCCCATTATTTGAAAGAATAGCATCACATTTCCAGACACATTTTCATGTGTTTGCTATGCCCACACTGTGCCCCTACTAATCCTGACACAACATCGCAGCTGTGCCACTCTCCTCATTTTCTACACTCCCAGCGTTACAAAATTCTTGTTAGAAAAACATGCATTATTCCTCTAAAGACCTTTCAGGGTAATTTCAATGGTGAATTATCACTGAAGCATTTCATTCCAGCTTTTCAGCTCTCTGAGCTGAGCTTTTTTTAAAAAAAATGTTTTTCTCTATTCCCGTTCATGGTATCGTGTTGGTTCTCCCTCTGACCGGAATTTGCTGTTACCAAGCCTAATATCAACCAGGCAAGTCATTTGCGAATGATCATGATCTGTGAAAAATTTGCTATTGGATGGCAATGCTGATGTGGGGGGTGGGGTCCATATAAATACGAGAGTCATTCGAATTGTTATAATACAGATTATTTAATAAAACTAATGCAAGAACTGCTGCCAGTTTTCGCATTATAACCACAATATGTCTCAGTTAAATCTCAAGTTCATTTTAATTAGACCATTTCCCGTTCTGATCAGCATTCATAATGACATCTTTGTTCATAGTATACTATGCAGACCACAGTAAAACTGAGTAAATTGTTAATTTAGTAATCGTATTTATTAAAATGGTGATGAAACGCAATGCCTTTGTGCATATATTGGTATTAAAGCGCAGAATTATCCTGCGATATTCTGCAGCTCAGTTGTTCGTTTCATTTTCGGCTATCGCGTTCCGAATATTGGGATAATTTCAGAAAGACTGGGTTTCTGTCTGTAAGCTACTTGCACGGCGCCTGAGACCTGTTCAGAAGGCAGGAGTAACCTGCGAAGGCAGATTTGCGGCTCGCTTTGAAGCTTGGCCCCGGTAATCTTCTTTTTTTTCTTGCTGATAACAGGAACAAAAGAGTGTGTTTGTAATGCAAATTCTCATAGAGAAAAATATGCATAAAAAAACGTCAAAAACTCAGTGCCGTTTATTTATTTTTTTATTTATTGCACGCAGGCTACAGTCTCCTCCACCGCGGACAAATTAATTCCTGCATTATGTTTTCTTTCAGGACACTTGCAGATTTATTTCGCAGTTCCAGTTATGATTGTTTCTTTATACCGTCCCAAGCGACTTAATGAAAATATAACGTGCACTTGTTTGACACCTAAACATGCTGAGCGGAAGATTAATTCAAAACACAGGGATTCTACCACCACGAATAAACTGTGCTGGATCGGCTACTCATACCATCAGGACGGGCGCTAAGTGACGATTCACTGAGATTTCGTAAATACGAACGATGCTTTGTATCTTTCATCGGGATTCATGTGTGAAGCTGCCTCTTATCTCTCATTTTTGTCATGTGATATTGAACAGTGTATATTGATCAAATGTTACCCAGTGAAACTGTACTGTGTACAAAACGTACAACAGTTTATCTCAGACTCAGAAAATTTGTATTATCCCCAATGAAATTGTTTGTGATTACAGATTGCACAGTACACACAAGACAAAGAAAGACAACACATTATCACATAACATAATTTCTGTGAAAACTATATAACATTGAAATAGTAAAAACACAAAACACAGGTGGTAAAAAAAAATAGGTGGGAGAATGACAATACAGGATATGCAGTAAATTTTATATTAAAAGGATTAGTAGATAGATATTGATTGGTATTTAAAAGGCATTCACAGAAAATGGGTGCTATTCTTTTGTTACTCTATTACTGTTTAATAGCTATTGTCATTTATATAGGTACATAAAAAGCACAATTATGAAATTGCAGAAATACGTCCCCTTGTTATATGAAGCAAAGTATCCCTTAACAAGAGCCTGTAGGTGTGAAGAAGCCTGGGGGTTATGGATCACTGGACAAGCACCATCATTCTCAGGTGATTACTGTCTGGGACTGTCAGGTGATGGAGTGTTAGAGGCAGTGAGGCTCCATTTCCAGTGATTTTCCAGATACTTTATGGGGAGGTGGGTGGGTGGGGGGGAGATCAAGGGAGACAAGCCAAGAAGGTGAGTCAGCATCTCGAGCAAGACACGCATCAAATATCATTTTCTAGTGGCAGAGCTTCTGTGGCAACAGTGAGGACGTGTTTTTGACAGGGGTGGGAACAAGTCATTGCTTGGTGAATTTGAGTCAAGTCTCAAGTCAAAACATCACAATCCGAGTCAAGTCTCAAGTCAAAACACTGCAGTCCGAGTCAAGTCTCAAGTCATTTGACCTTGAGTCCAAGTCTTTCTGTCATATTTGTAGTCAAGGCAAGTCAAATTTGAGACTCAAGTCCAAGTCAAATTGTGAGTCATGTAACTTGAGTCCCTGCCTATGTCACTTTATTAGTGATTAAAACTCACTGCAGCGAAAACCCACCACAGTACATCATAGGATACGTTCTTTATAGGCAGAGATAGGTTGAAATAAGAGTCTCCACTCATGGTTGTCCTCAGTTTTTATGTCCATGTATATCTAGAGAGTGATGCATCTTTCCAACAAGTTACCTCAAGAGACTTTGCATTCAGACAGTTTAAAATACAGATAGCAGTGAATTAATATATACTGTAATTACAAAATTTACGTTACGGCATCCAGAGGGGGACTATAATCTCAGGTCTCCTCAAGTCATACAGTCCAAGTCAGGTAAAAGTCTCGAGTCATTACCCTCAAGTCCAAGTCCAGTCCAAGTCTTTCCATCAGTTTTGCTGAGTCGCGAGTCAGTGACTGGAGTCCTCAGATCTGGTTTTTGATATATTAACTGGCCTGATCCCATCATAGATCTTTTTCTGTGAATCAGAGATCCATCCATCCATCCATCCATCCATCTTTCGACCGCTTTCCCAGAGCAGGATCACGGTGCTTAAATCGATTTCACAATATTTTCTGATATAGGCAGGCTTGTAGTGATCTGACGCCTCTCGTGAGCTTCGTTAGGGACAGGGTAGAGGTAGGACTCCACCCCCTGGGCTGTATGCCAGTGGCTCTAACACATACAAACACATTGTCCCAACCAGCCACACGAGGCGAGCAGGAGGGTCCACATTCTGTACGGTGACCGCATGCAAGGCGGGAATATCATCCAGTAACCCTGGATGTGCAAGATGCTAAGCTGCCTGCCACTGCTATGGGAGAGTATTCCACAGGGGAAAAAAATATGACCATGTAGCTACATTGTACATAAATAAATGTACAGTACGTAAAACAAAAATTGAACTACCACTGTGGCATCGTGCGTTGTAATGTTACAGGCAACTGCGCTCTCCAGGCAATGACATCATGAAGACACGCGTAAGTAGAGCAGAGCGAGGGGCACGTGTGTGAGCTTGAGGGGCATAGTGGACTGTTAGGGAGTGGATTTGTATTGCTTCACATTTAATAAAATGCTGAGTATTCAGAGGAACCAATCACCCGGCATTATGCTCATGACAGGCATCTATACTTTCTGAGAAGTCTTTAACTGCTGCGCCCCCTGCTGGTCGCATCTGAGACAGTCTGCGTAAGAGCGGCGTAACGCAGGTGAAGAACACACAGGCTTCTTCTTCCCCATGTCACAGATGGCCAAAGTGGCCTGGGGCTTCGTGTATGTGCACCTACAGCACGCGGATTAATGGGACACGGTGCCTGTATCAGCCCTCCAGTGTCACCCGGCATCCATGTTGCCGCCGAGGCTGACCCAGTGTCGCCCAAGTCCGCAGAAACTGGGCTGATCTGAGATCTGTAGCCACATCGGTGCAGGGGCTGCAGGCTCCCTGAGGACACAGCGACGGATGCCGGATCTGCCGCGATGCGTCCTTTAGAGAAAGTCCAACTGCGATTAGATAGATTCAGATCCTTCATATTGGGAATGCTGACAGCAAGATATGTCACTCAGTATAAGTCACATAAAGCAAGACCCTTCATTTTGATAACGTCTGAAATGTAGTGTTCGAAAGATGCAAAGGTCTATTTTGGCAGGATAATTGTTATAATGAATTTATTTGAAAACTAGGATTCTTTGTGACGTGGTTCTATCAAAGAATACACGCAGTTCCAGTTGAGTACGAGAACCCATCAACTCTGGAAAGCTAGGAATACCAAATACGTTTGCTTCCTTCCCCTAGATTACAATCTGAGGAAATTCTCAAATAAAACCCGTCTTTTCATCCACTACTAGGTTGACAGTGGGTTTATTCATTCTGATATTCAATTATTTTAATTCCCCATAACACAATTCTTATAAAAAAAAAAAAAAGGCAACAAAGGAACAACATATGCAAAAGAGCGGAATAAATGACAAAACTGAATCGTATCGACTTTCAGCTCAAAATCTGAGAGCTGACACTAATGAAAAGCTTGCACTCTTTAATCAAATTTAAATTCCAAAGTAAATAATTGCTTGCATTTCAAGCAGGACGTAGCCTGTGCTGATGAAGAGCCTATAACGACTTGTGTTGCTCAAGTGGTAAAGTTTGAAGATTAAATACAACTCTCCATAGAGCTTTTGCATTACGTAATTGTGTTATAATGCATAATGTTATCATTATAAATTCGTAAGTAAATTAATCTGCTTTGCCAATGCGACTTCATTATATTTTCTCATTTTTCTTTACTAATAATGTTTGCGCGTTCAAGAAAAATAACATCCTGATTAAACGGGTTTGTTAAGATCCACTTGTACTGTCGTCTAAATAGCATAATTAATCGCAGGTGTGATATTTAATTTATGATGCCATGTAAAATTCCCTGCAGACAAATGAGAGTGTATGGCAGCTCGCAAAGTTCGAACAGGAGGAGAACTCAACTGAAACAAACAAAAACCGATGCTTTGAAAAGAAAGTTTCTAAATTTTCTTGGGATTAAGTCTGTTCTTGGGATTTTCATATTTATTGATTGAGTGAGAGCAAGCGATGCATTCTCACCAAGGTGGTTGAAGTATTCTTTGTGCTTTCTGTGTTTACTGAAGCTTGGCTGAAAATCCGTGTTTTCTCAAATAACCTATATTCAGTGTCTCAACCTATCATAAACCTTCCTTATGTTTCAGGTAAATATGCTCCCGTACCTGTTGTTCCAGAATTTTTAATTGCACGTGTAACAAAGCTGACCCTGTTATATGCTACTCTTCATATATAAATATACACATATAGTAACTCATTGTAAAGAGGCCTCGGAGTTTTAAGCTTAAAGTCATTCCAGTTAATTAGTAATAATTTCTCATTAGCGCAGTATTAACGGGCACACGTGCGGATTCTGGAGTGCCTTACTGCATTGTGTGTGGATTGTGCTATCTTAATCCGAGTGGCATTCCGACCCTCCATCTCTCACACACAGCCCTCCTGCACAGTAAAACAAAGTCTGTTGTTCTTTTCCATAATGGGCTAAAGGGTGTGAAAAGGCAGGATTGATTGTCTATTTACTTTCGTCAATCTCAGGTGATTACAATGATAAAGGATTCGTCCCTTTGTTACAGTCAGCACAGCTCTTTGTGTATAAACATCGGTACTCCTGCACCAAATCCATCACCATCACCCCAGGGCTGCTCTGATAAGGCAATCAATGAACTGCTTTAGTGGCCGTTAAGTACACAGAAATGCAGAGATCTGAATCCTTTATAAGTCAGACAGAACGTTGTTGTGGTTCAGCATGGGAACGCCGGTTACTGGCAAGACGCAAACAGACAGTTCATTTCGATTTCACCCAGACAAAACTGATTCCAGGAAATTATAAAGCCTCACCTTCCAATACCCACCGGCTTTAGGCTGAAGTGACGATTGAGGTGGTCACTGAGAAAAGGCTGAATTCCTCTCCGGATAATTAACTGGAGCCGTTTTTATTCACAGAGTAGTCAAACAGAGCTGGTGCTTTGTTTACTGTACGCATTGTGCAAAGTCACACTGTCGTTTGGGTATCGGGGGATATTTCTTTAATTCTGTTCAGTTAATTGTATTTTTAAAAGCAAAGAATGCAGTCAGTAGGAAGGTAGAACAAATTAGATCGATTATTCACAAGGAATCGAGAAGAAAAGCATTCGTGAAAACGGACCAGAGCTACACGACTGCTAAGACAAAATGCGAACGGCATTTCATTTTCACCTCCATGTTTATACAGTAATGCGCTTTCTTTATAAACACTCTCTACTGGAAACACAGCATAGTTTCACTCCATCATTAAACTGAATGCATATCAGATAAGTAGCTTTGGATAAAAGCCATGAGATTGTTATGGCATATTATTTGAAGGCCTGCCTTCTGGTCTACTTTGCAATATATATTTGGACACATTTCCCACGGGACTGCTAGGGGATCTTGGCAAATGAGGCGTCTTGTAGGTGACCACCTGCTCTTCTTTCTGGCCAATCCCAAATCTACCCACAGGGAAGAAAAAAAATTAGGTCAATACTGTCATCCGGGCTCCGTATCTCCTTACACTAGCGACTTAGTCTATGAGTCACTTAGGGATTCATATGAAATAGTCGTCAATTAAGCAATGTTTTCTTCATTCATTGTGGTGCCATCCCATATAACTCATTACAGGTGATGTGCAGAAAGACTATTCACAGACATATCTTGGAGTTGGTTTCAGTGAATTTCAGTCACTGACCGTTTATTCAAAGCATAACTTTTTTTGTTTTCAATTGTTTACAGTTTTGCAGTGGAATAAGTCAAAAATGTCTGCACACATTTCATTCATTTGCTTATGACTGACAATAACTTCACTCACAGCTACTGAACACGGGAGGAGATTGCTTTTCTTATTGAATATCGTCTGTGTTTACATTCAGTGTGCTAAATTAACCTTGCCATTTAGCAATGCCCTCCCAGCTTATGCAGAATGAACTCATTCTTCAGTGAATGAAGCCGTGAAAATCCAAACAAAAGGCAGTCTGGGGTAGTGTACCTGGCCACGCTGAACGAGCATCGCTGCGTCGCAGTTAGCCTGCGAGTCATAAACGCTCATGCACCGTGTCATTTAAAACCTGCTGAGGGAGACCGCAGCGTTCATGGAACGGAAAACTCCACAGGACAATCCCCTGAAGAAGGCCCGGCGGTGTTTACTCTAAGCATTGAACCGCATGATTTATGACTCTGAATAAATGAAGCATTAGCAATGGCAAAAATTTGAATAAGGATTCATAAATTGGACTGACTTTCATGGGACCATATCGTCAAACATCACAACACAAAAAGCACTATTCAACTATAAAAAAGTCCAACGCAATGAATTCTTGATGACTGCATCTCTCATGTATCTGACAGTTTATTATAAATTGCAATAATAAACCCTGCTAGCTAAGTAATAGTAACTAATACTAATATTTACTAATGCTGCTTCTACCTAGAAAACACTGCACTTTTGTAGATAATGTGTCACCAGTACATTATGTGGCTTGTTTTTAACTGAGAAATAGCTGATGATTTAGTAACCAGTTATACCAACATGCTGGTTCCCATAATTGCATATCATTTCTTAGAATTAATTATTAATGGGCATTTATGTTCCATAAAATGTGAAATAATGTTCATAAATTATTTCTTTTGTTTATCACTTCCTAGATAGGAATGAAAATTCTCTCTTATTAAACAGTTTTACAAGGTTATAATGACGACCTAAACAGGTGTTAGTTTCCCAGTGAAACCTACCAATCTACAAATAATTACAATGAAAGTCCACAATTAGAGAACATAAACTCGGATTAACATTAGTGTCATGCAAACGGTTTATTTGTGTAGGTGTCATGAACAACTGGCGTTAATTATTTATTTTTCGATCGCTGCTGTGCCACTGCACATTATTCGGATTTCAAAGTATTTTTTTTACCTGTGGTAAAACTGAAACTGAATTTGGATAATAATGCTTAAAAGTGAAGCAGGACGAGAAGCAGCATGTTGACTGGTGAAGACTCGCAACGCACCATGTCACTCGGAAGCCCGAAGACGGATCTCTGTTTGGTCTCTGGGAGTCAACATGCACTTTTAGCACTTAATAATGGCAAAAGTAGTGAATGGAAAAAGACAATCGTTAAAGTAACTTAAGGTCATATTGAAGGAGGATGTTTAATGAGCTGAATGTTTTGTGAGTTTGTTTCTTGTTTCAAAACCAATGAAGGGCTTATCTAGCATGCTTTTATGATGAGTGCTTCTTTTCTATCCTATCAGATATGTTCCAGGACAGATCTCTCATTGAGAGGTAGTTGGCTTCTCTAGGTTACACAACCAGGTTGAAACGATCGTGAATAAACCAGAGGATCAGCTGAACACGGCGGTCCAGCGTGCCCGGATTTCGGTGCTAAGAAGCATTCATAATTGTAAAAGAGCAGAGAGATCCATGCGGAAGCACTATCTGGGTACCCCGCTCTCCGGGTCCCCCGCGTATGAGGGAAGAGCATAGTGGAATCTCCCCTCAAAATTAATCCCGTTCGAATACAACGGCGACAAAAGCCAGGCTTCGTAAGCCCTGGTGACAGGAAAGAGCTACCCTAAGGGGTTACAATGGAAGTTCAGCCGATTCTCATCACCTGAGGGCTTAGCGATTGCTCAGACCAGAAAATCGTTGGGACTGACGAGTGGGCTTTGAAGGAGCTACATGTTCGGTCTAGATACCTTGGATTTACATCACAAACTGGCGCGTGTTACCGTGCGACGTAAGGAAGCAGGGAAACCTGCTATTTCCTGGGACTTTTTTTGAATGTCAAAGTTTCAAGATATTTGAAAAAGCAGGAGTGAGTAGCTCGTTGGGAAGTTGGACTTTGCCATGAAATACGTCTTTGAGAGCCTGACATGAAAAGGCACGGAATCGCACGGAAGTTGCCTCTGTATGTTAAATTTGTTTAACCAAATGCTTTGGCCGCAGGCGACTCCATAGCCTCGGTCCCACCTTCCCTACACTCTATTCTCACACAAGAGCCACGTGGAAGAGTCTCCTCTCTCCATGTGCTTAAAGTCAGGGTCTGGGAGGGTTTGTGTTTCTGGAAAACACGAGGATGGGGGTGACTTACAGGTTTTAGTGGCCCAGAGACACAATGTACAATGTCTAAATGATGTCCATTTTAGATTTTTACTGGGTCTACGGCATGAAAGACTTCTGGTTATAGTGTAAATACTAGAATGATGACCAGCAAGCACAATTAAGGTCCATCCATCATCCATCCATCCATCTATCCATCCATCCATCCATCCATCCATCTTCTAAGCATTTATCCTAGTTAACATTGTGGGAGTGACTGGATCCTGCAATACGATTTACAGTATGCCATCCATCCATCCATCCATCCATTCATCCATCCATCCATCCATCCATCCATCCATCCATCCATCCATCCATCCTGCCGCTAATCAGGGGTCGGGTCCCGGGGGCAGCAGTCTAAGCAGGGATGCCCAGACCTCCCTCTCCCAGCCACCTCCTCCAGCACCTCCAGGGGAATACCCCAGGTCAGCCGGGAGATATAATCTCTGCAGCAGGTCCTGGGTCTGCCCTGGGGTCTCCTCCAGGCTGGACCTGCTCAAGGTACCTCCAAATAAAAGATGATGAGGAAGGAAATCATATTCAAACTAAAAACTTCAGAAATCATTAAAAAAATTATTCACATATCAATTCACTGCTCACTTATATTTATCCATTATAAAATATGAGATAAGATATAAGATAAGCCATGACATTGTGCTGTTATTGCAGTCATGTTAGAGCTACTCGTACATTTTTCTTAAATGTCATATTTATCATCTAGACTAAAGAAAATGTCAATAAATTACCGCGTCCTTCTATGCAGAGCTGTACAGCCGCAGTTGTTTATGAGTGTGTTATATGGTGGTAGGTATCCATTAATCACGGATTATATACACACGCTATACGCTGTGTGTATTTGAAATTGTATCCGCGAGTGATTTGTCAAGGCTCAGTGTTTTGACATCTGTCAGTAATGTTTAATATCTTTCCTTTGTTACGAAGTAATTTATGGAGGAGATTTCTGTTTCGCTATAGCATCGTTATTTTCCAAAGTGGAGTAACACTTTAGGCCCACATTCACAAATAAGGGTATAACAAAAGTGCCGTCTTCTGAGTACAGTAGCTTCAATATTGCATCTGCCTCCGTTTTCCTCTGTCTTCCTGGCTTACTGTCTCTCCACGATAACTCAAAACGACACCAGTATATTATACTGGCTGCCTATGGAGACTCAGTAAGGCCAAGTATGATCCGGAATTTGACACCAGAAAATCCTTCCTCTTTGCTCTGTCCAACCCCACCATCAGCCACAGTTAACCACTGCAATCCAATTGAAAGATGCGAAACCACAGCTATAAACCCCTCAGCAGCCAAAAAACCTTGTTTTATACCATTGATACAACTATTCTTTACTCACAGTGTGGGTCTAAATTAAATCTCACTTGCCTTTTTTGCATTATAATAAAACAAATTGCCCAGCATGCACTGCGTCAAGAAAATTTGCATATATGCCCTATTGTACATCAATTTTCCTTTGGAAACACTGGATCTTAATCAGCCGCTATTCTGAAAAACAATTTTTTATCTTGATATTTCCACTTAACTTGGTATTAGGATAAATACCTCCAAAGCAGTATCCCCACTAAGTTTGCATTTCATTATATTTATCACTGTATTAATCTTTATTTTTTTTTTCCCTCCCCGAGGTGTGATTATTATTTAGAGTTTGAATGATTATTGTGTTTTTTGAAATGGGGCATTATTAAAATGTATGGGGTGCTTTAGTGGCTGAATGGAACTCCTTCGGGTTTCTCCTCAGTTCAGGGACATGCAGTGAGGTGAACTGCCGTTTCTGAATGGCTCGTAGTCTGTGACTGTGTGTGGCCTCTGAAGGGGATTAGAACACTGCTCTCGCTGTGGTTCTGCTCCATGTTTCCTTGGATAGAGCTCCAGGCTCTCCTTGGCCCTGTATTGCTTAATTTCTTACAACGGTGTTTTTGCTCCCTCCCAGCTCCCTGTCACGCAGTCCATGTTTTTGCTCCCTCCCAGCTCCCTGTCACACAGTGCATGTTTTTGCTCCCTCCCAGCTCCCAGCCAGACGATCCACGTTTTTGCTCCCTCCCAGCTCCCAGCCAGACGGTCCACGTTTTTGCTCCCTCCCAGCTCCCAGCCAGACAGTCCACAGTTTTGCTCCATCTCATCTCCCTGCCAGACAGTGTGCATTTTTTGCTCTCTGGGAGGGAGCAAAAACATGGACTATCTGTGGGTCCCTGAGGACCGGATTGGGAAACACTGTCTTAGAATATGGATGGATAGAATATATATGCCGCTGTTTCTAGATTTTATGCTTGTTATAAGGGGTGTCTCTTAAGCTGCTGTAAATGGTGATGTGCAATGGCACAGTGTTACCGCAGCTTTCCTGGTCTGTGAGCCAAAGTGAACTCGACACAAAAGCAGATGTACAAAAGAAGAGCTGGCCTGTTTCACAAGTGGGGGGTGAGTCCAGGTTAGTCATTCACAGCAGCTTTTCAGATGTTTGTCCTGGAGGAGAACATCGAGTTACATTTAAACAGATGGACGTCCACAGGAACTATTATGCTTTATACAGTATACCTGCCCAATTCATATAGCTGTACTAAAGCTGCACACATCTCTGACTGAATTCCTACTGTGGCAGATTTTTATCCAAAAAGCTTTGAAATTTTATGCAACTTGGGAAAAGGACATGTTCTGTTAGTAAATGACATGCATAGAATCACCAAAATGAAACAAAACTGCGATTCCAAAGAGCATCAAATAGCTTGGACAAAAGCAGCTGAGTGGTAAGCACTGGATGTGGGGGGTAAACAAAAATAAAAACAACATTTAAAACAAAGAACGAAACAAAAACAATGACACAGTGTAAGTGGCGCAGTGAACAGTGGCGCAGTGAACAGTGCTGCAGGACAGTGCGAATACATATTCAATCAGTTTAGTTCAATAAATAGAAATAATGCATGAAAAAAGTGTGTCAGATAAATCTATTATCTAGATCTTTGCAGAATGATCCAGAATTAACTGAATTTCATGCATACATCTTTCCTCCCATCCGGCCTGTTGCCTGCCCTGAGCTGCCTGGCAGAGTTTGTAGCCTCACCAGGGACTTGCACTCGATAAAAATCTGGAAAAGCATGCATGGGTATATATGTAGATTATATCAGATAAGCAGTCTCTTTGAAAGATCCAACATTTCTTTTTCTCCAGAAGATATAATATAAATCATTTCTTTCTGTTACATCACTTTCTCCCCGTGTTTTGAGGTCTAGGATTAGTTACAACAGTCCAGAAAATATTGCACAAATTCTGCCCAAAATCTTTTATAATGCTTCGCCAATCAAGAATGTGTCTCCCTCCCGTATTGAAACAGAGTGCTGGAACACATCGAAAATAATTTCTGCTAAAACGAGAATCCTGCGGAGTAGAGGATCATTCCCATGTGTGCCCTGTTGTTGTGATGCTGTGCATATTTAATTCTGGCAAAGAGAGAGACACACTAGCTTACTTTGGATAATACATAGTATAAGCGTATAATGCTGAATGCAGGCTGTATCTAATGCGGAAGTTTGACACATGACAGATTTCTCCAAGTTATAGAGTTTATCATACAGTCACCTTGCACTGGGAACGTGCACAGACACTAAGTATGTCACAACAGGACAAATTAAAGAGAATCAAACTTTATTGACAAGCTCCAGAGCACGCTACGCGGTCTCAGGTAACGCGGTGCACCCCCGGGTGGCTGGATTGTCCGTGTGTCTCTTTGGCCGGCGAGCCTTTGAGGGACTTGGTGCTCCTGACTGCGAGCTCCGTAGCTGAGGCAGATAACGAGGACTCAAGTTACAATGGGAATTACTAAGGATGGGGTTGGGGAATGAAAACAGGCTGGGGGATCGGCAGGCAGGGACCAGGGTACGGAGCTGTAGCCGAAACCGGAGAACAAATTAAAAGCCTGAACCAAAACCAAACCAGAGACCCCAGAGATCACATGCTGATTCAAAACACCAGAGCAGGAGAATGGACCACCTACACTAAGTAAGAAGAACCGGGCCTCAAGATCCACTGGAACACTGCCCAGACTAAGCTTAAATACATTGATTGCAGGTGTGGATGATTATATGTTGGATTCATCAGGAAGTGGGGGTTGTCATGGGGACACGTCCAACCTCCGATAAGTAACTACTGAACTGGATTCCGGATTGGATGCCATATTTTCAGTCATTCGCTATTGGACTCCTGAAGTAAATAGACACAGAAGGAATCGCAAAGTCTCGACAGACAGTATTGGCTCGTGACCCTGGGTAAGAATCGATGAATATCGAATCCGGGACTAGTCTCAGGACTAATTAATTATTCATTATACGCAACTGCTCAGGAAGATAAAAGAAAACCATTTTCATTCCTACACTAATGACACACAAATGACAGAGTGTCATTCTGTTCTACTTAAACATCTCCAAATATATATATGTTTAAGAAAGACAACAGTTTTTAAACTTAGCTATCATTTTCCCCTGCAAATACCAATATCAATATTTAATAACCTTTAATTAGTATTTTAAACTTTTTCAAAATGATGCATTCTACAGCCTAGAAATATTGCAAAATTAATCTTAGTTTTATTCTTCAATAAAATTTTTTTTAAAAAAGTTTAGACGTGTAGGTTACTGAAACAATCTACTCCCACTGAGAACAAACCACTCTTTTTCTTCTACAGGGGATGCAAAGCAGAAATGGAAAATGTGATCACATTACACCTGTCCTCTTGGGTCTTCTCTGGCGCCGTGTGAAGTTTGGAACAGATCTGCCCCTTGTTCTAAAAGGCATTGAGAAGTCTGGCAAAAGCCATCCAACTTATTAATGTGTACAAGTTGAAGGCAGTCTCTGATTACAGGATACATGTCTTCAGGTAATACCCAGAAAAACAACACAAGTTCCAGTGGTAAATCATTCGGCTCTGGAGCCACCGGTCTATTGAACCGTCTGCTAGTCAGTGTGAGGGATGCCTTTCTGGTCTCAGTGTATAAAATCTGTCCTGAAACACGCTAATCCATCAATGGTGCCCTAGAGCTGTGGTTCTCCAATGGATTAGCCCCAGGACTCACATAATTCCTTGGTCGTTAAGGCGTGACCCAAATTTACAAAAAGTTGGTGACGATAAAAGTTGCTGGCCAGAGGCGCTGGTGATGCCACACACTCTGCGACCCACTAGAAACGGTCCCGCGACCCACTTTCAGGTTGCGACCCACTGGTTGGGAAACATATATATGAATAATAGCCTGAAAGCCCACGAGGATGATCACCTGATCCATGTCCGAAGGGGGGGGGGGGGGGACGCTATGAGCTAGGACAGAGTTTGAAACTACCATTTCAATTAAGAACACATGGACTTCACTTTAGCGCCGAGTTCTTGCTGTGTGCGGATTGGTCAGTCTCCTATAATCATGCACGTGTCACTCATGTCTGCTGATTGGTCAGTCTCCTATTATCATACATGTGTCACTCATGTCTGCTGATTGGTCAGTCTCCTATAATCATGCACGTGTCACTAATGTTAATGTGAAACGGCTGGATGAGTCTTTCAATCGAGGAAACAAAATAGTAAAAATCACAAAAAGAATTGAACTAATTAGTTAAGCACAGGAGCCTTTCAGTTTTAAAGTAGTTTGCAAAACCTGAAGTAGCACAAAGTCTCCTCCCTGACATGGATTATCTGGCCATCTAAAGCCCACTGGAAACCACTTCATTTCTGTCGGACTCCACTTAGACACCATTAAAATCATTAAATCTGAACCGGTGGTTGGTATGTGTGTGATTCACTTCTTAATGAATGTGCTTTAAATCTGTTTTTATAATCCATGGACGTTACATTTAAAAAAAAGGAACCGAAGACCATGCGATGAAACAAGTTTGGGTGTAAATCGGATGCCACAGTGTCTTTCCCCCCCGTTCCTTTGATAAATAATTAGCCTTTTGCTTTGGACAGAGAGTGGCAGTAAGATCATTATTTTGCGTAATATATGCTTTTATGCTTTGTGATGGTCCTCATTATCTATTTACCGCTCGCTCGACGAGGAATACCCCCCCCCACCACCCCCATCTTTGTTCTTGTGGTCGCGTGTGAAATCAGAAGAGCCAAACAAAGGCACGGCCAATCAAAGGGAGGCTCTCTGTGAGGCGTGATGCTTCCTGACGGTACGTGGTCGGCATCTGTGGTGGGGGAGGTCGCCCGCCATGCTGCAGGCTTATTCATGTGCGAAACAATTACCTGGTAATGACTATAACTGCGGGCGGGGGCAGGCGGCTCCCCCGTGGGGGGGTGGGGGGCCTACAAGTGGCCAATGGACACGTGTCTCCGTGAGCTTGATTCACGGGGGCCGTCCGCTTCACTTGTGCTCATTAGACGGCCGGGGTGATGAGCTAACGCACGGTGGGGGTTATTCTTTACAGTGGGCAGGCCCGGTAATTAAGAAGAGTCGATCGCTTAATGAGGTGAGAACGAGCGGGATATAAGCGTCGGTATCCCGCTGCTGATTGTAGGTAACGGCAGACGTGTGGCGGCCAAAAAGTTATGAAATGAAACCCTCTTTGTACAAGAATGTCGAAATATGTTTTTTTTTCCCCATATCCCGTGATGCTCTACGAATAAAGGTGAGAGAGAAGCTGAAGGCCGTCCAGCAACCCAGGAGCATTTTTCATGAAGCTAAGGACCTTGATCAAGGACCCAACAGCAATGAGGCTAGTCTGCCAAACATGGGACTCAAACTGGCAACCTTCCGATCACAGGAACAGCAGACTAACCTGCGCAGCTCTACACTAGTACCCAGGCACTCTTTGCATAAATGTATGAACCTGTTTTTACTTTATTTTATTTTTTACCCAAAACCCTACGTAGGATAAGCGAATGGATGGACTGAACTCTCAATTAGAAGACGCGTTTTAAAGATTCTGAAGGTTTCAGCGACAGATTTGGAGTGTAAATATGTGAACTGGGAGGCACATCTGGCAATAGAGCGTTTTATAGCCACGAGAAAGAACGCATGGAATTCAAAATTCCTTTTCTGTGCAATATTTAACTAGGGGGCTCTAAGACTACACTGGAAGCATGACTCCCCCCCCGGGACAAAACTGCCAAAAGAATTCAGTTAGTCAATGTATCAATGTAAATTCATTTTATTTGCAATTAAACGTGCAATCTATCTCACTAATCGTAATCATTTCACGGTAGATGCTTTTGACAACACACACATTAATTTTCGATTTGAATTCAGGATAAACGCAGCCCAAAGAGGACCACTGGTATTGTGCTGCGATGACGGTCTATGGAAGATTCATGTTCACTTTCTCTAAATGGAGAATAAATGAAAGCTTGTTGGGGAATATTTGCGATTACGTATTCTTGTAGTCACCCGGACACCGTGCTACGCTTGGCGTCTATAGGAGCTTCATTCATAGTGCTCGCTTAGGTAACGTTGATTGGACAGATAGACTTGCAGTGAGATTTTTCAGACTGGCCCGGAATTCAGGCTTCTCTGCACAAGACAGGGTAACCAATCACATTTATGATCGTCACAGACAAGTTTCACGCGGTCTCGGTTCACAGTGTTTGTTCAATCTGTCGATCTCGCAGAAACGTCTTTGTCAAAGCCCAGAATAATAGTCCATCGTTTTGTATGTCATCTTTCGCACTTGGTGCTTGTAGATATTGTTAATAAAGTTGTTATGTTGAGTCTTGAGTCGCATCGTTTGTTTAATTTTCGAGCTCAGTGATTTTTAGTAGGACAGTTTGGCAGTTAGTTTGCTAACTGAGCTGTGTGTGTTCAAGTTGAGCTGGAGGCTTTGAAGCAACATGGCAGATAGAGCCGCTGATGCTGTTTAGTTCACTCTAAAGAAGCCCTTTGATGAAGGAGAGCAGAATTTACATACAAGTAGTTGACCTAGTAAAATAAGAACAAAATACTTTTTTGTTCATTCTGCTAACTGTCCACACTGTGCTTCCCACATTGTAAAAGTCACTATCCGCCAGAATTGGGGTGGGGACACACTCCTGGTTAATATGTAGCATTATCTGTGGACGTCAGATTGTGTGAAAAATGGCTTGACCCTTAACTGGATTTCCTGAGAAATCATTAACGTGAGCGGTATTGTGCTAAGAGGTATGGTCTCTCACATCCAGTTCATCTTCAGCTTTGTTGCGGCCACGCGCTCTCTCAGGCTTCGGCCCCCACCGGCTGGGACACTGGTGCCGGCCCGCAGCCCTTCCTTTGTGGGCCTGTGACCTTCAGAGCCCGTTCCTGGGGCGGCTTGTCGCCGCTCAGCTGCACCAGGGAGGTGCTTCAGAGAGACAGATGGGAGACTCCGGGCTGCTTTGCAGCCTCGCATGTAATGGCTGCAAGCCTCGGAGATTGTTAAGGGCGGGACGGGACCGAACGTGCCGACAAATGACTGGGAACCAGTTCAACTGAAAAAGAGAAATAAAGAAAGAGGGATCATTTCTGGTGGAATTTCAGACGCTGCTGTACCATGTTGTCCTCGGCAGAGGAGACTGCCGCAGCAGTATGCGCACGGCATTATGGGTCGCAGGTGATCAGGACCGATGAACGCCGCGCTGCCTCTCACCGAACAGCACTGTGATGTTTATTCACGGGAGCCCCCCCCCCAGTCCTCTGTAGTTAACGTACGTCAGTCACATCTCCAGACCTTTTATACAGACGCCAGCTTTATTTAGAAAAATGAAGAAAAAAAAATGAAAAAAAGGGAAATTCACTAGGTCTACAACAAATATGTTTGAACAAATAAGCAAATAACACAGTCGTGTGCTATGTGTGTGTGTGTGTGTGTGTGTGTATACAGTAGGCATATAGATACACACAAAACTTAAAAGTGCAGTTCAAACTTTAAACTTTTGACTCCACCCTTTGCTGATAATATAAACATTATGTCAGTCATATACACACACACACACGCACACACACACACACACAAGTTCACACACACACACACATACACACACACACACACAGGCTACTCTTCATGCATTTCATCTGCACGGCTGTTGTTCCTGGATAGGTCTTGCCACCCCCTCACCCACCTCCCCATCCTCAGTGCACAGCTGCCTTCCAGTTGTCCAGTGACTGACGCCGCCGACGGACACATCCCGATCCGTGTCCCCCTCCCCCGGTCCCCAGCAGAGACCCTCATGCTCGTGGCGGGGGCGAACTCTGGCTTGGCTCCCTCCACGGTCCGTCCCCACGAACCCGTGTCTGCTTAATGCGCGGAGCTGGACTCAGCCCAGAAACGTCGCAAACCAGCAGCTGCTTTCAATTATATTAACTACTATATGCACAAATTGCCAGGTTCCCCTGGCATCCTGCACCGATGAATGACTCATTTAATCACTTGACAAATATGCGTGCTGCATGCGTTTGGCCCTTCGCTGATCCCAGGCTGACTCCTATCTTTCCCATCTTAGCAGGAAGGTCAGCCGCACTCCTGCTTTGGGCCCCTCTTACTTGTTTCTGCAGTGACCTCTCTGCTTTCGTTTTGCAGGTTTCATATGTCTATGCTTAACCTTGATGTATATTTTAATCCAGTGCTTCTCTACTGGTGAGTTCCAGCCAAAAAGTTAGTTGTGAGACTATTAGTTGCAGAGAGCATAGTAAAAAAAATATAATAAGAAAAATAAATGATCACCACCCCCTCGTTTGGCAGCTTTTATCATTGCTGTACCTGGTTGATGACTTTGAATGTCATTGAGGGTCGATAGCTTTTATGATCGCCAACCCCCCCCATCCCAGTCAGCAAGTTTTGCTGTTTGCTGCTGAGTTGATCAAGGAATGTGGGTCCTTAGGCTAAGAAGCTACATTAGTGGTGAAAATTCTGGCAACATTCAGCATTTTGGGCGTCACACTTTAAAAAATTACTACACGGATATTAACGTTAAAGTTTATATACAGTCAAAGAACGTTTGCAAATATAAGTAACCGGAGAAACATTTGCGCAAAGTTCTGCAATCTCTAAAAATTGGAATTTTTTTCACAATTTTAGCTACTAGTGTATGGTGTATAGATTTGCACATGTATAAATTTGTCATAATAGTGCTTCACGTTTATACATACATATTTCGTTATCTTCTCACATAAAATACTTGTGACCTCCCAGACCTCTTTGGGATTTGGGATGGAAATTCCTTCCCAGCTACATACAGTAGGAATACCGTTTTTCAGTCTTTCCCACAGTCTGGAACGGAATGAGGTCCCATTTCCACTGACCGCTTGTCCTCATGCTCGTTAAATAATGGTCAGTACCTCCTGAGACAAAAAAAGATCCGCGTAGTAGGTACATCTGCAACCAATGAGGAGTGAAATGAAGTGGACATTAATTCACTTATCTCTTATTTTTCCACTCTACTCAAATAGCCTCAATTTGAGTCACACTAAATTGTCAGTCGAAAAACGCAGATAACATCAGGTGAACATGTGATTCGAATTATCTCGATAAGAAAATCAGAGAACCAAATATAGTGTGTGTGTGTATATAAAACATTCTGGGTGCCCAGTTCTCTGCTCAATTTTAAAAATTGTAAAATGTTCTGTGCGTTTGGCAGCTTTTTACAAACATATGACAACATTTTTTTAATGGAAACGGGCTCACTGTAATTGGGGACAACAAAGATGTAGGTATAGGCGTTTGCTATTTATTTTTGGTTAGGTTTTTTTCTTTACATACAGTAATATGTTGCTGGATAATTTTATGCCTGACTTCTGCATATTTTACGTTTCACCGTAACGCTGCGTATTCTATTTTGCTTTTATAAAAACACGGTGTATTTTCACGTGATACGCGGTAAGAAGGCAAAGCCGTGCTGGTCACTTATCACCAGAGCCTGAAAATAATCCGCCAGACATTAGCCTGTTGCTGCCACCCGCTCCCATAATCAAGTCCATATGTGTGGCAGATTCAGTGTGTAGAGGGAAACCGAACAAAATAAACAGGACTCGAGGTCACGCTTCAAGTGATTTTTTTTTCCCTCTTCAGGAACCCACTGGAAAACTCCTAGAATGTGCCCACATTTTCAGCCACCCTGGATGTATGGAGCACTAATGATGCCGGCATATCAGGCCCTGAAATTCTACTACCAAATTAAAAGACAATTTCGATATACAATATAACGGCACATTAACATAACTGAATAGTCTCAGTTGTCGAACAGACTTCGTTCTGGACCTTAACGTATTTAAGTCTCACTGCTATTGCCGTTCGGTTTTCTGTGCTCCTATTCGGTCAGAATGACGTCGCATGGAAAGCCTCTCCCGCCATACCAACGTTACCCAGAATTCCCTCTGCCATTCCCTCCCTACGAGACTCTTCCCGAAGTGCGTGGGCTTGACGGGTTCTCCATAAAAGACAGGGAGGGATGGGCTTTTCTTGCGATTCGGACCGGATCGTACGGCCCACAGACAAAGCAGAAGGAAAAAAAAAACCCAAATCCAGTCTCTGAAGGAAAAGCTCCAGCGGCAGTGCAGAGATTAACGGAAAGCACTGCATTACAGTGAAGGGTATTTTATTTATCAGTTTGGTGCAAATCACAGGGGTCGAGCTTAGAAAAATGCAGTGCCACCTTCTGACCTAAGTTTAGCAGGGATGATGTGCACAAAATATATATATATATTTATATTTGTGGTTTCCATTTGCATTCTCTTGTAAATCAAGATAAAAACACCCCCACAAAAGCATGCACCCAGATGGAATTCAAGTATTCTGTATACCTTTCAAAGCGGATTCAGATTTTTCTTTGATGTGGAATGACATGTCACATCAGACGCTCAAGACCCGACTTTAATAAGTCTGATTAAGAACTGCATCAGTGCTCCATCGTGGAAGCATGAAGGCAGGGATTCAGCATGTTGCTGTCTGTCCGCATTGCTCGACACAATGTTGGTACTCGACCAATGCATTCATTAACTACAAAAGTGAGATCAGGATTTGCACTCAAAGGAGGTCAGTATCACTGTGACTACGCCCCCCCACCCCCACTCAGCTTGACAAGATTTGCTCACAACTGTTCCTTATGGTGTCTCAATGCTCTGCTCTCGCCTCGACCATAAAATGATGAGGACGGGGGCATTACGATGAAAAGGCATAATTGCTGGGAGGTATCATCTGTGCTTGTCCCGTTGCTCTACGAGTAAAGGCTCTGTCAGCGTAATTTACCCCATTCTCGGCAAAGACGATGTTAAGGAGCCGGCCCGCTTTCCAGGTCGCCCCGCACACGATCTCCGAGATTTAATAGCTTTTAAAAACGCTTTACGAGAGCCCCCTTTACCAATACAAGAAGCTCTGAAATGGATGGAGCAGAAATAAGAAGCATGGAAAAATGTAATCTTTAGGATGAAGGGGTGATTGAATATGACCATATCGTGCAATTTTACAATTATGTTTCACTTAATTCATGGGACGCAAAGTACTAGATCCTTTGCTTGCCTTTATAAATGCAGTACTTCAGAAATAATGCTTTGCGTCTAATTAGCACGCGCCACGTCTCGCGTATGGAAATCAAGATGTCGTTCAGCCTCTCTGTCTTTCTCTGATTTTTATGCATGCATAGAGAGAGATGGAACGATGGTGAAGGACAGCAGTGTTATTTTTTGGGTAGGATGTATTCAACGTTCATTTACATGCTTGATTATTTTTAGCATGAGAGAGTTTAGCTACATGTGATGTATATTCCAAAACAAGGAGACTTGATGAAACCGTCTGCCGTCATCAGACGACTCGATAACGACAATCCTCCTGTTTCCCTTTCACTCATCCAGTTAAGATTTGCTTCCTATTTTTCTCCTTATCGAATACTAGCCTTGCATCCGGTGTAATTTAACCATATTATGACACGTAGCTAATCAGTGTCTTATTGGAACTGCCTGCTGAAGTATTTTAATGTATTTTAAGACAAAATCAAACAATCTCCATGTATAATTTGTGCGTGAAGGTTTGAGATGATGAATGAAGAAATCTTGGGGTTATTTAGAGACTTGTTGCTATATTGCATTGTCCTCGTCGTAAATATGAGAAGAATAAATATATGAATGGACTTTTCATTATGTCAGGAACATGTCAGTTGTTGAATTTTAAAGATTGTTTGAGAGGTTAGTGGATTCTCCTAGAGAGGTATGCAGATACCTGTTTTAAAAACTCTGAGTCACTTATGCATCCACTTTGAGCTCTCTTAAAGACCATTAAACTTTGTGATGCCGATGTCTGTTGGTCCAGCCGGGAGAATGGAATGTGCGAGATCAGATGACAACCGCTAATATCCAGAACCTCAAAGCTAACGTCACCAGCTGAATGCAAACCTGTTGGACGATGCGACCTAACTACAGCTATACCAGTCCGTCACAAGGGAACTGTGTTTTCAAAAAAGGTTTTTCAAAGGAGGCCTTCCAGAGTCGTACCGTAGTCTTTGTGAGAAAGATAAATCCAAGGGACCTGCTATTTCAACAATATGAGGAATATTAATATCTGGGCTTGGCTTGGTGTTCATTCTGCCCCCCAAGCTTGTTCTCTTCTTATGGTTTATAATGAAGGTTCGCAGCTTTCAGCACAACAAGCTCTGTGGTCACGTGATGCAGATCAGAGAACTGGAAGGGAACAATTTGCAGCAACTAAATGGAATGGATGAGTCAATCCTAATGGCAAGATAAAGTGCATTAATTCCCAGAGCAGTAATTTCCCAATACATCCAGGCTGCTGAAAGGGAGAATCGGAACTTTCTCGCACTTTCCACCAGGCATGACTGATGGTAATATTTCGTGCAAATCTCAGATGTGCTCTCATAGGTGGAAAGATATACCCAATGAAAAATGGTGTTTTATATAAAGGAAGACCTGACCAAGAGTAAGGTTAAATGAAATAAGGTACAGTATAATATCTCTCTAGTGGGTAGGTTTGGGCGTGAGTGTGCTGTAGGAACTGGTGTCTGTCCGCTGATCCAAAAAGATCTTAGATAAGCTGAACTGCGTTAATTGCACGACTATTGAATGAAGTTCATGTAACAAACTCAAAGGGCATGATGTCTTCTGTTAAGAATACTCTGTCTACGCACCTCTCATTATGCTAACCTACTCCTAGCATGCTAACACTGTGTGCCACGTATCCAGTGATCAGACCGGCGTTTGTGATACCTCAAAATCGAAGGTCACCACTGGAAGTCAACAAGAACTTTGTACATTATCTGTTTCCCTGTGTCTTTCCCCCTACGACAGCCGGCCCTAAGCCAGCCCCTGGGAATCCCATGCAGACTTAGCGTCGAAATTACTGAAGGCAAGACAGAGCACCTTCTCTCAGGGAAGATTGCATTTCCTCCGCAACCTCTCTAGCTGGGAGAATAGATATATTTCTATATCAATGTATATCTTTATCATTGTTTTGCAGTCACATGATGCCATATGTGTCCCTCATGCCCCACCTCAGGTGTCTCTGGAGACATGGGAGGAAAGGATCTATAACAGAAATTTAGATATACTGTATTGAGGAAAGAGGTGAAGTGTCACTTTTCTTTCTAGGGTGTGGCAATTACCTTAAAATGAATGGCTTTATTTATACCTGATTTTCACCACAGCGACTCGTCCTCCTGTACACATCTCAGTTCCGGTCATAAGGCCTAATAAGTCATAACATTTTCAGCATTTACAAAAAAAAAATTTATGTCAAGAAAAATAATGCAGGTGTTACATGTGAATCTTTTAGGTTCTCTATTAAAAATAAGGAACAGGAAACAATCAGCAACCGTGCTTCTTATCCATAAACTGTGAGGTTTACTTTTTCTCTTGATTTGTGTATATTCGGATTAAATCGATCATCGTCGATTTGAGACACATTGAAACGTTACGGTCAATTAAATACCCGCAACACACTATGCTCAGTTTTTAAGTTGCATAAAGGGCAGCAAAGATATATGACATTTTCTTAAATTAAACTTTGAATTTTAGTAATGTTTCCCGAAAATGCACACATACGCTCTCTGCTGGGTCGTTTTTCTTTCGGCAACTGGGTGAAAGTGCACGAGTCTGCAATACTTGCAAGGGGAATATCTGTGCTTGGAAAGAATGCGCTGAAGAGGCGGTCAGTCTGTACGTTAAGAGGCTCCGTTTAAGGGCTGGGCTCCTTCTGCAACAAAGGGCGTGTGATGAAATTAACAACCAATGGGCGACTTTTGTGTCGGCATGGGCCAGCTGCCACATCGTCACCATGTTTACGCGGCCCGAAGGGGGTCTAGGAGCGCCGTCTTTGCAGGAACCTCAAAATCACAGCCGCCGAACAAGGCCATTAATCCAATCATGGGAGAAAACACGCTGAGCTGACTTTCGATGGAAAGCACTCTGGCGCTAAAGAGAATGTAACCTTGCGAGCACAAAGGCTTTCTGAATCTGTAACTGCAGGAGTTAACAGAAAGACATACGCGGATTTTTAAAGCTTCCTTCGATACCGCAGCAACAATGAACGAGCTTGAATAAGCACTACAAAAGTGAAAGAGTTATTATTGAAGTATAAAACACACAATATGGCATTATTTGCAGCATAATATGTTGAAGGATCTGAACATGTATTACATTAATCTCCAACATGATCCTGATGTCCTCTAAAGCAAGGAAGATGAAATCTCTCAGTAGAAACATCCTCTCTTTACGCACAAATAAAGTACCGAGATGTGAAGCATGTAAGCCAGCTCAGATAAATGTATCTGCTGAGCTACTTAAACGGTAGATATGCGAGAAGAATAAACTCCTAAGTCGCACTGGGCCACGTAACGTCTTCACGATGAATCTGGGGCAATAGCATTTAAAGCGAAGCTGGCAAAACTCCAGTCCTGTGACTACATGTGCTACTAACTGGTAAGTTTACTCTAAGAGGAGTGGCAGAGTATTGTGAGTATTTGGGAGGGGTAAGGAGAGCAAAACAGCTAATTGCGATTCTCCCTGTAGCCCTCTCATGTGTTTCCTCAGAAACAGATAATTTTGGACGTTCAAAGTCTGAATGTTTTCATTCTGCCTGCCCAAGATCACAGGGGAGGGAGGCTGCGATGGCGAGTGGACACAGGGCATGTAAACAGATGTGGCTTTGGAGAGAGGGAGCAGTGAATGCTCCCTTTGTTTGGTGCGGTTCCCCGAGTGCTCTGTGTTCTGAAAGTCAAACCGCCCCTTTTGGAGGAGAGGCTGACTACCGCCTCTTTACAATGCCGGCCAGTGTTTGATTTCAACAGTTTCCAATGGAAATATTTGAGGTTGTGCTATTTCCCCTGAGACGCACCAAGTCCAGCAGACCCACAATGAAATTCCCACACTCCAAGTCCCTCGTACAGATGTTTGGTGTACAGTAACAGGAAGAAAGACCGTACTGAACAGGAAGTATTCTGAGGAAAAGAATTTAGAAGTTACTACTCCTCGTTAGTATTTCGTATGGATGTTTTTAGCTTGCAGTTTGTTTGTCAGTCAGTCATTATAGTTTTCTTATTAGCATTTTGGGTATTATCCTGTTTCATCCACATACGCAAACAGCGAACTGAATACCAGCGTTGCCTCTGCTGAAAATCTGAACGTGTCTAGAGAGGATTTTCACTACAACTCGCCCACCATGGCCCATGTTTCTCTCACGCCAGCACTGGTACAGCTGATTTCGCTAAACGACTGCTTAATGACTGTTTAATTACTTAAACTTGAATTACTTGCACATGCTGAAGGTGAAAGAAGACCAGAGCAAATATATTAATGTCGCGCTGTTGAAATATTGCGGACATTCCAGGGAGGAACAGTTAATGACTAATTAATCGACTAGATCTATTGTACAGACATATATACCACACAGAAGTTTACCGAAGACAAGTGCTCTTTTAGCTCACTATGTAAAGACGACATGTAGATGCTGTTTGTACAGTGCTAAAAATACATTATGTCTTTTTTACTAATATAAAATCATTAAAGCAGTTCAGATGAAGCGTGCTATGTTTTCACATCTTACAGCTGCAGGATATCTCCGTCGAGCTTCCCTCATCGCCTCTCTGTATATGTAGGTTATTGAACTGCTTAGAATAATTTTCCTGGCTGCCAAAGCCAATCTGAAATGATCTTACTGCGTAACAATGCACATCCTGGACTGAGCTGAACTTCCCTCCAGGAGGCAAGCTGTTGAGGCCCGCATAATAATGAGTTTTTTCACACTCAGCCAATCACGGCGCAGCCTCCTTCGGGGAATTGGAACGTGGATGTTCAAAGTTCTCGTCAGCAGTTTGCAACGCGAATGCAAACCGTAAATGCGGTCGCAGGAGATATCAAATGCACAAGCAATTAATTGTGCTGAGACATTGTAATTTGTTGGTACGACTGGATCAGGGTCCACAACATTTACAGGGCAGAAGACCATCTGTGCATGAGCCAAAGTAAACTAACCACATTGTATACGTTGCGCAGAAATTCATCTCAAATAGCTGAGCGAAACATATTTAATCCTTCTCTGTAAAACATGCCGTATTAGTGTCAATTCTGTCATGAAATGTAACGAGTTGCTAATCTGTTTTGCGGTATACAAGTAACTCGTAGCGTATTCATTATCTTTTCTAAAAATAGGCTAAATTAGACACTGCCAAAGCGCTTGACATGACAAAATGAGGCCACATGTCCAATGAATATCCTGAGAGTCCCTGCTCACATTTCAGCACATCGACTGGAGCCTTGTGACTTTTTGTTTTTTGTTCGTCTCATTGTCTCCAGCGACAACAGAGAGCAGACTGGAGGTGTTCTGTCGCCTGGGGGCAGGATCCAGCCGAGAGAGAGACACTGCATCCCTGCCTTGGCCGCTCGTGATGCCCCTGAAGTCAATGCTGATGAGGCTGCAGGTTCTTTTATCCGCTTGTGTGTCCCAATGCATTCATGGACATCGCTGGCTGCAGGGCCTCTTTTGTCGGGAGGTGAAACCCCATATCGCGCACCCCCCACCCACTCCCATCCCAGCTGCCATATGGTCAGTCAGTGACTGGGGGCCTCAATGGAGGCAAAGAAAGAGCACTGAGAATGTGGGTGGGGGTGGGAGGGTGGGGGTTAAGGAAATCAGCAGTCGCAGCAGAAGAAATTGATTTATTTTCTTTTTTTCCAAAGCGGGGGCAGCCTGAACCGCACAACCTTGCTCTGACCCAGGCTGAGCCCCCCCCCCCCCCCCCAAAAACGTAGAATGAAGGTCTCCAACAAAGGCCATGTGGCGGAAAGAAATGACGACGGGCACTCAAAAACAAACGAAAAAAAAAAACGACAGAAGTCAGGGTTTGAGAAAAGCAATATGGGGTCAAAATGTAATTATCCAGAAGGCCTTGAGATACTTTGTTTTTTTTTTCATTAAAAGGTATTACAGAATGCAGACTCAACCGTACAATTTGTTCCTTGTGGAAGAAAAAAAATCTAAATATTCTATTTAATAAAATGCTCCACATAAAAGGATATTCGATAAAGAAAGTTTGTATATAGTTATTACTGAACCAAACTCAGATAAAAAGGGACGTTTCTGCAATCCCAGTTTGAATAGTTCCCAACCACAAAACAGTAAATGAATGCATTGTGAGTATTTAATTATTGGCTTTATTGATAGGAAAGTTGAGCTAACACTCTTTTTGTTGCATGGCAGATGGATGTGCTGTTCTGTTCACAATTATAAAAGAAAGTCTTCCTCTAAACTGGCAGAAAATTGAAAGTTTCATGTTTAAATGGCCAATGTGGAAACTATATGGAGCCACTGTGCCTGGGATTGGAAGGTCTCTGTTGCAGCCCACCCTCGGCAGTGTAGTCACATGTCCATTGGTCCTTGAGCAAGGTGCTTAACCCCCGGCTCCCTGGGTGCTGCACGGTGGCTGATCCTTTACTGTGACCCCCCCCCTCCCCAAACTAACTTTCACCTGCATGGAGAGCAAGTTAGGGACAAGAGAATTTCCCCACATGGATTAACAAAGAATCTCTGATCTATGTATAAAAATGGTTACAACAGACACTGTTCTGAGCCAGCAAGTTTACGTCGACTCTTAGTGGTCATGTAGACGATCAATCGCGGTTTTCTGATTCCCGAAAGACACGTCCATCATTGTGACAACTGAATCCATCCATCCATCCATCCACCCATCGAGAAAGCGCTTGTTTGTGTTCCCTGCAGTCTACAGCATCCATAAAAGTCTCCACAAGAATCAGAGTTCAAAGGCATCGACACTCTTGTCGTCTTGCGTCCTCGTTGTCCAGCTTCCACAACCACAAAACTCTATCATCATATAATGAGCAATTCTGTCTTCAGTTCTTAGACTTGTGTCAGTACTTTTCATAGACCCTTCAACGGAGGTCTGTCAAGTGTCAGTCTGCAACATATTTCTTGACGGCCGAATTCTTTGTTGTTCATGATTGTTCCGAAGAAGCAAAAGCAGTCTATGACCCGTATGCCTTCAACATCAACACTAAAATTATCTGCTTTTCTCGTGATAAGAACTTTTATTTTCCCCTTTATCCGTAGTCCCATCTTTTCCATCTTTTTTTAACTTTCCTTTGATTCTTAATCTTCTTGTCTGTCATGTGCGATGTCATTGCCATTATTTAGGTAGTTACAGTAGAGACTGCAATTCTCAATTCCATATAACACTTCAATATGTTCACACCAGACGCGCTGTGATATAAATTGCCCGAAGCGTTGTAACCAGCATAGGGTGGAAAACAGAAAGGATTTTTAATTTAAGGCAGGCGAACTAATGAAATCCTGTAATCTATCCTTAAATTACACTAACACACTTGCTTTCCTGGATCTAAAAGTTATTTGTTTGGAACAACTGCAAGCATCCTGTAGAGAGAAACAAACTCGTCATATTTTACCTCTTAACGGGAGGCTGGTTTGTGGCCAGGTCAATCGGTCATTGCAGTGTCTCTGTTTGTAACTATTTATGTCCTTTCGCAAACGGGGCCCAGCTAATGAATTAGTTTTTTTTTTTTGGGTGGGGGGGGATCCTTGTGCTTCAACAGTACACCTTTGTCTGAGGGCCAACATCAAGCTGTAGGGTATTTTAAAACATTAACTTTTAAAAGAAAAAAAAACTAGAGTAACTAAAGTACGAAACAGTTTTCCAGAACATTCTTAGTCCCGAATTGCACGAGAGTTGCAGGAAATTCTGCCAAACTAAACGTACGAATGCAATGATATGGTATACATCTGTTTTTACAGGAATATGAGTGCAAGAGTAAGAAAATTAAAGCCACCTGATTGCATGAATAATATATGCGATGGCTTACTTTGGGTTAAGAAAGAATTACCCAGGATTGCACTGGAATTATGGACACCTGGGGAATGAGGCCGCTGGTGGTTCGGTAACAGCTTTAGAAATAATGAACCGCGCTCCTGTCATTTCTGCAAGACTTTTGATTTAAACTGGCAGCCATTTCAGCACACGTTTAAATTCCTGTCCTTAATGCTGTCCCAGTATCACATTAAGCTGAGTAATCGTCAAGATATGAATATTTCGGCACTTTCGGGGGGAAGCATGCAAGCGGTCGATGCATTTCATCGACGGGAAACGAGTCTGACAGGGAGAGCTGCATGAAAGTTTGAAATCACGCCCCGTGTTACTGCGAGACTGTTGGGATGTACACTGGTAAACAAGAAATATCATTCTTCTGACGGTCTACATACTTTTTGTTACGTTTCTGACTTCTGCCTGGAAGAAAGAGAAATATTTAGAGTCTGAAATCGTTCAGTTACCTTGGTTTACTATTTTTAGAGAAAACGCTCTGTGTGATTTTATTTCCTTTAAATACAGGTCACGTGCAGCAGGATTAATAAGACAAGGTCCACCAGAAATTCAACACTAAAGAGATTAGAGATTTATCATCTTCCTTGGTTAGAAATAAAGACCATTAAAGTAGACTCTCATTTTCAGGTCAGCATCATTATCACAAACTAAGTTTCCAGAACATTTTTGGTCCCCAAATGCAGACCATCATCTACAGACCATCAGATACCTTAATGTAAACATGTTGTAAATTTGTAACGCACTTACTCAGCATTAATGATTCATCGCGAGGTTTCACCCATACAACACAGAAGGCAATTCAGTCACAGATATGATTTACTGCTAGGGTGTATGTTGAGTAAGAATTACTGGAGCATGATTCTCATTTTCACTGGTTGATTGCGGTACATTCATAACAGTCTTGGAAATGAATTGGGATGATTTGCGTTAAAAGATCCTGGTGGAATTTACGGGCACTGGAAGTGTAGGCTGCAGATATTCAAGAAGAGAAATACTCAATAAAGATGGAATATGAAGAAATGAGGGTCAGTGTGTATGTCCTGGAAATGTATCTGATTACAGCACTTCGGGGACATGCAGTGACCTATAAGTAGATAATAATTATAGTAAAACAAGAACACATATGATATATAATAGCCTTGTAATCCGTTGTATTTGGGCAAATGGAATGATAAAAAAAAAACTATTTATAATACTCAAATCTAAATTTTACAACTTACACAGATTTTTAAACGATTCTTAGCAGGAAACCTCTTCGCCAGGTCACGGTGACCTTCTCCTGAACACAGAAGTTCACCCAGTGCATCTTTTAAAAGCGGAGCGGGATGCTCATCTCAGTTGCCTACGTATTGTCTGAGTCTGAAAGCCGCGGTCGCATGTTCGCTGCGGCAGCATGCTAACGAGCCGCAGCCACCGTACTCCCTACAAAGCCAGCAGCAGCTCACACGGCTCCGGCTCCCGCCTTTCACGCTCTCCCCACTTGAGTGTGCGTGCCGTTATTTTTCGACAGCCTGCGAGGTCAGGGTGGTCACACGGGCCATGACAAAGGGCCAGCCATCACTCGAAGCACAAAGTGTGTCAGGTCTGACTAGCTCATTAGCATACGCCCCGGCCTCCTCTTAACAATGATGAAATGTTACAAACTCGCCAGCATCTGCACCGACGTGGGATCGTCTGGCTGCTACGCAGGAGAAGCCTAAAACTGGGAAACTTACAGACAATCAGTAAACAATATATGCTTCTATGTTTCAGCAAGCACAGCATTGCACAAATAATATAAAGGTTGTGGGTTTGAATCGCAGGGAACACAGAGAAACTGTAAGTTTATCGTAAATCACTTTGGGTAAAAGAGAGGGGCTGAAGCTTAACAGAGAAAAAGCAAAACAGAGAAAGATTAGCAATATTATTAATCACTGTTATCCCATGTTCGCCATAGCTAGACCAATCTTATACTAGAATCCTTGTTTAATTGAATATTTTTTATTTAAATCCCTAGATGTGATTAATTGTATCAGACATTCTTCAGATTAGAGTCAAAAAGCAAGACACTCCGAGGCTTAACATGAATCATGCTATAGCACGGACCGACCGGCCTTTGTTCCGGGCTACAGGCTCACGTTGTATCCGAATAACTTTGGAGGCGTGAGCATGGGAGGTATACAGTACTTCTTACTACAATGTGAGCCTTAAAGACCCAGGTGGCCATTACATACACCATAACAAAACTAATCAATAAGCCTCAATAATGAGAGTTGTCTTATCCTATTATTTAAATTGAAGTCTGTTAATTAGTGATTTCCATCGATTATTTTAGTCTTTTACTCCTTTCACACAGATTTTAGATAACCAATGCCCTACTAATATGAAATATGGTAATGCAGCACTTAGACTAAGTGTTTATAGACAGTTGTATACATCCATTAAAGCTCTAATTTAAATGAATGGTTTGCTAGTTAAACAATTAAATGCATTTCTAATTGCACCCTTTGTACTCACCCATCCGCAAAAGAAAAAAATGGTTTTTCCTTCAGCGAGATGTTTTTCATGCATATGTTGATGAAGCTTAAATATTTATGTAAAATTTAACAGCTTAAATGGATACATTTAGAGATTTATAATGCAGTATTGAGGCTTTTAGAATCTCATAAGTATGTTTTTTCTCAGATGTTTTTATTCGATTTTTATAAAGGTTGATTTACTTCTGCGTGAAATCGACACCATATGCATGATGTACGATATGCCAAAGTCATGACGCACACTTCCGTAGAAACGTAACCACGAGTTACAGCGACGCATACTGCAAGAACTGTGGGCGAATCACAATACCAAGAATGCAAAGACCGTACTCATGGTCTTGGCAAGACCAGTTTTGCAAACTTGCCTTCCAACAACTATCTTACGGCAGAATGCATCGTGGGATTGGTCTTGTTCGGTGAGGATTCAACCGACATATCCTAGATAGTTAGGGCAGGTCAAGACCGACGACCGTGGATTTTGTCCTCGAGTACTTTTGTTCTAAGTATTGGAACTGCTCTCGGCAACGGAAGACGATGTAAAATGGGAACCCGAGAACCCGGATGAATACGCGTGTTGAGATTTATCCAGGGATTGGTTTGTCTGGCAGCATCTGCTTTTTTGTAGGAGCGAAGAAAGTATATATCCCAGGTGTACTTATATCGCTCATTGAAACTGAAGCACAATTTACTGCATATCTAGCATTAAATAACCGACCTTAAGTAAAGTACCAACAGGCCTACAGAATACTGTAGTATGACAGCGCCAATTTCACTGACTTCCACTGAGTTTATTTATACTTTTCAAGACTCAAAAAAGTAAAAAGTAGAATAGACACTAACTTTAGAAGGGAAAAATGCATAAAAAGTGACTTTGTAGAGGCTCGACATTTAAAATTTGTCCACAGGAAGTCTGGAGCAGCACAGATATAACCAAGATGGATACTTTGGTGAATCTTTGCCTTTTTCAGGTTCAAATGCATTATTCAAAACCTGAATATATTGCAGGGTGGGAAAGCAGTAAATGCAACATCTGATGATGATTGCTGAGCGAGACAGACCCACCAGCGCATGTTTAAATGCAGCGGCGCAGGTCACGGCGTGGGCTTAAGGCCGAAGTATAAATCAGCCTTTAGTTTTACCGAATCTGTAATTCACGGTGTCTCATTTGTTCGGGCAATCGCCATGCGGTGACCCATGCCATGACCGTGTAGATCGCCAAAATACACAAAAAGCTAGTGCAGGAAAATAACCATTAGTCTGCTAATTAATAGTTCAAATAGAAATCCATAGTCATTGCCATATAGGCAATGGATGTTTTACACATAAATCGTGCCGATAACTCAGTCTCCTGCTGATACGATCTTGACTCGATAATTAAATGCAGTAAAAGACGGGTATTTAGTGCCAGCAGCACAAGTAATTCCCTTATGCTTATAATCACCATCGGGTGGTGAGGAACTCTGCCTAGCACTCTCTTGTGCACACAAATTCGCACAAAGAGACTCTGTTCTAATGATCCGCGCCAGTTAGCAGTAGCTACTGGGTCATAAAATGTGGCAGATCTGGGAACGATCAAGTTCCCCTTAAGGGTCATAATGCGGGGCAACATCCAGCGTGCAGGAACAGAAATCTCACCAGTACACCACCTTCATTCCAAACCCGATGGAAAGTCTGTTTATTTTTCAAAGCAGCTATTATTCATTGACAGATTGGGGTGCCAACGGTAAGATAACATTTTGGGGGAGCATACAGAGTTTCTTTGTAAGGGACGCTGCCGTTTAATTTAGTCCCGGAATGCACATTCGCTGAAGCAGAACATGGAAATGGGATTTTCGACCACTAACCATTATTAACGGCGTTTGGTATGAAAGGAGGGGATTCTGTTTAATTACTAACTACAAATACGTAAACCTGTGTATTTGTACATAAGGAAAGAAAAAGATGTAAAGCTGCAAGTGGAACGGGTTGAGAAAAAGGAAGAACAGCCTGAAATCAAAATCAAAAATTCTATGGAAGCCCATTTCTAACACACAAAAATGGTTGAGATACTAAGTCATAATTATGAGATAGTATCTCATAATTTCGAAATGAATAAGTCATAATTATGAGCTGGGCCGTAGCCAGCTATGAGGTCACAGGCTTCCGGACCTCAGTAATTTTTTGAGAGCTAAAAATCAAATTAGAAGCTAAATATTCACCTGAATTTTAAAAATTGGCTTGATTAGACTAACTAACGTTTCACATAACTAATGAATTAGAAAAATATACAGTCTATCAAGGGGACGGCATCAATAATGTGATTGACGAGACCCCCCTCCCACCAGCCCCAGGTCCTGGAACTCACTATTTTTCAAACCCTGGTTATACTGTAGTCCTGATTATAAGACGCTAAGTCATATTTACGAAATAGTATCTCATAACTATGACTTAGTATCTCATAACTATGACTTAGTAAGTCATAGTTATGAGATACTAAGTCATAGTTATGAGATACTAAGTCAAAACTGAGATACTAAGTTGAAATTACGAGCTACTAAGTCAAAATTACAAGATACTAGATCACTAATTAACTAGGTAAACTTACTGTATACTGTATATCACAATATGTGAAACATACAGTTTATTATATAACTTTTTAAGCAACAGTTTGATCAATTCAGTAGTTCAGGACTAAAGTGCAATTTAAGGCAGATATGTTATGCCAGTAACAATACCTCAGTGTGTCAGAGAGTTGGGTGGTGGGTGTTTGACTGGATGGCATAACAAGCCATAGTGCTTTCTTAGGCAGGGAGCTTATTGTTTGAAAAAAAAATCTGCTTGCTGTCTTCAGCTGCCAAAGTATGGCGGATAAGAGCTGCAGTGTCAATTCAGGGTACAGATATCTGCAGGGCTAATTCGAGAATTAACATTTATATGCACTTTCCCCAAAACTTGCAGTAATGTTTCTCTTCAATTTATTTTATATAGTTGAACATCCAGCAGTGTGGGACATAAATGATAGAATGAAAAAAGTAAGAAGTAACATTATTATTACGTATGTATTTATGAATGTATGTCTGTATATGGTGATCTTGAACCTATATAATGTGTAGATAAATTCTGGTAAAAGAAACTGAATTATAATCACAGCATATGGCACCAGGAGAGAATGAGATCTAATCCCAATAGTTACACTACAAACTATAAAAATGCCAAACTATAGATTTGGTTTGTAAAAACACATAACTATTTATGAAATGTTTATTTTCCATATCACAGGGCAAACAAAGACAGGTTTGATGGTTCAAAATATGCCAGAATTCACGAGTTAAAACGAACGCGAGAGCTGCATGCTTTGAAGATAATTTCACAGTGTCGGGTGGACGGCAGATCAAACAAAACAAACACTGCATTGTAACAAAACATTATTTTCAAATATGAACACAGTGAAACCTGAGAGAGCCCTTTGATGGGACTAGCAAGCCTCCGCACCTGTCGGAGATCTTTAGCTGTGCGCTTAACAAGAATGAAAGACGCATCGGTTATTAATATGAGGTTCAAGGGCCGACACCTGATAGTCAGGCCGTAATAACAGAGGACTGGCAGGGAAGGACTGTACTTTGGCAAAATGGGGGGTGATCATGTGACTCAAACAGATGCTAGACGTACAGGCCACTGCTGTTGTCGTCTTCTTCTGTGAACTTCCTGAAGTCTTGATATGATATGTTTTTGTGCTGTAAATATCACCGAAGAAATGAGCTGACCCCTTCCTTTCTGTACTGTATATGAGCAGGCTGAGACACAACCGATGACACAAGGTATACAATTTCTCTGAACATAATTTAAGATGATTTGGTTTGTTCTGGGGGCCGGGTATTAAAGACAATATCAGAGAGGGGATGTTATTCTCTATGAAAATGGAACATGATTCCATCAAAAACAGGCTGCTTTAAAAAGTGCAGTAAGTCATGGAAAACGATGCTTAAGTGTCTCTCGTTGTTTGGCCCATTTTAAAAAATTATAAATTCGTTTTTTACTGGAGCCAACAGAATTATAAATTTTACTTTAAGGCACATTTTATATTATAGTATACATGACATACATAATACGATCATATATTTATGTGTTTGTTAATTGAACCAGTAAAGTTAAGGAAATTCCTGTGCTCCACTGATGGGACACAATTAGAGATTCAACACTGGATATTGTTGGAAAAGATGATAGAAAAGAAGGGTCTCTATGTCAGAGTATTTACACTGAGAAATAACTATAATCAACATGTAAGACGTGTTGATAGATTTACACTCGGGGGCCATTTTATTAGGTACACTTAACGTCACGAATGGCCGACTTTTGACTCTAGACCACTTCAAGGCTTCAAGGCTTGTCAATTTGTGCATTCAGAGAGACTTTTCTGCACATTGCCGTTATACTGAGCTCTTATTTCTGCATGTGTGGTCTTCCCGTTAGCTTTAACGAGTCTGGCCATTCCTACACTGACCTGTCTCATTAAAAAGCTGTTTTTGGCAACAGAACTGTCGGTGACTGGATGTCTTTTGTTCATCACACCATTCTCTGTAAACTCGAGAGACTTTAGTGGGTGAAAATCCCAGGAAGGTGGATGTGTCTGAGAAGCAGGAACCAGCACATCTGGCACCAACAATCACACCACATTCAAAATTACTTAGATGACACATCTAAGTCATTCTAAGACTTAGCCAAACAGTGACTGAACCTCTTGACCCTGTCTGCCTCGTGCATTCAGTTGCAGCCACATGACTTGCTGTTCGTAGAAGCAGGCTGTTAGCATTACCAAGCAGATGTACCTTAAAAATAGTCAGTGAGTGTATTCCCTGCGTCATGCCACTTTTATCACTCATTATTTGCATAATTGCACGTGAGACGTTTACGCAATTCCCTTCGCACAAGCAGAGAATGCATTATCTTTTGCATCCCGAAGACACAGCGTAACGAGCGCGTACTTACAGTTAAATAACGCGCGCGGTTTGAGATCCAGCACGTGTTGCGGTGCAATAAAGTTCGGCTGCTAGCGAAAGCGGGGATAAAGTCGGAGCGCAGATGAATAACAATGAGCATTGTCAGGGGTTCGTGGGGGAGGGGGGGGGGCGCTGTGCGACTGAATGGCTCAGCTAAACCCGAGATCTGGGGGAGCTAATTGAATGAATGCTAATGAGACAGATGACAGAGCAGATGCTCGCGTGCCTTTACAACACCAGCCCAACAATGAGCTCCCCCAGCACAAACTTTTGAGTGATGTGAGGACCCCCCCTCCCCCCACGCAGTTAAAGCGACCCACGTCTCTATTATCCTCCACCTGCCAGAGTTATTGTTAAAACTGGGCGCTGGCGGGTGGGGGAGGTGGCAGCGCTAAGAAGAGAAAATTTATTCAATGACTAAAATCAGCATCCTTCTAATAATGACTTCACGGTGAAGGCTGAGATTTAAGAATCGACCGAACAAAGAGCAAGAAATATCCCAGAATGGGTCAAATGAGTTACACAAGTAGGTTGTTGCTGATAAAGAAATTGAAATAATGTATTCCCCAGTCAGTAGTGTATTAAAATGTACCCCAAATTCCTATTAGAATGCAGTGTTATGTTTTAATAGTACAGTTTGTTCTGTCACTCAGTCTTACCTCAATTTTAACGCTACAACTGATTGGATTTAAGCCTTAGCGTCCAACGTAATTTTATACTGGACTTATGCAGTAGTAATGCAACTGCAAAATGAATTGACTGGTATAATTATTGTTTTACGAAGCATTGGCTGCTGGAAACCGTACCAGCACCAAGAAGATTCCATAGCAATCCCACAGCGTCCAATGGACTTCTCCTTCCTTTTGTAGAGACAGCGTACATTATATATACATATATATGTTACACATTATAGGTATAAAACAATAATTATACCAGTTATACCATATATATATATATATATATATATATATATATATATATATATATATAAAAGCCTGCATCTGCTTCTGGAACTTCTAAACTTCTCTTTAAATAATTCCCCCCGCGATGGACAGTGATAATCCAAACGTTGCCAAATTCGTTTAAAACCAAAAGGAGTTCAAGGTCTTTGGGCTGTAAATGTGATTAACACTCAGTCCCCGTCGAAATAATTTTATTACTGCTTGGTCTGCGCTCAGCTCTTTGGAAACGAAACTTGGAAGAAGAAAACCACTAGTATGTATCTGTCTTAGTTTGGTCTGGCCAGTGATGGTCTTTGACTTGTAATGCACCAATTTTGACGGCTAGGCTGGAGAATGTCGGGCTTTGGTCCAAGAGGCACGTCAAGCTGTGCAAGAGACAAATGTTTGGTTTCAGTAACTAGCCGAATTCCTAACTAGGAGAAAGCTTATCCCCCCTGGTTGTACTCTCCATGCTGTACATGGCATTAAATGATTCAGTATTGTAACATACAGGGATACTTATACAGTCATTACATTTGAAACATATTTTATTGCTTTGAAATGCACTGTGAATATTTATTGTGTGATTGGACTTTCTGCTGCTTCTCAGCGGGCGGGGGGGGGGGGGGGGGGTGGTGATCTGGTTCTCGCGCACGCGTTTTTGTTGGAGGGGATTGGCGCTCACGTGCCTCTGGTGTCAGGTCTGAATCTAAGCATATGTAGCTGCACGCCGCACTCCCTTTGTCTGCTGGGGGGGACGCACCGTGTGTGGGGGGCGGCCGTGGAGGATATTGCCAGGGATGCATACGTTTCGGATTTCTGAACACTTTTTTTTTCAGGTGCTGACGTCAAAGCTAGAACACGCATTGCTGGAAGTACGCTCACATGATCTTACTTTCATATTCTAAAGCTTCCACGGTGGAATAAACACCAGAAAGCTCTACAAAAGGTGTTCAATTTCCATGATTGGTACTAAAATAAGTTAATATTATTTATTACACCTAATTGCATATAATGCATTACAATATATTACAACCAACACCTGTATACCGTATGTAGGTGATTTTTTTTGTCTTATAAACCCTGTTGTAATAAAATTATTTGTATCACGTTCTCGGCAGTCACTAATTCCTTTGTGGTGTCCTCACAGAGTTGAAGTGAAATAAAGATTGGGTTGCATTGCTGGGGACCCGCGCCAGATGGCCGCTATATTCCTAAATCCCAGTTGCCCGTATTTGTTTTAAACTTGCACGGATCATAATTCACAGATCGGGAATCCGAGGGCTTCAGTGTTGTAAAACATTATTATTGACATGGACGTGGCGTTTTCCGGTGTGACTCTGAACGACATACATTCATTAGTAAGGATTATTGTATCTGTGCTTCGACACCCGTCTTCGCTGAGACTGGGGGGGGGGGGGGGGGGGGGGCGGATGGGGACAAAAGCAGGGAAAACGCAAATCTGTACAAAAAGCAGGACGTGGACAGAGGGGCGATGGCGCGATTCCGTTTTATCAGGAAATATAAATGATGACACGGGATGAGGGTCATTTTCATTATATAGTGAAAGAATTATATACCATATATATATATATATATACCATGTATATATGCATACATGCATCATCTGTACGTAAATACGCATTGGCACAGCGGCGCAACTTCTTTTCCTTTCAGTTATAGGGATAAATAAAAATGAAACGAACAAACACACCAGTGGAGATTATTATATGTTACATACGCATCACAAATTTACAGAAAATTCACTAAAGTAAATGCAGTCAGCTGTTTGTATTTTGCTTGTCTCTCCCCTTTTCTTTTGCTCCTTCACACAGACATACAAAAAGCCCAGCCTTTATGCTAATACATAATTAAAAGGCAAAAACGTAACAAAAGTTTGTCTAGGGCTATTTGTCCGCCCTTTTGTTGAGGCACACTCTGGGAAAAGTGAAGCCCAAGAGGCGGGGTTTGCGCAACTCGATCTTTGGTGAATCAATCAAAATCTGCCCCGTTTGAGGGGTCAGTGGGAGACTGGAGGAGCCGGGCTTCATTTGGGAAGAGATCTGGCTGCAATCAAGAAAAGCTGCGTTTTTTAGTTGAGGCTGGGCTATTTGGGACGGTGGGTCTGCGGAGAGGCATCGCAGACGTCGAGGGAAGGAGGCGGAGAGCAGACGGCACTCCGCACAGATGCATGACTGCAGGAGTGCAACAGATCCGTCCTCTAAATGCAGTTAAATCTGCATCGAGTATTTCTTTTTAACCACTAAAGACTCAAAGCCGGCAGTCTTCTCAGTTGTCTTTACAGCAAGCCTATACTGTTCTGGGGGGAAATGCATTGGGACAGAATGCAGTAAACTTTACATGCAGATCGGACGAATGTGCAGGAGTTTTAAGAAGAAACGCATCGAAAGGTTTCTCCTTTTTCCCCCCCTGCGGAATTACTTCAGCATACTTGCCCGAAAATGAATATACGGAGAGGAGGCGCATTCCCTTGCATCGCACTACAGGTATTTATTTGGGTTCTGGCATTAACGCAGCATGTTTCTGGGAAGACGATAAAATATAAAGTGTACGAGGAGCAGAAAGTGGGCACGGTGATTGCAAGACTTAAAGAGGACGTCGCGGATGTTTTATCCAAACTTCCAGGCTCGGTCCCCCTGCGCTTCCGAGCCATGCAAAGGGGCAGCACGTCATTCTTATCGGTTCGGGAGCAGGATGGAGAAATTAGCATCGGATCGAAAATCGACAGGGAAAAGCTGTGCGAGAAAAACCTAAACTGCTCTATCGAGTTTGATGTGATTACACTGCCGACAGAGCATTTACAGCTGTTTCACGTCGAAGTAGAAGTGCTGGACATTAATGATAATTCTCCGCAGTTCTCTCGTGCCATCATCCCTATCGAGGTATCCGAAAGTGCCGCTGTAGGGATCCGCATCCCCCTGGATAGCGCTGCGGATCCAGACGTAGGTGAAAACTCACTCCATACCTATTCTCTTACCCCGAATAACTTTTTCAAAATTGATATCAGGACGCGTACGGACGGAGCCAAGTATGCGGAGCTTGTTGTCGTGAGAGAGCTGGACAGGGAGGTGCAGTCAAGCTATGAACTCCAGCTAGTGGCTTCTGACAAAGGGGTGCCGCCTAAATCCGGCTCAACTCTTCTCAAAATTACCATCTCCGACTCCAACGATAATAGCCCTGTTTTTGAGGAGCAGTCCTATGTGATTGAGCTGCTGGAGAATTCCCCTGTGGGCTCCCTGCTTATCGACCTGAACGCAACAGATCCAGACGAGGGTACCAATGGAAAAATCGTGTATTCTTTTAGCAGTCACGTGTCTCCAAAGATTCTGGAGACGTTTAAAATAAACCCCGAAAATGGCCAGCTGACGCTTATTAAGAGGGTGGACTTTGAGAACACGGCTTCCTATGAGATTGACGTTCAGGCCCAAGACCTTGGACCTAATTCAATGCCGGCCCACTGTAAAATAATTATCAAAGTGGTTGATGTTAATGACAATAAACCTGAAATCAGTATCAATTTAATGACCCCTGGAAAAGAGGAAGTTGCCTACATATCAGAATCTGCCCCTATTGACACGTTTGTTGCTTTGGTCAGGGTTGAAGACATGGACTCTGGCTCAAACGGGGAAGTTGTGTGTAGATTGCATGGTCACGGACATTTTAAGCTGCATAAAACCAATGAGAAGAACTACATGATCTTAACGAATGTTTCCTTAGACAGAGAAAGGAGGTCTGAGTACAGTCTAACTGTGATGGCAGAAGACAAAGGAATCCCAAGTCTTTCCACCATTAAACATTTTACAGTACAGGTTCTGGATGAGAATGACAATCCACCTCGTTTTGAGAAGAGCAGATATGAAATATTTAAGTCAGAAAATAATTCTCCGGGAGCCTATCTGACATCAGTGGTGGCCAGTGATCCTGATCTTGACACAAATGGTCAGGTGACCTACACCATTCTGGAGAGCTTCATCCAGGGTAGCTCTATATCAACCTACGTCACCATCGACCCCTCCAATGGCGCCATCTATGCACTGAGGACTTTTGACCACGAGGATGTTAACCGGATCACGTTTGTCGTGCAAGCGAGAGATTCTGGTGAGACTCAGCTGTCCAGCAACACCACCGTGGTGCTCACCATCCTGGATGAAAACGACAACTCCCCAGTCATCGTTGTCCCACAGCTGCTGAACTACACCGCCGAAATTCCCGTCTCGAGGTATGCCGAGGTGGGACACCTGATCACTGTTATCAGAGCCACGGATAGAGACGCCGGGGTTAATGCGGAACTGACGTGTTCGATTGTCGCCGGGAATGAAGCCGGCTACTTCGTCATGGACCCGAAGAAGTGTGAGATACGCGCCAACGTCAGCATGAAGGAGGTGCCTCTTGAACACTTGGAGCTTGTGATCATAGTGCAAGACAAAGGAGTCACACGACTGACTGCTAAAGCAGTTTTAAAGTGCACTTTGTATGAAAACATGGATGGCCATATTCTGCCACCGTTAACAAGCAACAATCGCCCTGGCCTTGATGTCTCTATGATCATCATCATATCTTTAGGAGCCATCTGTGCAGTGCTCCTAGTCATCATGGTGATGTTCGCCACAAGGTGCAACAGAGAGAAGAAGGACGTGAGATCTTATAACTGCAGGGTGGCGGAGTCGACCTACCAGAATCACCCCAAGAAGCCCTCCAGGCAGATCCACAAAGGAGACATCACCCTTGTGCCAACAGTCAACGGGAGCCTGCCAATCAGGTCCCACCACAGGTCGCCGTCATCCTCCCCAGCCATGGAACGGGGTCAGATGGGCAGCAGGCAGAGCCATCACAGCCGCCAATCACTGAACAGCCTGGTGACCATATCTTCCAATCACATCCCAGAGAACTTTGCCCTTGAGCTTGCGCACGCCACCCCCCCAGTGGAGGTAAGAATACCATGAAATTCCACTCTGCATTCATTCAAAAATATATAAATTATAACGTAAAAAAAATTTAACTAGATATTTGCAAAGATAATGTGGATAACTATATATAAAAACACTTAATGTCTAAATGTTATCTTTCTTTGAGTTTATAACCTGTTGTTGAATAATCGGTTCTCAAAAGCCTCGAGTTTAATGTAGACTCTTGTTTTTTTTTTTGATTTTTCTTACTTACTCTGTCGTTCCTCGTCTTAAACTCCATCATCGGTGTCAGTTTTCCTTTTTTACTTCTTCATTCTGTCATGTATGATCATTGCGTTCACCCATTTCATGTGAATTTGTTTTCTTGTGTCGTCCTGTGGCATTAGTATTCATTATTTTTTATTTATTCATTTATTTTTGATATAGCAAGTCTCACAGCTTCTGTCCATGCTCCATCAGGGCCAGTACCAGCCCAGACCGAGTTTCCGTGGCAATAAATATTCAAGAAGCTACAGGTAACTACCGAGATTCTTTTGTTTTGGTTTTTCGTCTTTCCTCCGAAAAATGTAGCCAAGTGTTTCAAACCCCACGGTGCCCCATCCTGGATCCACGATTCAAATTTAAGCTGTTTGCGGTTTTTTTGCAGGGGCACGAAACATCATTTATGTTTAATCTAGGGCTTGGGAAACTTTTAGAAAGCATGAATTTATAATAGTTTTTTTGTCCTTCTTCTGACTAAGTCTGCAGAGATTCTTACATGGAGCCCTCAGATCTCCTTACGAGGAACACGGGCTCAATGCCCCTGGCCGCCACTGGTGGCGTAATAATCGGAAAGAGTTTACGCTTAATTCTGCACGTCATAAATCCTTTTACGTGTCTTCCGGAGATCAGGTAGCTCTGTGGAGCGTTTGCCATTTCCGATGCTGTGTTAATATACAAGCATCAGCTGAGAGAAAGGAGACGAACATTGTCTGATTTGACTGGTGCCTGTGGTAATTATGTAGTTCCATTTTTGGTTTGTTTCAAACATATTTTTATAAAAATAACCTTTTATTTTCTGCTACAGCTTCACCCAGTGCACCTGGCCCTGTTTTTGCTGTCATGCGGTTGACGGTTTTATTTTTTGAGCATGCCTATTTTTGACCGTCAGAAGTTTTAAAGGGATACTGACGAGTATTTCGCTGACCTCCTAAACTAGACGTTATATCACTAAACATTGTTATATGGGAGACTCAGTATGTCTCAGAATAGGCATGGAATGTAGCACGTTTATGTTTTCTGACTTTTGTCTTAAGATAGCTGCACTGTAGAGGACATCGTTGTCTACTATGTGTCTCTCTTGTGTTTTGCAGATATGCCCTACAAGATATGGATAAGTTTAGCTTGAAGGACAGTGGGAGAGGAGACAGCGAAGCCGGGGATAGTGACTACGACTTAGGGAGAGAGTCACCGATCGACAGGCTGCTTGGTGACCTGAGCTTCGGTGACCTGTTCCTCGCAGAAGGACACCAGAGGATGCATGCAGGTACGCACCGTGCCTGAGATGCCTTTACTTCCAGTTCCCACTGGATCCTCCCCAGAAGCTATTTCGTGCCCATAGCTCTTCCTATTTTCCTTCAGATTACAGATGGTGAGAAGCACACATTCGAAAATGCCCACCATCTCAGAATATTTATGCTCCTTTCCCCCCCTCTTAGAGATAAACTCCGAGCTACTCTGTAAGCCTATCAGTAAATGAGTATGATTATGGAGAGTCACTGTAATCTGTTTTCGGACTGAAAGCCTTCATCTTAAATATAATTATATCCGTCACTAGATATGGATGCAGTGTTGAATTTGAATCCATCCCTTAAAATGCAACATCTAAATGAACCGTGGTAATCTTTTCGGAAGGACTTTCTCAAAGTAGGAAGAAAATCACCCAGAGTTTAATTCTAGTTCGGAAAATGTTGGGATTTTATGCTGGTTTTTTAAATAATATACTCTTTGGCCTTTAAAAAATCTCTTGGAGAATTGAGTTATACATTTAATATAAACATATTTTATATGTTTACTAGTGAGACACTTGCATATTTTTAAAGACTAGACCAAGGTGGAACGAGTATGACAACATATAAAGCAAAAAGACCATTCTGGCATAACTCAGCGATCGCCAATGTCTGTGAAGAGCCACTCTCAGCATGGCTGGTGCTATCAGCCCCAAACTCCAGACAACTTACAGTAATTACTCCGTGTTTCCCATCGATCCCCTGGGGTCCCCTCTTTACTTTGGGCTCCCCTCCTTCTCATTGGGAAGCCGAGAAGAAACGATGAATCAATTGGCATCCTGACCCCTGAAATGCTTTTTCTGCCTCTCTCTTCCAGCGATGAAGCTTTGCACGGAGGAGTGTAGACTCCTGGGACACTCGGACCAGTGCTGGATGCCTCCTCTGCCCTCGCCAGCATCCTCCGACTACAGAAACAACATGTTCATTCCCGGAGAGGACCCTCAGCAGCCTCGCAGGGAGGAAGAACAGTCCCCTATCGACTCCGGCGACCGCAAGAAGAGCTTCTCTACGTTCGGGAAGGAGACTGAAGGGGACGCCGAGGAGGTGGCAAGTGACCTGTGCGGCTCCTCCCTCCTCTCGGAGATGAACAGTGTCTTCCAGCGTCTCCTGCCACCTTCTCTGGACTCCTACGTGGAGTGCAGCGAGACGGAGAGAGTGAGCTCCCTGGAGCGCAGGAAAGGACACTTACCAGGGAAGTCCAGCGCGTACCCCCAGGGAGTGGCAGCGTGGGCGGCCAACACGCACTTCCAAAACCCGGGCAACAGCATTGGGCCCAGTCAGGCCGGTCACATGACCAGCCAGGCCGGTCACATGACCAGCCAGGCCCCTCTGAAGTGGCTGCCGGCCATGGAGGAAATTCCCGAAAACTATGAGGAGGACGAGTTCGATAATGTCCTCAGCCACTTGCAGGGCGGACGCAGCGACAGTCGACACGAAATCATGGACGCCAGCGAGCTGGTGGCTGAGATTAACAAACTTTTACAAGATGTCCGGCAGAGTTAGGACTGGGGACGGACCCTGTCAGTTTTGTTTTTTCCATATTTATGGGAATAAAGGAAACTACCACAATCTGTCAGTTGCATTTATAATGTCAATGTGTATGTAATTCTGATTATTATTAAATATGTTGTATTTTGCTGTTCGGTACACAGTGTACACAATGTGAGTGTATTTTAAAAATACATTTATACTCTATATTTATACTTGTGACTAGATATAAATAAATCTATTTTTATATTATTAATGCATGTTGTAAAGAAACACAATTTTGAAAATGTCTGCAAAAAATGTAAATCCTTTTCTTATGTTCCAGTAAAATAAAATATTTAATTGCCCCAGTTCTTTATTACGTTGATGAAGAGATATTGAATGCAAATCAATGCCAATTTTCGTATGTATGCCATTCTTTCTGATCGTTTTAGCATCAAATTAAATGATGCAGTTCATTACATGAATGTCTGCCGTTCTGAAAAAAATGTTTGGTGGAAAAAAAAATGTCGATGATCCCTGAAATAAAAGGCAGAAATGAGTCATCACGTGGTAAAAGTTTGTGTTCCTTTATTAAGGTTGGTGATTCTCTCAGAGCTCCCCCTGCTGATCATTGCAGACATCCTGCTCTTAAAAAAAAAACACATTCGCAAAACATCCACTGACGATGCTTTTTGGACTGAATATATTAGGGTCAAATGATATGCCTTATATAAGCTATGATGCAACACACATCTCGGTAAGATGTTTAATATGACAGAAGTGGTGCGATAGAAATACACTGCAAGTTTTTCCATATTATAAAACAATTTCAGATAAACAGCTGAGATTAGAAATGGAGGAAAAAAACATCTAATTGCCGAGTGGCGATGGGGGATCGCCTTCTAATTCACATTTCCCGTTTATGAAACGTTGTCTTATTTAAAAGGAAAGTTTCAGTAGTTAAAGCAAAGCGTGTAGCAGAGACCTCTAGGGACCGCTGATGTGAACTGCACATGCCGCGAGGAGGACTTCTCTGCAAGATGCGCGTATGAACATTCAAAACAACAATAAAGCAAAAGAAAAAAGCTTGTGAACACACCCAAGCCTTTCGTCATTCGCAGATATTAGGACCTTTACGGTTAAAATATTAAAAATATCTAATGGATCATATTGATTATGCGGTTAATATATTAAAGTGGTAGATCCATCCATTTGTATTCACAGAACTGCGTGAAGATCTGATTTGTCGAAAATGTGACTGTTTGATCTTTTTTGTTGCTTGAGGTGCAGTGAAAATAATTTGAGAATCATTTGGAGAATTCTGTTACAAGTGGCGTAGCAAAATTCTGTAGCAGGTTCGGGAAATTATAGCTGTTACTGGATTTGCATTGCCGACCACAGAAGATGTGCTGTTTCGCAGCATTACCTAGATGCTCATGCCGGTCGCATTTCCCAGCAAGCCAGCCGAGGCACTGCAGCTTTGCGATGGATGTATGGCAGGCGGCGAGTCGGGCCGCAAAGATTCATATAGTCCTGACGCCGTCGCCAGGAGGGAGAGCCCGACCTGGCCAGCAGATCGCTTGTCGTCCCTCCTCTTCTCAGGGCACTCACACTGCAAACCAAGTCTGCAGGCTATTGTCTTCTTTACCAGAAGACCTGCTAACCTAGTCTTCAATAGCTGTAAAAAAACTGAAGGGACAAAGAGAAATAGAGACCAGGATTGAAAATGGCCGTGCTTTACTTTCAGGCATTTAATAATAATAATGATGATGATGATGATGATGATGATGATGATGATGATGAGATGCAATCAAGGTGGGGATTTCAAATCCCCCCTCCCAGAAAAAATGCAGTTAGGCTAACTCATCTCTATTGCCCAGGCTTGTACGTGTGAGTGTGTGTGCTTCTGCACTGAGACAGACTAGTGTCTAGTTCAAGGTGGTTCTTGGCAAGGGCTACAGGCTGATGAAGTCGGGTCTGCAGCAAGCCGATGGCAAAAAAGCTGCGATCGGGTACCATTGACTGTGAAAACCAGTGCTGGAACACACCAGCACAACTAGTGGTGACACTTGACATACAGTCCTAACACTACAGCCCTCATGTTCACCAACTAGCTTTGATGCCGATTCAACATGCGAAATCAGCCAGAACAGCGCAGTGGAGACCAACTGTGCCCAACTGTGCCACACACTGGTCTGACGAGCAGCCACTGACTCTCAGCGAGAGTCCAGCAGCTTTCATTGGCCAAAAAAATCATCTTGGTGTGTTCTGGACTAAAGGCTTTTGATTTTAAAAGCCATTGTGTATGGGTGTTTTTGCTGTAACTCCCTAATTAGATTACTAATTAGAGGACTGATTGACTAAAGAGTCCTCACACTTGGGATTGAACAGCTGACCTAAAGGTTCTCAAAAATCCGCCTACACACCGGTCATTTGCGGATATGATTGTACGCCCCTGATTTACGCTGTCTGAGCTGCATAACCACGTACCCTCCACTGCAGCCTGACGCCTGTAGTTGCATTCATGGGGTTGATGCAGACATACTGACAGCGTAGATTCTACACGAAAGATAAATTGATGGGCTATGATGAGCCCAGGTGTGACTTCGTGGGAGGAGCGGTCATTAGATACAATTAGTTTTCTGGTCTCCCTGCAGATCTGGGAGATTTGGCCCCCAGTATGGTGCCAAACATCTCTCCGTGTGACGCTCCCGCACCCTCCCGCAAATCTCAATAGAGGTGAAAATTTCAGGGCATTTGTCTGTGTGAGAGTGGTGTGATAATGGGTGTCCAGTTTGGGCTCTACACCCCATCCTGGGCTACCCAGGGTCGAGGTCAGATGACATTAACCGAAACGGAATAGGGCGATGACAGTGAAGGAGGACAGGTGCACGAATGTTCCTTCTGCACCTGGAGGTCCATTAGCCAACCGCCGAGAAGGAAACCGAGCTATGCAGCTATGGCAAACATCCCATATAAGGTAAAACGTCTCCATAGGCAACGAGTTTTCATACTACTCACAGAACTAAGAATGATATGGTCGAAACTAAATTTACATAAAAACTGTTTATTTTTAAATTTGTAAGATGTTATTCAGGATACAGCAAAAATACAAATTATTTAGCTGTTCCTGTTCTCTTGAAGAAAGATGGGTCAGCTCAGCTAATGATTATTTAACGTAAATATCTGTATTTTCTAGGACATTCTTGATTTAGTTCAGACAGGTGTGGGAAGCGATGTACTGTCGAGCATGTGCGCCTGTCTGTCCGGCGTTTCCGTGCCTTTTGAAGTGCAGCTGTTGATTCACCCGGCAACTGTGACGCATGTAGCGGGTTGTGCCGTTCAGAGCAGAACCATGGCGTCTTCCTGTCGGTAATTAGCGTCTGTGAGAATTAGCTACGCCGCGCCACTCTGGCGACTTTCCGCCCCAGTGAGCCCACTTCGTGAGTCTAATGGAATTCTGTGCACCCGGCGGTCCGACTCGGAGATGGGCAAGGTGACCGAGCGGCAGCAGTTGAAGGTAAAGCGGAGAAAAAACACGAGCAACGAGAGTCGTAGAAATAAGTAAATAAGAACGTAAGGGGCCATCACTCCCTACGCCAGTCATCGCCCACGCTGGCACTATTGTCGCATGTTGACTCTCCAATGGAGGCACCTGCGCAGTGATTAATGCGATGGCCCGCTGTTAGCTAACCACGCGGATGGCTAGGCAGGCGGAGTGATACGACAGGAAGGTTTGGTGCTGCTCCGCTGGGCCGATGTTTATTCATTTCGGTCTGACGGGTGATGGGATCCACGCCAATCTGGAGAGTAGGCGCAGGCCAGGAAGCCTCCATTGGTTCTCTCTCGATCGCTCGCTCTCCCCGCTCTCTTTCTAAGTAGCTTATTGAAGTCGACGGCTTGCAGGGCCCAGTGTAAAAATCCACCTTTATTTGAGCTTGATATTTACCAACGATCCCTTCCCTCACCTAATTTTTATTAATTGAGACTTTGAGGGCTCAATATGCCGGTCGGAGAGCAGTTCTGACTTTTTAAAAAGGCTGACTCTTTTTTTTAAACATTTGCAGGGGGAGCGAATTGATTTAGAAGGATTTTAAATACCAGAAGTGTCAGGCAGGTGAGTAGCCTCTGTGTGAGACAGGCAGACACTGTTTATTTAAGCAAATAAACTGTCAGAAACTATGTGGAAGAAGCTCTCAGTCCGGCAGCTGGAAGCAACGATGGTCAGCGCGCAGACAAGCACAGACAGTTGTCATGCTATGGGATGTCTTCTTGGATAGTATTCAGTCTCAGCATAACTCTGAAGTGTATGAGTGGTATATATGAATGGATACAGTCTTTCACACAAAAAGAGGATGTAGCTCTAAAATCCTCTTGCAGGCATATCCAGATAATTACACATAAGCTCGTCACCACAAGAGCCCCCCATAAAGAAATACTCTTATAGCATTTTCAGTAATAATGTTATAAAACCAGCCACTAAGGCAGTAATATCATGTACCCATATGCTCCGTATTATCCTTGCTGATACATGGAAAATTTGGTCATTTATGATTATTATACAGGGAATATTAAATTATACATCATTTTGTATTATCTAAATAATAAAATATCTAAATTTATAAAGCTAATTTAGGACAATCAATGTTATTATATGTAAAACTCATGTTAAACTGAGGGCTGTATTTTCAAATCGCATAAATTTACTACTTTGGAATACTCCTCTTTTTTTAATTTGAAATTTCTGAATATCCATCTGGTGTTCAGTATGGCGAACACAGGATTCGGTCATCGTCGTGTGCAGGTGCGAATCCTGCTTGATAATCGGCAGGTTTAAAAAAAACCTTATGGTTAAAAATCATCATAAAAAAACACCACAGGTAATATGGTATAATGTGTGTCAGATAGCACCTTGATCTAACCAAATTTGTTGACGCTATATCGCTCTACTACCCAGCTATGGACAATCACCTGCTGTCCATAAAAGGTTATTTTAACCTCAAGATAGCAGAAATAATGAAGGGTCAGAGCGTCTACATGCGTGTCTCTTGATTGTCACATAGTCTGCGGGACAATGTTGTGATAGACACGGCCCCTACGAAGTCTAATTACATGTTACTACATAACTGTCTGATGAAATCTCGGACACACTGATTGGCTCCTGATTTTGATTGGCGGCAAAGTGAATAGGAGGGAACAGATCACCGCCCACAACGGGGGAAAAAGTCATTCAAACACACTCCTTCTGCTGCAGTCGGCTTTGCCTGGAAACGCTTCATTTTCTAAGGACATTTCAGGCGATGAAAACTGATTTGTGTTTAAACTGCTGTTTGTGGATTCCGAGGTTATGCCGTATCTCTGCTGCTCCGTCTCTGACATTAAGAGAACAGCTTGAGGGTGGGAGACGCAGGTTTGGGGTGGACATGGTACTCAGGAATGCTTCGCTCTTACCCAGAAGCTCCTACACAGTCGATGCTTTGGCCTCAGTTCCTCCTACTTAAACCAGGGAGATTTTATAATATGATTCATATCGGTGGCCTTCTCAGGAATGGAGAACGGTTATTACTAAATGGAGGTAATGCGTATCTGGATATTTCCAATAAAATATACTGATTTTATAAAATAACAATTTCTTAGAAATATACTTCAATTATCCTATAAAATATCTGATTGCGACACCACACTTTGGGTATAATCAACGATATGACACCCTTATGGACACCAACAGCAACAACAAAACAATATCGACAATCGTCTTTATCATCTTAATCTTTGTCATCTTAATTAAAGCACTTTTCATGCATGACATACGGCTGAAAGTGCTTCACATATGGATTTAAAATAAACAAAGACTGAGAAGCTGTGTAAAATAATGAATTAGATTATAATCATAAGGTGGTGTGTGTTGAGCTGAATGTGAACTTCGGGTGGAGTAAGAGGAGCTGAAATCCGTTACAGCACCGAGGTTCAGTCACTCAGGGGTTGCTGGGCGAACCGACGGAGACGTGAGTAGACAGGGTCTTCCGCACCTTTGCTCACACACCTCCGACACATCAAAGCCAGTCAAAATAAATCGGAGCGGAGTGTCGGCTAGGTGTCTTCTGCCTGATTAAAAGTTGCTTCTCGGAGAATGAGCGATTGCGTGCAAAATAAAGGGGCAGATTTAGTTTCTAATTTAATGAGTCATTAGTTCTGGAATGCAAATCCATTGTTAGCAGAAACAAGCAGAGCAATTTATAGGCTAATTCTGAGCTTTAATCCTTCTCGTACGGTGTGGGAATTAAAAGAAGTTTGTAGCATCAAGGTGTGTTTGTTCCTTTTCGTTTCTCCGCCTTCACTCCGTTTGAGACGGGGCGCCCGCCTGGGCAGACGGTTTTAAACGGCGGGCAGTTCATATCCACCAGCGATAATTAGCTGCCATTTGCAGCCATGGCCCTCAGCTCGCTCTTCCACGACTGAAATGTTCCTACCCATGGTTCAAATCACCGTTGGCCCTCGTCGCATTTTTTAATGCGTTGAGCAGCAGCTCTGATGCATCGAAAGTGACACCCGTGCCTCGACCGGACTCGGTATGAGTGCCACGGCCCCCGCCAGGGGTGAGGGCGCTCACTGGCGTGACTCTTGTGAAGCACAGTGCACCTTTTGTCCCTTTAGTGAAACAGCGGGGGAATGAAACATTGTTGAATTATGCACAGGAATTAATCGAGGTGCCGGTGTAGCTGTTCGAGGTCCCAGGGATAGAGAAGGTGAATTTTAAGCTTGTTTGAGCTGACAGCTAAATGAGGCAGCTTCAATTGTGTGTCCAGCCATAAATGTTACCAATGACAACGTCACAGGAAGCCAAGGGCTTATCATAGGATGCGCACACACACACACACACACACACACACACACACACACACACACACACACACACACACACAGTATACCTACCCTTATGGGGCCCGCTCATTCATTTCTATGGGAAAAATGCTAACGCTAACTATGACAAACTTAACCCCCAACCTGCCCTAACCATAACCATAAGTAACCAAGCAAAATAAGAGTTTTTGCATTTTTCACTTTTTCACAACAGTCACCGATTTTTATAAAATAGAGTTTTCCTTTATGGGGACCAGGAAACCGGTCCCCATAAGGGAAAAAAAAACAGATATTTACCACATTATGGGGACATTGTGTCCCCATAAGGATAGGCATACCCACTTGCACGCACACACACACACACACACACACACACACACACACACACACACACACACAGTGGTCAGTTTAGTGTTGCCAGATCACCTAAACTAGCTGTACATGTGATTGTGAGAAGAAAGAGGCACCTGGATAAAACATGCAGGGTCATTTAATTTAAGTTTAATTAAGTTTTACATAATGACCTTTCATACCCTACTATGGGTTGGCGCCCAGTCCTACGTTGTTCCCTGAGCTGTGCCTGTAGCTGTGTGTGTGCCCTGCGATGGGTTGGCGCCCCATCCTGGGTTGTTCCCTGCCTTGTGCCCTGCGATGGGTTGGCGCCCCATCCTGGGTTGTTCCCTGCCTTGTGCCCTGCGATGGGTTGGCGCCCCATCCTGGGTTGTTCCCTGCCTTGTGCCCTGCGATGGGTTGGCGCCCCATCCTGGGTTGTTCCCTGCCTTGTGCCCTGCGATGGGTTGGCGCCCCATCCTGGGTTGTTCCCTGCCTTGTGCCCTGCGATGGGTTGGCGCCCCATCCTGGGTTGTTCCCTGCCTTGTGCCCTGCGATGGGTTGGTGCCCCATCCTGGGTTGTTCCCTGCCTTGTGCCCTACGATGGGTTGGCACCCCATCCTGGGTTGTTCCCTGCCTTGTGCCCTGCGATGGGTTGGCACCCCATCCTGGGTTGTTCCCTGCCTTGTGCTCTGCGGTGGGTTGGCGCCCAGTCCTGGGTTGTTCCCTGCCTTGCACTCGTAGACTCCGGATCGCCCCTCGACCCTGGATAGGCCAAGCGGTTACAGAAAATGGATGGATGGATGGATAGTGACCTTTCCGAGATGGTTTCCCAAAAGTTCTTGTTTCTTGGTAGCCGGTAAATGGAAATTCAGAGACACAATGTTTTGCTGTTTACACAATTAGAGAAATTAATCATTGATAATAATCAAATCACATTAAACCTTGAATCACTCACTTCCCTTTTTGGCGCAGGCCCACTGAAGTGATTTTCTGACCTACATTTTTTCAGTGTTACATTTCATTAACTTGTTTAATTGGAGTGTGCGTGGGGAGGGCAGGGGGGCGGAGCTGAGATTTATAGCAGTGTGATTCATTGGCTTTCATGCAAAGCTGTGACAGTAAGAGATGTGTATACCAGCTACCCAGATAGTGGCAAACTGTAAATCCACTGTAAATCACTCAAATGAGAAGTGTTGAGTCCACTACCACAGATGTGGGAGGTCAGCGCACTGCACACAGCCCGCATTAAAGGCTAGGCTATGAACCATACTATCTGCAGCCATTTTGATTAATGAAACCACACAGCTTGCCTATTCAGTGTCAGTGTTCATTTGCTTCCTGCGTCATTCTGCTGTTTGTTCGCCGGTATTAGTTTTTTTTAATAAACATAACGGTGATCCGTCCTTTTTGTGATGGATTTTTACAGCTATTGCCCAGAAGTTGATTTTGCAGGGGATTACGATCTTGCGGCTGCAGTGTGCTCACGCTGAGCTCCAATTTTGTATCCCTAAAACCGTCAAATGACCTTTACTTTGGATCCATGCCTTATTTACAAGGCTTTGCTCACCAGTTGGGGACAACTTAAGACATGGGGAGTCACTTATGGTATTAGATGGTGCTGCAGGTAGAGTCTTGCAGTACAAGGCGTATGAGACGAGGCCGAATTCGCCTTTTTAGGATGCTGAATACGTAGCGAGATCCACCACGTTTATCCTCGCCATTAGGGATTGTGCTGGGTGGATTAGATTTGGTTTCCTGGGTGATGCTGCCTCTCCTTTCCACTACAATGGAAACTCAATTATGCCTCCATTTTATCCCAAACAAGATAGCAGAGGCAAAAAATGACTCACTTCCATATATTTGTACTCAGAAGAGAGTGATTTTTTTTCTCTTTTTTAATCTAGCGTGTTTGTAATTTCCTAAAAAATTGTCCTTCATCATGGGTTTCTGGCGTGGACATCGCTAGTGGAGGCAGTAATCGCCGCAACTGGGTCAGTTCACAGTAGCTCGTTAGGGGCGCAGATATTTACGATGGTTTTTTTCTACTTCCATGGTCTATGGTGGGATAAACTCTGTCTTGGCTCTTGGAACAGAGTGTTGAAGAAGACAGATGATGTCTATCTTGCTCAGGTCAGGCAGGAACTCAGCTGCTTGGTGTCTAGGGTAACAGGTTGTGTTGGAGCAGACAGTGTTTGCTGACATGCCTGAGCGGGCAGGTAGCCCCCTGCTTTGACAGGCTGGGGGGGCACACACCGACCCTAAGCTCACTCCTGTTGATAGAGGTCAGACACTGATTGTAATCTAGACGGTCATCAGGGTGTTGCTCTGCATCACTCTACCCTTTGTCACATCAGCTGGAAAAGAAGAATCTGGAACATTTAGTCACGGGTGACCAAAGGGTTTAATGGGCCAGACAGTGGGTTTGACCTTAACGAGTGCAGCCACAAGGAGGTGCTGTTTTAACTGTCAGAGCATTTCATCAGAGACTCCAGATCATCATTCAATCTCATCATGTTCAACGTGAAAATGGGGACATGATCTTACAGCAGAGTAAACTGATTATTTCAGCAGGCCATTGTCTGTGGGAAATACTGATGTGCTTCCCAAAGCTTATTGTTGAGGTTAGTGTGAGGGATTTGATGAAAGCGCTGTTAATGTGTGACTACATTTAGCTTTTTGTGAGACACCCAGAGCTCATTCTGGGGTGGAAATGTTCCCTTACCAAACTGGTCAGGGTTTAGGGCCACGTTCAATGAATGCATTGGGTCAGTTGCTGACTGAATTCATAGGCCTGTTGCAGGTGTTCTAATAGACTGGGATTACTGCGGTGTTCATTGTGAGGTACAGGTTGGACACTAAGTGTAAAATACTTTGGTACACAGGAAGGCAGAGGTATTGAGTCAGCTGTCAAAGGCATGTGCATTTTGGAGACCCCCTAACAGCGAGCCCTGCGATGGCTGGGATCTCCACGCCGCACCTTGCCTGCTCATGCATACAGCTGCTGCATGGACCCGGTACCGGTTCACCGTGTGATTGATCGTGAACACGTGCATCCTGCCAGGCTGAGGCTTGTTCACTTTGCTCCCCTTGTCATCTAACAAGTAGCCAGTCGCCGAAATGGGGCGCAGTGGGAAGCGATTGCCCACTCAGGGCCGGATCCGTGCACAAGGCAGGGAAACAGAACCAGCTCCGTGTGCAGAAACGCTGCTTCCACACTATGAACTTGAAACGATCAGTGTAGAGGCACTAAACATAAATCCAGGGTTGATTGGATACCTATGGTCCAAGACAAGCCACGCCCCTTACTCCGCCCTCCCTCTACCCCGTGAAAACGTGAAGTCACAGCTGTTTGCAATCAACGCAATTCAACCTAGCCTGATCCCGGGATCAACGTGAGGTATTGTCGAATTCCGTATGTCTCGCCTTTGTCTAGCTGCAAAGCACCCTGCAGACCCCGTCTGATCTGCCCGCCACGACTAACCAGCCCCCTCCCAGTTCCTCCGGCTGTTCCCCTCGTGCCTGAGGTCTGCATTTCAGGACTGACCCCCGGCTCTCGACGACTTGGATCCCGGGTACGCCGACTACGACTTAAAGTCTGGTATTGTGTTCCTGAGCCTCCCTGGTGCCGACCTGTGATTGGATGCTGACCACGTTGATTCACCTGCCGCCTCGCTGACGTTTGTCTGAAGTGCTTAATAAAAGCTGGTCGCCTTTCGAACTCGTGTGCAGGACTCGTTACAGCATGACAATCAGTCGATTCCAATATTACACTAACACAATATGAACAATATTACTACTGCTACTAATAACAATAATATATTCACCATGTATTTCATATAGTCATGTAACATGCGATATTCCTGAATACATTTCACTAGTATTCTTTGCTCTGTGCTTGTAAATACATTTATCGGTGTAGTAAGAGCCTTCTACACTGACCATAGCACCTCTGTCTTTACTCCATTAAACTGTCTGCTCACAGCCTAGACCGACATCTGCAGTCAACCATTTCATTTTTGCTTGTCTGTTTCGTTTCTCGTGTGTCAGAGAAATCCAAAAAAATCATGCCATAGAAGTATGCTATTTATCCCACTGCTGCCCCTAGTGGATGAAGTCCTTCCTTCCGTCTTCTGTGGCAACATGACCGTAGCCATAGTAACCACAACAATAGGCACCTTAAGATTCTCCAGCAGTTCTGTGACAGTTTCGGCATGATATGATGTTAATTGTCCCCATTTCATCATACATCGTATCCTTTTTTTGTTTTTTACTTATTTCATTTGTATTTTCATTTATTTCCCTCAACACTAGGATTATGTACCAATTAATAATTCTTACCAGGTTACTATCAACATCAGTTTTCAAATCACTGCAGGTACACAAGGGCAAATGGATGAATTTCTGTAAGTCTGACAAATAATTAAAAAAACCCACAGTGTAACTTGCGTATTCCTTTGAAGGTTAAACATTTCATAGTACATAGATCCTGGCATAAATATTATTATTATTATTATTTATTTTTTACCCATTGCTGGACGTGATTTTAACCATTCTCCTGAGCAATGGTGCATGCATATTGCGAATCGTGTGTAATAGATGCGTGTCTCGAGGGATACATGGCATTTTCCCCTGAGTGTTATCGGTGCAGGTTTGTAGCTGTGGGCTCACGCCGGCCTCGCTGGCGTTTTGCTGTGATTTTAAGCCACACTGTCCAGTGATGCATGGCTCCTCTCCCTAGGGAATGACTTCAAACACAGGTGTTTTCTGTTTCGTTATCCACCGGTCAGGTGGGAAGGGTCTGGGGAAAATTCGGCCGACAGCCAGCAGCTAAGCGGATGACTGTTCGGATTCTCCCCCCCCCGCTCCGTGACTTGAAAGTAAACAGCTCTGAGTCGACCTGGCGCTGACTACATCGAAACGGGGAGTTAAGCGGGGATCCTGACATCCGCTGGGTACTTCAAACTTAGGTCTGTAGCTTTTCCGCTTTTCATTCTTTCCCTCTGTTTTTAGTTATCCATAAAGAATAGGCCACAATATCCATCCATCCATCCATCCATCCATCCTCTCCAATCCAGAGTGATGTTCAGGCTGAAGACTATCCCAAGATGCAAGTACGTCTAGACAAGCATAATAATATTTATTATTATAATTATAATAAAATTTATAAGAAAAACATGTGGCTGTTGCAGAACAGAGAAGCTGAGAGTAAACCATCCCGTTCTATTTAACAGACACCAGCCAAGGCCACACAAGTTCAAGCACAACTCGGTTTTCATAATAATCCTTTTTATAATTATTCCTGGCGCAGGGTCTTAGAGTAAGACCGTACGAGACCCTAACCCCAGCCTATACGAGTCTTCCAGGTGCTTTTAATTGTGCATCTGACAAGCCCTGCAGCCCAGCAACACCCCCCCCCCCCCATCCCACATCCGTTAATGGATCCTCTCAAATAAACAGCATTTCAGTGTCTGTGACGGTGAAGCAGAACACGCAGCTCGCACACACCACCAGCCTTGAAGATGTCGGACCTCAGGCACGGGTCAGCAACACTGGGGCCTCCTCTTTCGTGGTTCTTGGAGGGGGGGGGGGGTCAGTCACATGTGTGAATCTGGACCTTTTTTTTTAATCCCCTAAACACATAAATTTTGGTGTGATTGTTTTCGAAGAGGTGTTTTTATTAATTGCTTTTTGCCCCCACTAGATGGCAGTGCCTCTTTATCACAGGGGATTGACCAATTTTTTTTTTGTTTTGCTTTTTTGGCTGATCTTCATTTATTCATTTAAAAAAATATTTAAAAATACATATCAAAACAAATTAAATTTGAGTCGTATGTGTGCTAGCCTTCTTTTGCAACTTCATTACTATACTATACTCTGGTTCATATTTTTTATTATTATTATTATTATTATTATTATTGATATTATTATTATTATTATTGTTATTATCATCATTAGGCATTTTCACACATCACTTTTCTGACATATAGCGCGTTCAGCAATCTTGCAATTAAACTCGCTAGCCCTAACCCCCATCCTTACTGCCTATTTCCAAGCATCAAACAGCAAACCTGTAATTAAAGCAAGAGAACTAAATGGGAAGAGCACTTCCGCAAACTGTGCCCCTCTGCCGCATTGATCATTGCAGGACATTCTACACTCCTTGCCCTCTAATGGAAGTAGGCATGCACTAATGACCATAATCACAGAATGATATTTTATTATTTTCTTAACTGGGGAAAAGGGCAGGCTCATAAGGGCTGATTAACAAGTCCGATTCTTGTAATGATAACTCAAATCAAACGTGAATAAGCGCAAACTATTCTCACTCGTTATTTTACCTATTGCATCCGCTATCACATGCTGTAGCTCTCTTTTGCCTATTATAGCTCCATCTTGCAACTTTCTATTTCTCAATCACTCCATGTTTGGTGGCTGTTCTTCTCAATGTTTACCCCCAGAATTGTTTGCATGGTTTCTGCGTTTCCGTACTTGCAAACTGCCGTCTCCGTTTCTTGTTCTGCGCAAGATGCTGGTTGCTAAGGCCACGTTGCTATGGAAGTGACATCAGAATCCTGTAAACGCTCCGTGTGTAGCGACTGTGTTAAAGCTGGATTTGTGTCTTTTGTGGGCAGGGAACCAGAATGAAATGGCGCCGGTCCCAAAAAGCAAAAGGATAGACTTTACGCGAGATCTGTCTCCAGTTTGCTTTGACTGCTGCTTAGCGCGTATCTTAGGCCAGGTGACCCAGACAATGATATTAAGTGAAGAATCTCCCTGGAAAGAAAGGAGAGAGGAGTGGGTTGGACTGGTACCACGATGCCGAAAGAACAGATTCATCAGCATAAATTTTGGAGGTGCAGTGCATTAATGCTGCACATTTTATCATATTGTAGATCCATCCATCCATCCATCTTCTGCCCCCCTTTCCTGGTCAGGGTACCTCAAGCCTATCCCAGATTGCATTGGCTGCAACACAGGGGTACACCCCAGATGTGCCATCACTTGCATTGCACATACATGGACACATACATACCACGATACTATACAGGCAAGTTAGACACACAAATTAGCCTAACGAACTATTTTATTTTTTTAATTACAGAAACTTCATTGGCCAGTGTCACGGTAGATGCTGCCCTTTGTAACCCACCATAATACTTTTAATGTAAATATTTATACCACAATTAACTGTTTCTGTGGCCTCGTGGAGTTAATTGGGTTTACAGGTCATGTAGATCGCGCCCTTGCAACATTCCTGAAGACCTCCTGACTGCCTAGAACCAGTTTATTGGGCATCAGCAGGAGCAGAAGCTGAATATTAATGAAAAGGAACTTTAGTCGGCAGATGTTTCTACCACGGCGGGTTAGGGATGAGACGACTAAGCGGTGCCCACAGTTTTGAATGAATTATTTAACGCAGAGATGATTGAGGTTCAATGGGACCCTCCGCTCATTTGAGGCAAGTAGCCAGACTTGTGTGTGACTCACTCACCCTCATATCGGAGGACGGAATTGGGGCTTTACGAAGCTCAAGGAGAGAATCCGTCTGTGCCAGTCAGTATTTACTCTGTGCATGAAATGACATCTCAGTCAGTGTTTAACCCAAAGCTGGGCAGGATGTTAGTCAAATGCTCTAAATCGCTTTATTCTTCTTCCCTCGGACTGTGTCTTTAGTGGTAGCAGCTAAAAATTCCGGACTGAAAATGAAAGAAATAATCTCTTTGATCTCGGCACAGATCAGGTCAGGGGAGACCATTCAAACCTTAACCGTGTTCCACTTAATAATACGGGATGTTTAGAAATGAATCAGTCTAGGGGTATTTGTCGGTATAGAATAGATAATTAAACAGAACCTCCAGCATATGAAAGCCCGTTGAAGGGTTTTCCAGCTATTACAAGGTTTACAGCTCAAATCGTTAGTCAAATTCTCGTTTCCACGTTTACGTGTAAATCCACATCAGCAGTATCTCGAGTGCAAAAACTGTAAATCTATTTGCCATAGTGTGTTGTTGTTCAATGGGCTGTTTCTTTTCTGACTCATACTCATATTCTGAGATTACTGACACAGTCACGCTGTGGGACGAGGGCCAGACGATCATACGCACTGACATTCCGGTCAGTTGTTGACCAATCATTTACTACCTTTCATCCGAGAAGGAGCTCACTCTGCAGAAGGATTTAGGGGTCGGCGATGCAAAGTGTGAACATACGTCCTTCATTCTACATGTTTGCAGTCTGTATCTTTTTCATTAATTCCAACTGTTCACATAGATATGGGGCATATGAATGGCTCTGTAAACACATAAGTAGCTTCATAAACAGCCACAGTTTTATATAAAAGTGGTTCAAAACTGAACTGACCACTGGAACGATCCCTGTGACCTTTTCTGATTGCTTGTCTGTGGTCAGTGTCCCGGACTCTGGAAGGCAGGAAATAACCTGATACACAGAGTGGGGTATATTGCACTTCTGTTTTATCTCGTATACTGTTCTCAGCTGGGGGGGGGGGAAGGACAGTATTGAGTAGCTTTCTGCTAATGAAGAAAAATGTTGGACGAACTAGTGGGCCATTGCACTAAAGCTGCTGGAGTAGGATCTCATCACGGCCAAGCAGACTTCTGCAGCGTGCCTGGGTTATACCCAACAGCATATTTTATTTTATATACCATTGTTTTTATCATGATTATTGTAAAAATATATGGGTCTCTTTGTTTGCTGCTTGCTTGATTATTTCTTTGGTTGTTTATTAAAAAAATATACTTTCCTTAGATTCCAGCATCTTATATAACTTTGCTTTTGGCCACCTCAATGAAAAGGCAATTTCAAAATAAGTACAAGGGATCCTGTTTCTTTACTTCCAGGTGGTGTGTGGCTCAGTGGGTTAGAATGTTCCACCCGTGATCAGAAGGTTGCCAGTTTAAATCCCCGGACACTAGCTGACCCTGTGCTTTCAAACTTAAAGTAGGTTGCTTTGGTTACAAGCATCTGCTAAATAAATACACAATATGATTATTCTCTCTCAAAATAATGGACAAAAACATTCTAACATCTATCTATCTCGGTGACTCGGAAAGGCTAGTCTTTGAAAAGAGCTTCCAAGTGGCTGTCTGCCCATAGCAGGCAGTGAAATCTGAGACCCGAGTTATTGGTGTATTACAGCTTGTTTCTATGCAACTAGACGCCAGTCATATTCCCTCATCCTCAAGGAGATGGCTAATAAATGTAAATAATGGGTAGTTCTTTTGTTAGGAAGCTTTGCTTTTGTTGGCTCTGATTTCAGGGCATCATAAGCCCTTATCTGAAATAAGGTAGAAGCAAACAACAGGATTTTATAGGATAACGACAAGACGTGGCTGTACTGAAAGACCTACAAGAAGCATATGGACTTTGTTTGGTGTAAATCCACCAAAGCAGATGACTATAGCAGGTCCATTTTCAAGAAAAGGGAATTGGCAGTCAGGACAATCTGTTAGCATGTATCTCCATGGTGAATCTCTCCCCTGATAGCTCACTAGCCCCGCCCACCATGACCAAGATAAACAGTTAGATGATGGATGGAAAGTAGTGTAGTAGTCTGAAGAGAAACAAGCTGCACCCTAAATGTAAATCGTGATCTAAACACGGCCGGATCTAGAAATGGGCAGGGACGGGCAACGCCCACCCAAATTTCTGCTCTGCCTCTCAATTGGTCAGTTTTAGCCTGTACCATCTGAATCTGCCAATCACGTTTATTTCATTCATCCCATGAAATAGTCTTCTGTGGAGCATTTGTAATCGCCTGTGAAAGTGGAGGAGGAACGTTACCTTATTACAATTAAAGCTCCTTGTTAAAATGTATCGTTTGTTGCTGTACTGTTGCGTTGAATAACTATCACCGCTAGTAGTGGTTTCTTTAACTGTGATACTAGCTAGCTAACGTTACTGTCGGCTAGGAAGTTCACTAGAACAGTACAGTGGAACCATTGTATCTGCTGATTTGGTAACTGTGGATTTTCGCGGTAGGTCTTGGACTGCATCCCCCGCAGATTCAGGTGCACTACTGTGTATAACGTTTGACAGTTTGCTAACGTTGATATAGGCGCAGGGTTGGCAACTTTGATCAGCTGGCTGGAATGAGATTTTCTATTCGAGACAAGTCTGCACACACATGCACATGTACTTTCATGCATGTAACAGTTTCAGTACCATAACAAATAACGATACTAATAAATAATAGTCTGTAGGGGTTGCAAACTACCACAGAGTTCTTGATGTAGCTAATTTTAGGTTTATAATGAAATAATACAGATTTGCTGCAAGACTTCTTGCGTGAGAACCTCAAAGCGCGAGTTTCACGCTAGATGCGTATGAACTGACAAATGGTGCCCAGACAAAATTTCTAATTGCCCCCCCAAACCTGAGAAGTCTACATCCGGGCCTGGATCTGAAAGAGTATTACGAACAGCACGGCTGGCAGGTGAAATGCAGAGCAAGGATCCGCATAGATGTGGAGAAGAAGAGGATCCCTATTACCTGTAATACAGCACAAAGATGTCCTCTTAGATATATTATATTATTAAGCCGTAGCATAATGCTGATTGGTCGCAAGTCGGGGCATTATCGACTCCGGCTGGGTCACTTGGGCGAGGGTGTATGATGTTGTGAGACCCGAAACACCTGATGAACCCAAGGAAACGTCAATGATAATGCGTCCAGTGCATAGAATCTATCTTTCACCTGCATACAATACATGCACCGTATTATATATCTGCGATGGGCTGGCCCCCCATCCTGGGTTGTTCCCTGCCTCGTGCTCATTGCTTCCGGGATAGGCTCCGGACCCCCCGCGACCCTGTAGGATAAGCGGTTTGGAAAATGGATGGATGGATAGATGTATTATATATTATATAGATATGCACTCACATACATTCATATATAACACACACAAACACACAGGATTGCAGGAATAAAAAGTGCTTCCTGTCCGATTTCCCACATTTTTGATTTTTCCACATGTAAATCACTCAGACTTTATTTGCAGATGAAGCCATGAGCCGCAAACGACGTGCTGTCTGGTGTTGGACAGGACAGCCAGCATGACTGTAATCAGAACCGCGGTAACTAGTCTCCGTCAGGCCGGTGCTGAGAGCTGATCAATAACTCAGATTGTGTTTGGCTGTGGTCATCACCGCCGCTTACTGACTGTGAACATGTGATCTCAATTCCACATGGGTGTCGCTTAAGCTTCTAAAAAAACTGCGGTGAACCCCCCCCCAGGCAAACTCCCCTCCCAGTGGCCCCCCCAGGCAAGCTTCCCTTCTGGTGACCCCCCCAAGGGTCCCCAGCAAGACCCCCTCCCGGTAACCCCCACCTAGGCAAACCTCCCTTCCGGTGAGCCCCCCAGGAAAGCTTCACCACCCAATTTCACCTGCCCCTCTGTCCAAACGATTGAAAGTGCCCCCCTTTGAGGTTGTAAGTGGCCCTTTTCGCTAACGGATGATCACCCAAAATTTACTCTCCCCCCGTACCAGCATCTGCCCCTCAAAAAGTCTTTACATGGCACTGCACTGTCATGCAATATTCCGGGGTCTGCATGGTGTGAAGCACTATTACCTACTTATACTTACATTACTACTATTACTACTACTCTAATAATAACAATAATAATAATAATAATAATAATAATAATAATAATAACACAGGCAGTCCCGAGGTTAAGAATGAGCGACAACTCATACTTACGGACTGCCATAAAGGCTATTACATAAAAAATTCAGCTGAAATCTAACGGTTCGTAATAACGAACACACGCACTACTGTGCGACACTCATGAAAACATTGCACAGCTTCAGTGATCCATTATTATTACTACATAATTATTATTATGTACTATATTATTTTTCCTAATTTACCTACAAATTCGACTCACAGACAGACTGGGGACTAAGTATAATGAATGATAAATGCTGTGGCAGGTTTGTTTGACCACCGCAGGGTAACTTTTTGTTTTTAGATAAAGACCACAAGCCTCTTTCTTGAAGCTGAATGAGGAGACTGGAAGGCATCTCTTCAAAAACCACTGATGAGCAGCTGAGATCATTTCCTTTCAGATACCTTTAAATCCAGCAGGAATATTGATAAAGTGAGTCTGCATTGGCTGCCAACAAAATTACATCAGTTGATTTAACACCCAGGGCATTTAATTAAATGGAGCCTCGTGGTTTTATTTTTTCAGCATGAAGGAAGTCTAATGATCGGAAGCATGGCAGCAGAAGACAATGGAAAATGATCAGGTGCTCTGCTAGTAAAAGAATACTGTTCCACTCCCTGTCTGGCAAAATGACAGTTAAATATTGCTTTTGACAATAACTCGGGAATCTGCTTATTTGACATTATTCATTTCTCATTTTTAAATATGGGAAAACTCAATACGAGTGTCTATATATAAATGCCACAAAGGGACACACATTCACACATACGACTGAATAGTATTTCAAAAATCAGTTTCAGGTTAAAATAATTGGAAATTTTAACATTCAGGCTGAGACAGCAATCTGATAAGACATGTTTGTCTTTATATTACACGCACCGTAAACCGTGTAATAATAATGAATAAAAGAGGTCGATCCCCCCCCCCCCTTATTTCCTCACAGCAATGGGATATTAGACGCTACTGTAAACATAAGAAATATTGAATGAATATTTTCATAAGTTAGGTTGTTACCGTGCTTTTCTAACTTTCTACTGAATTGTATTTTTTTTTTCAGTCTAGGATGTGCCTCACTAGGGGGCGCTGTGGAGGAGCTAATGAGCTCACGCTCACGTGCAATAGCGAGGAGCCATGCTGGTTCCATGCCTCAGTATTAAATATCACACAGTTTGCAATGTGCATGTTTATTGTAATGCTAGTTCGTAGGACAGATCATTAAAAGCACCGAATGCCTTTGTCATTCAACTTTCCATTATCAGTACTAGTAAAGAAAAATAGTCATATTATCCTCCACTGGGATAAAAAAGACACAGCATACTCTACCTGCATTACCATTCTCTTTTTCCCAGCAGCTCATTCTTGCATGATTTTATTCTGACGGGGTGTTCCACAAACTAGGATTTCTTGTTTAGCCGGATAACTTGTTGGATTTAAGGTAGCCAGAGCTAGATGGACTTTGTCCTTGTTCACTAACATTTAGCCCAGGCTACCTTAAATTCAACAAAGTTAACCAGCTAAACAAGAAGTCCTACTTTGTTAAAAAGGCCCCTGTGGCCTTTAAATGGACTTCTTATTCATTCACTTACATTTCGCCCAGACTACCTTAAATCCGACAAGTTACCCCAATAAGCCAGTAACCCCGCTTCGTAGTACAGGCCACCGGTGTCCTATTTGTTTGCTTGGAGTTAAACAAAGTTGCACAGTTTAGCAAGTGAATAACTACCTCATGGGCTTAGAGCTGGATGATTGGGACGTTCATCTACACTTAGAAAAACTGAGCACCAGTTTGTACCTTTTCCTGTCACTGGGACCCCAAGGACCAACAGCATTAATGTACCCCCAATGGTACAAAAATGTTAACCATAGACCATTTCTGTATCTTTTTTCTGGGGGAGGGGGCTCGGGGCTTATTTGGTCCTTACCAATGCTGACACCAATACCTACGCCCTTGCTACACCACAAGCACGCTTTTACTGAATAGAATCTGCTTCTAAGTGAGTCAGTGATTAACTAACTAAAAAAAATTAACATGGAAATATAGAAGTGCATTACTTTGTAGTTTTTTATGTATTTGACTGATAATAAGAAGGAAAGACAAAAAAAAAAAAAAGGATTTACTGTGAAACGGGGCAGTAAATCAGTCCTGGAATTACGGTGCAGTCATTGACCTCACCAAGAGAAATGAACACACAATCACGCTACTCATACCACCAGTCGCAGGTGGGGGAACAGACAGCGAGAAAAAAATCCAATTGCAAAAAGAAATAGCCCCATAGCGATGATTGAGGAGAGGTATACATCCATTCTCTGTAAGCACTTATCCAATAAGCGCTGGAAGCTCATGGAGCTGGGCGTGACCCTGTGCACGCTGGAGTAAGTCTTACTTCAGGTCAAAGTGCTAGGATGAATATTGTCTTCCTATTGCGGTTAATGACCTCTTATAGTACATAGCTAGATCTGTCCGTCTTGACATAAGAGAATTGTTAATAAGATTTATATTAAGGCCCAAACAAGAAACATAAATACTGGTGTAATCCTCTGCTTTCAACCCGTGGTCTCCAGCTATGGCCCTGGAGAGCTGCGATCCGGTAGGTCTTGTGTTCTACCCGGCTTCTGACGAGCCACACCTGTCCCTGGTATTTACCTGAGAACAGCTGTGGCTCATCAGAAGCCAGGGAGGATAGAAAGCTAGGCAGTAGCTCTCCAGGGCCATTGTCGAAGACCCCTGCTCTAAACCAGTGTTTCCCAATTTGGTCCTTGGGGATCCCAAGACAGTTCATGTTTTTGCTCCCTACCACACAGTCTAAAGTTTTGCTCCCTCCCCAGCTCCTGGTAAGGGAGGAAAAATGTGGACCACCTAGGGATCCACAAGGACTGAGTTGGGAAACATTGATCGCATCTCTCTGTATTCACAATACCATGTCTTGGAACCCTTGTCCCCTCGTCAATCTCTGAGTGGTCACTGTCTGTAGGTCTAGGGCCTCTGGCCGTGAGGTATGTGATGGCGAGAGCCAGCTGGACTCAAGTACTAAAGGTAACATTGTGAACCAAACCAGAGTCAGACTGACCACCATAATAATGCAAAAAAACTAAAGCAACAATCAGAAAAAAGACACAAAAGACAAATATTACTGCTGCCGAACTGGCAAATCAAACCACACACAGAGACAGAGTGAGATGAAATAGACAGCCTGATTACTGCAGGTGTGAGCGACTGAGTGAGGTGGGCGTGGCCAAAGGACAACCCCACCCTGTATCAGGGAAAATGTGCACTGGGATAGGGCCCAGCAGTGGACTCATTTTAATCTGCGACTTAAAAATAAGTAAAAAATAATATGAGTTCCAGTATTATTGACTAAAATGCCATAGATGAAAACCCCTTTAATATTCTGGTATTCTGGTCTTGACATACCAAACAGAATTTTTAAGCCTATCACTTCTGGATTTTAAACGACATTTTGTGAAAAAAAAAAAAAAAAAGCTTTTTAAGGGACACTTCATTTCCGCAAACAGAAGCCCTCAACGTCTTCCCGAAGACGATCAAAAGTGGACCCGAAGTCAGGATTCCTCCTCTACCTCCTAGAAACCCTTCCCCTTCAACCAGAAACATAGCCACACAAGTTATCTTTCAGATAAAGAGGACAAACGTCCCTCTTAATTGCCTGTAAGAATAGCCATTCACTAGACTTGAAAGAAGCAAATTGAGATTTAATAGATGACCGAAGGCCTGGGGGAATGCATGTATATTTAGTAAGTGGCCATGGAAGGCAGCATTGACTGAAGCCTAAGTGAAGAAACCACTTATATACTTTTTCCGCAAGGTCTCTTTTATATGTCAGATGGCTACTTACCATTGTACACTTTCCTGCCTCTATAATAGTCCGAAAATCAAATAGGGTCAAAATGTAACACAGCAATATCATTAAGTGCCAGATCAATAAAGAAATTCTGTTTCCCAGACAGTGGCTCTAAAGCGTTGAAGTTTCCTTCATTGTTTTACGTAGAATGGGAACTGGAATCAGCTTCATACTTACTTGACGTCTCCTCAGTGTTCAGTGAAAAAAGGTGAACTTACATCTGTGAGAAATGTATGCTCTCCTTCAGCTTTACACTTGTTTGAATCTTAATGCAAAACATAAACAGACGCTCCTCTACTTACGAACTTTCAACTTACGAACTTTCAGACATAAGAACGAAGAGGACCATAAGTCCAAATTGTGTTCCTTGGGCTCCTGTTTCCTGTCCGCAACATCAATCTTTTTTCTGTGCGCCAATCCCGGCCAGTACGACTTCTGCCTGCTATTCCCGCCATGCAGCAGCGTAGCGTGCGTACTCCCAGCATCCTAGTTCTTTGTACTTGCGTATACAATTAAAATGATGTTGAATAGCAACTTACGGACATTTCAAGTTACGAACGGCCGTCTGGAGCATATCTCATTCGTAAGTAGAGGAGCGTCTGTACTACATATACCACATATAATACAATGCAGTATCAGTCAAAAGCTTTGTCTGACCTATTGAACACCGTTTGTTTTTCAACAAGATGACAGCCCTAAGCGTGCCTGGGGGGGTATGTAAATACTGTATTGTCTTATCAAAAAGTAAAGGGGTGGAATGCTGTGACAGATGACCTGGCCCCCATAATCCCCCACCTAATTAAAGGGAAAGAGCAAAGTAGTCATCAAACCTTGTGGAGGCTCCATCAGGGCTGTTGGAGAAGCTACATCGGCAATGCTGTCATCAAAGCAAAATATTGTCATAGTTCTGATATTAGGCATGTATTACTTCTTTGCCTTGAGTCCTTTTACTAGAAGGTGAATACAAATAGAGTGAAAAGCCTTAAATACAGAAGTGGCCAGTCTTATGACTCGTACTATATGACAGTCTTAAAACATTAGCTACCAATTACTGCTAGGCCAGTACAAAATACATTTTATGGTTATCTTTACTGTCAGACAATTTCGCCAAGCCTGGAACTTTATTAAACAATTTTTCACTATATGGCTGACATTAAATGTTTACTAGGTGTTATCTTAAAGGCTGATCACCGTGGTTTAGCACCATGTCGACTCAGTGGAAGTTGTTTCAAACGCATGATTTAAATGCCACTTAGTGTTATTATTTCATTCATTTCTGGCCTCTTGATAAACATGCAGCTAAATGCATTTAAAAGCACAGGTCTGGAGCTGACGGCGACAGGTAACAGCTGACAATGGAAGTAGAGCACTCATCTACTTCCGAGGAAGGAGACCGATTTACATAAATGAAACTCCCGTTGTTTTATTTGATCGAAACACCAGCATGGTTTTCATCAACAAACTCCTGGCGCGGTCGACAAATCCGCATATCCGTTCGATTGCGTTCAGCTTGTGCGCCGTGGCAGAAAGGGCCCTGTGTGACATTAGCAGAGGAGCAGGATTGGAACGCTTAACTTATGCTGCGGAGAACACGGTGGGGATTGAGAACGCCAACAGTCAGCCCAGCGTGTCACGGCACGGTCGTGCGGTTTCAGAGGCTGAACGTGGGAGCGGCGCGTGTGATTTATACCCAGCCTAAATAGCGCGGAGCTCTGCAATCCGACACTTAATCAATGTCGTACATGCCGGCGATTGACTTTTTGTTGCAAAGCTAATACGCTGCTTTCCAAATGACGGCTTGCTGGCAGATTTGGAGTCCCTGCAGTCCGTTACATTCAATGCATTTCATTACAAACTTTTTGTTGGGTATGTATGCAAATGTATGCATTGATTGGGAGGGGTAAGCTGCTACTGACGGGGGTTTTCTGCATCACCATTGTTCATCATCCCTATGGGAAATGATACGAAAAATAACAAAGGGACTAATATTTAGAAATTTTTATTTCCTGTCTGTTTAAACCCTGCGTTGAGTTATATTTCACTTCACAATCTGCAGGTTTTTAACTGAAATGCAGTATTATTAGCTGGTATCTAAGTAATTTTGGACTATTTATAAAAGGTCTGTTGCTTTTACTTTTATGCAGCTTCTCAATGCTGCATAATTAAAATTCAGTGCATCCATCCATCCCTCCCTCCATCCATCCATCCATCCATATCTTAGAAACTTTTTCTAATACAGGGTCGTTGTGAGACTGGATCTTATCACACTACAGAAAGGGCAAGGGGTCCACACACACAGACTCACAGACACAGACACACACACACATAAGTGCAATTTATAAACACACAGACATGCACTTAGGTGAGTTGGCATCTCTCAATTACCCACAGTATGTGATTATGTTTGAGTGTGTACCCTGTGATGGAGTGGTACCCCTGCCTAGTGCTGTACGCTGCCACTGATGAGCAAAATTGTCCAGCTCATGACCCTTTGCTGAATAAGTGGGAAGAAGATGGAAAGAGACCACAGCTTCTCTGCAGTGCTGGAGCCATGAACTGTAGTCCAATCACCACTGCAAGGTATGGTGACATAAGTGATGATCCACAAAGCCAAACACACACACACACACACACACACACACACACTCACTAATCAGCTCTTAATGAAACCCTATGAATGAAACTCAATTACAGTCACATCACCACGAGGTCGTGAGCTACACGTGGCCTCTTCTCTTCCCCATTGATATTTTCCTCGGCATCGAGATAAGTACTGCATAAAAAAGATACAGGTGGCAGCAGACAAAGTACTTTATTAACCGTAGGATGACTCATGCTCTGTATTCAATTACAACTCAAATCGTCGCAAGTTGTTTGTTTTTTTTTTGTTATTCTTCCTGTCTGGATTCCTCCATTTGCTACCGAGAGATTAATTCAACTAAGAGAAAATAAATCCTTATTGTAATAAGTGCAATACCAGCTTAGTACCTTAACATATCTTAGCCTGATAAAATTGCATCATGGGGTCTAATATTAAATCCATATTTTTTCCCGAGACAGCCCAACCATGTTCGAATTAATGTTGCCATTTTTATTAGTAATGCATACAGTAATTAAATGGGAGACTCTAGGCTTGTTTGATGCTTGCTTTTAATTAAATGTATCTGGATTTGAGATGTGATGCTTCATTCACTTGAGTGAATGTGTGAATTTTCTGTAATAAGTGACATTTAAATATCATCCTTTCTATAATGTTTATCATAGATCCTGCTCAGCCTGGGACCTTTGGAGCACACAGTCCTCCTGTTTGGGTTCGATGAGGCCCCGTCTACCTTCCAACACCCCATGGATGATGTTATCTCGATGATGTGGTAGTGCATTCAGTGCGTTGGGCAGAGCATCTTCAATGACTGATTAGCTGGCTGATCTAGAGGAGGCGGGGCTTACTGTCTTCCACAAAAAGAACCACCTAGGCTGACAGGAAGTGAACTATCTTGGGATTCACATTGCTATAGATCTTCTGAAACTGCAGGAAATACAGCCACCACCATTTGGGACACTCCCTGTCCATTGACAAAGACCCAGGTACATCTCTTGCTGTGATTGGTGGGGTACTGTCGTAGGTCCTCTCCTTTTCAGCCCTTCTGACACCATGACGAAGGCTGCTGCCCTTAGAAGGAGAGGAGGTACGCTCGGAACAGTGACCCCCTTCAGGTCGGAGAAGCTGCCTGACACCAGAGTATGGGGAGACAACTGCCGTGACCCCAGAACTACTCTCACTTCTCACACAGTTATTTTTGTCTTCCCCTCTTAAGATGGACTGACTAGGACAATGTTTACAAATCTGGTCCTCATGGATGCATAGACTTACCAGTATTGCTGTTTTCACAGCTAAATATAGTCAAAGATAGTTGTATATAGCATTAAATGGATGATAATACATCTAGAAACTATTTCTGAAGAAAAGGTCACTGCGGATGATGTTTCATTATCATGCAAAACCATTACCTCAGATTCAGACTCAAAAATCAATGGTATTTTTCATTATGTTTTGATGATATATGCAAAACAATAGTCTCACCTGCCAAGCATCCACAAGCTATGTTTAAGCATGAGAAATGATCTTACTCACCTACGTTTCTAAGTACAATCTGGTTATTTTAAATACGTAAGAGTTATCTCTGGATCTTGATCATCTTAGTTTGCAAACTGGTTCATCAAGTACAAAGAGCTCCCGTATAAAATAGGATCTGCTCTGAGACTCGATGATCAAATTGGTGACGATTGAGTTGCAAGCTATGACCCTACTTCCTCGAACACCTCGCTGCCGTAAATTGTACTGACAAATAAAATTCATTTTGGAGGGTTATTTTATTTTTTAAACCATTTAGAAATCAATATAAAAAAACGAGGTTGACTTATCCTGATGCATAATATTCCAAAGAATCGGGTCTCCTAGTCCTTCTGTCAGCAGTTATTTTTAGCTCAACGGGAAACTACCCATATTCTCTGTTTTCGTTTTTCATAAACAGCCACCAGATACGAAACATTGGTATAAGTATAGCAAATCACTGGCTTAGTGTGATACTATTGTCTTCGTGTTACTGATGTTAGACAGGTACCAAATACAGTCATATCATACCTTCTACAGATACTCCTTTTGGTGTTAAATGGAAACACCGAGAGAAAAGTGAGTGCCACAGGTTGTGTAACGTGGTGGCCTTTTGTCCGAAGAAAGATGTTCGCCATCAAGGGTCCGTTAGAATGTCACGGTTTTTTCCGTTCTTTCTTTTTTGATAATCTCAAAATGTTACATTTCCGCTATGTTCCATTTCTGTTATGTGTTAAGCTCAGACGGCGTGTGCCTCAAGTCAGATAAATCCCATTCTCCCCATCAGCTGGTGGAGAGAACATCTCCTGCTGCTGGATTGAAACATTCGATCAACTTCTGATTATTCACGGGAACTGTGCCAGACGCCTGCCTCGAAATATTACGCAGGTGGGCGCAGAGTTCGGTTACAAAATCAAAATCCCCTGACAGCCGGCCCATTACATCCCACGGCGTGTTATTTCCTGAAGGAAACGACACAAACACGCCTCACAGGCTCAACAGTCGAACAAACTAATTAGTTAAAGGACTGCTGTTCGGAAAACGGCCTTAAAATGCTGGGGAATAAATGTTAACTGAAAATTGCATTTTAGCCGGACATAAATAACAGCTTAAAAGTCTTGATGTAGATTACAGTGTGAGATTAGGACAGCTACCTTCCAACAGAGATGCTCGCAAGTATAAAACCAATGAACTAAGTTTTCCTACACTCACGTTATTTATTTCCCCTCACTTACAGGGTGTTAATACTTCTGTCTTTTTACTTTAATGGCCCAGAATCAATGAGACCAAAGTTCTGCCTGTCTATAAATTTTACTACAGGCGAACAAAGATTAGTGTTTTTTTTTTGCTTTTTGCTATTTTCTGAATGTAATGGGCCTTTACACCTCAGCACTTAGGTGTTTTGACAGCATTCTTTGCCATAGAGTACTATGTCTGAAGGCCATATTTGCATTTATCACTCAATGCTAAGTGCTTGAGTTGTTGATTTATATTGGTGCTCTAGTAGCTCTTATCACTGTTTGTGGATTTTACAGTCACTTACATTGTGAAGATACACAGTTGGTCATCTGCTTTGGCTCCTTTTAAATGGCAGTTTGGCAGGAAATGTCCTGTTTCATGTCTCGTATTCAGAATGCAGCCCTCTCTGTTTTGACAACGTTCTGGGCCATTGACTTACTATCTCTGAAGACCTGATTAACAGGTATCACTTAATGTTAAGTGCATGAGCTGCTGCTCAATACTGGAAGTGTAGAAGGTCTTATCACTGTTTGAGGATTTTACAGTCACTTATATTCTGATGCAAAACTGAATCATTGTCTTGTATCTGCTGAAATGGCCATATGTACCTACCCCTCTTTGCTCTGTAGCGTGAGTCAAGTTTAAGATGTTGGTTTGGACTCAATCATCGTCATGGAATCAAAGAAGCTGGGTTCTTGTGTGGAAGGTCAGAGGTCTGTACAGTCTGAGTCGACCGATTTGCTGAGTTACTTCCCAAAACTGAGTGGACTCTAACATTTATACATCTGAGGGGGAACATAATGGCTTGCTGGGGTTCCAAATACTTGCCCTGTTTGATGTGTACTGCACACACATTCACCAAGTACTCTACCTACCACCAGCTGTCTGAAAATTTGCAATTTGGGAAATTGGTGTGACTGAATTGCCCACTGAGTGCGTGCATGTGTCATGGACTAGGAGAACCTTCCACACCTCGTGTACTGTGCTCCCTAGGACAGGCCTTCCACACCTCGTGTACTGTGCTCCCTAGGTTAGACCTTCCACACCTCGTGTACTGTGCTCCCTAGGACAGGCCTTCCACACCTCGTGTGCTGTGCTCCCTAGGATAGTCCTTCCATACCTCGTGTGCTGTGCTCCCTAGGTTAGGCCTTCCACACCTCGTGTACTGTGCTCCCTAGGACAGGCCTTCCACACCTCGTGTGCTGTGCTCCCTAGGATAGTCCTTCCATACCTCGTGTGCTGTGCTCCCTAGGTTAGGCCTTCCACACCTCGAGTACTGTGCTCCCTAGGTTAGGCCTTCCACACCTCGTGTTCTGCGCTGCCTAGGTTAGGCCTTCCACACCTCGTGTGCTGTGCTCCCTAGGATAGGCCTTCCACACCTCGTGTGCTGTGCTCCCTAGTTTAGGCCTTCCACACCTCGTGTACTGTGCTCCCTAGGATAGGCCTTCCACACCTCGTGTGCTGTGCTCCCTAGTATAGCCCTTCCACACCTCGTGTACTGTGCTCCCTAGGACAGGCCTTCCACACCTCATGTGCTGTGCTCCCTAGGATAGGCCTTCCATACCTCGTGTGCTGTGCTCCCTAGGTTAGGCCTTCCACACCTCGTGTTCTGCGCTGCCTAGGATAGGCCTTCCATACCTCGTGTGCTGTGCTCCCTAGGATAGGCCTTCCACACCTCGTGTTCTGCGCTGCCTAGGATAGGCCTTCCATACCTCGTGTACTGTGCTCCCTAGGACAGGCCTTCCACACCTCATGTACTCTGCTCCCTAGTATAGCCCTTCCACATCTCGTGTTCTGTGCTCCCTAGGACAGGCCTTCCACACCCCATGTGCTGTGCTCCCTAGGATAGGCCTTCCACACCCCATGTGCTGTGCTCCCTAAGATAGGCCAACCCTGTTTTGGATTAACTGTATTAAAATGGATGGATCTTCACACATTTCTCAGTTACTGGCACCTTTCTGGTACGATATTTTCTTGTCATAACGGCACAAATGCACATAAAATACGTACACATTCACGCTGTTATAACAATCGCTAGCAGCACATATCGTTTTTAAGGTGGATGTGTACTTGTGCACCAGTTATGTCAATCCCTGCTTATACAGTTTGAACCACTTGACCCTTTGTCTGCTTTGGAAACTCGGCATATCACATAGCAGCAGAAGACGGTGTATTGAAACAATTAGTGACAGCATCACAAAGACAAATGGTTCTGCAAATGCATATTTGCCTGAACACTCTCTATTCCCATTGCTATTCCCCAGGATGTCATAATTAATAACAACAATCTGTTGGATGAGACCTTTCTCCCCACACAGGACTGGTGGAGCTTTTCCAATGTTGATTTTCTGAAGCGGCTGATTATCTGATACATTACTACCACACCACCCGCAACCCCGACCTGGACAAGCAGCTAGAAGACGGACAGATGAATACATTTTTGTGGTGCCGTATTTCCCATGGTTCAGGATGCAATTTTTCATGTTTTTTTTTAAGCTCTGCTTTATGTTCTTATTTTTCAGAACTAGATTTGCAGGTTCAACTCACTTGTAAATAGTACTTTGAACATCATTAAAATTAGAAAGGAAGGAGCGTGTATATAAATGGTTTTAAGGTAATTCAGGAAATAGCCTGAAATGTCCAGGGTCCTGGCTCCACATGTATGGAGTATGTGCGCCCTTCTGCCTTTTGCACAGGGTTCCTCTGGAAAGCCAAAAACACGAGCTTAGTAACTGAGGAGGTGCTCTGCAGTTGACTGTCATCTCATATGAAATGAAAATTTATTTGCCATTTGCACAAGTACACTGGAATCCTTCAGTTTTCACACATATCCCATCATGCTCTCTTTTGTGACATAGACGCGTTGAAGAGCGAAACCTGCAGCCTGAGTGCAGGTATTTGGTGATCTTAGAACATGTCATGTGTCAGGAGATAAGGGCCTTGCTCAAGGGCAAAACGCAACTGTGACTAGTCTGCTAAGCCAGGGATTTGAACTGGCAACCTACTGATCGCAAGCACAGAGGCTTAACCCAGTGAGGCACACACCACCGGAAGGGGGTCAGGGTTCTGTGCCCATGTGTTTCAGGTTGCGGTCTGACAGATGGCTGAATGAAGTCTGTAGTAACATGCAGCAGGTTTCGGAGTGTTTTGGATTGTCAGACCAAAGCATGACACACTCAGGAATGTAGGAGTTACTTAAATTAAGTAATCAGTATAATACTTACATTTCATTGAAATGTATTAGAAAAGGGCACATGGAAATTAATGTTATTTATGAGTACAGCTGAATACCAAACATTTCCCTGTGCTTTAGTATTTCTCGAAATCCAAGGTGCTATTTATAAAGACGGTGAAGTATAATTTATTTTTATCGTAAAAACAAAATGTGAATCAACTTTTTCCCTCAATGATTTATTTTCATTGCCTGTGGCTCATTTAGCATGTGAAATAATCCGACGGTTTGGGATTTCAGAGTGCTGGAGTCGTCCATTTTACTCGATATGCTCAGTCTTGTTTCAGTACATTTTAATCAGTCTGTTTCGAAAAGAAAAGTGGTTGATCTTTTGATCTTTGAATAATGTGTAGCGGGGATAGTACCACACAGCAAAAGCAATACTTCTCTACTGCTCAACCAGCACCACTCTATTAAACACAAACTCTGATAAAGGAGTAGCTGAACATGGCAAAACAAAAGTGACAGTTGAAATCTTTGTAACGGGCTACATTTTGTATAACTGCAACACGCTCATTTGGAAGCGTTTGGAAAGGTAATTATTTGGCCTGTTAAACCTGCCTGGAAGAGTATAGTCCTACACGGCTCTCGCAAATAGATGTACAAAGAAGCTTGCAGATAATGAATTTTACACTCATTTTATCTATGGTTATTGCAGTTGCTCCAAATACATTGAAAACAACAACAGCAAAGGGTTAGACATCTGTATTCCATTCAATGGCTTGATGTTATTGCTGTCAAGTTGCAAGAGCTTACCGTGTTGTGAATTTTATGCAAACATGTGATCAATAGTACCTATTTTATACACGTGTTGGTTTTTGAGTAGATTTCTAGCCACAATGACCCTTAAATGTGCCGTTAAACATCGGCCAGATTCCTTTTATAAAGCCATCTGAAGAGGGTATGATGACATAATGGAATCTCAATATGTTCCCGGAAACGTGTGGATCCCAGTGAGTAGGCCTGCACTTCTCGCGAAGTCAACAGAGAGGGGACAGGGTAAGGACGGCCAAATATCGGCAGAGCTATTGGAAGGGGAAAAAAGTACACATTAGTGAGTATAATGTGGCGGTATAACTGATGAACACAGCAGTTAAAGGAATACTTTACAAGTTACAGCTGCTGGAGGACAGTACACATAGATGCTAATGGCAAACATAACCCGGCGTGCGAATTTCAAACACGTGGGCACCGCAATAGGTAACCTTTCCACTGTACAATAAGTCTGAAAATCAGGGAGTGCAAACACATTCAGGCGCCTCTCTTATTTGTTCCAATAAATGCACTTTTTTACATCCAAGCTCTCTATATTGTGTAGAGCGCGGCAATCTGAAATAGTTGGCCAACATCCAAAAAAGCCAAACTGAGAATAATTTGCTTCACAATACCCATACGCATAACTCCATATTTAATTTTCTGTCATAATCTGACCCCCTCGACTGTCTCTCCCCGTCTTTCTATTTTTCATGCCGCATTTTGGTATTCTTGCTCCATCAAACTGTGAAATTAAGCACTCTCAAGAGAAATGCATTCAGATATGCTAGACAAACGCAAACAAAGACGAAGGAGACTGCAACTAATCTATAATTATGCAGGGTTATCATGCCCTACAGGGAAGTTGCTCTGCACTCAGTGCTTTAAATCCTGTCCACTTCCTTTTCATCAAGATTCCGCCCTCTTCCCGGCATCCAATAGGAACTGTAAGAAAATCCCGAATTAAAATTCTCAGTTTCTCCAATGCTATTTCAGTTCAACTTTGTCTTGAACCTTTCTTGGACAAGTAGCTCAATTCCAAAAAGGCATATCCCAAAATTAACTAACTAAAAGACAAACTTGCCAAATCGGGTCTTCTTCCTTCTGGATGCATTTATAGTTAATTAATATGAAATTTCTTACAGATCTTCACTGGATTCAGTGCAGGAACCTTTGAAGCTTGCAACTTGCAGTTATACTAGTAGTATTTTTCGAGGGGTTTAGATTCTAAACGAGAAATAATTTCAACAATTTTGGTGAGGAGAAGTTTAGTGTAAAGTTTAATGTCATCAGTATAAAGGCGGTATGGGAATCCATGGACAAAATGAACTCGAGTGATTTACTCTGGATGTGGAAGAGAAGCCCACACACTTAGCCCTGAGGCACCCCCCCTGAGAAGTAATTCTGAGCCATTTGCATTCCTTTGCCAGGAGGAAGAGAAGAAAAATAAAAAAAATAATAATAATATAAAAACAAATCTTAGGTGGGGATCTTTGGTAGCTGTAAGAATGCAGCTTGAAAATGCAATGCTTCTCCTAGCAATTGGCCAACATGTATGGACATGTGTGGTTAATGTGCTGTGTTTCTGCCAGAGGAATAAGCTCTACGCCTATGATGGTAGGAGAAAGGTGATTGGCTACTTGTCTTTATGGGTATATAGTTTAGGAGGCGGGTGAATGAGGAGAGTGGGATGTTGTGACATAGAGAGTAATGATTGAGGGTTGAGGCCTAGTACTACAGCAGGTCAGCGGCTCATCAGGAAGGCAGAAATTGACAGAGGTGGGGACTTGAGTCACTGACTCGTGGGGATTTGAGTCACTGACTCGTGACTCGACTCAGGCTCAAGTGACAAATTTGATGACTTGGTGACTCGACTCTGCAAAACTTGGACCCTATGACTTGCGAGGCCTTGAGGTTATAGTCCCACATCTGGATACCATAACATTAATTTTATCATTTAATTGTATATCAAATCCCCACTACCCTCATTTTCATTTGCCTGAAAGCAAGGTCTCCTGAGATACTTTGTTGAAAAGATGCACCACTCTCTGCATATAAACTGGTATAAAAACTATGTGAGGAGACAACCGTAGATACTCTTTTCAGCCTCTATCTGCCTATAAACAACATATACTGTGCTGACTGTCACTGGTTTTTGCTGCAGTGAGTTTTAATCACTAAAGATAAAAATAAACTGACATAGGAAGGGATTCAAGTTACATGACTCACAACTTGACTTGGACACGAGTCAAAAATTTGATGACTTGTGACATGAGTGAAAAAATGATGGACAGACTTGGGTTTGACTTGAAGTTGAGGGCAAATGACTTGACACTTGACTCGGACTGCAGTGTTTTGACTTGAGACTTGACTCGGACTGCAGTGTTTTGACTTGAGACTTGACTTGGACTCACCAAGGAATGACTTGTTCCTATCCCTGGGTACTGTGATTAAAGACGCAAATTGCTATGGATATGTAGAGTTGTCATGTAATTTGCGGCCTTCTACAACCAAAATACCAATTAACTGCCATCTCAGGCATATTATCTGGTCACACACCTGGTTGTCATTTTCGGTAGCTTTGACGGGGGGAGAGGGGGTTGCAATTAAGAACCTTGACACAAAAGCCTCATAATTAAAGCTGTTTTTTTAAAGCTGTTCTCATTTTTATACACATTCCCAAAAATACAGAGTGTGAAACTCAAATGCCTGGGGAATCATTTGCACCTTGTCCCTCTGTGGGATGCACAGCCCAGCACTAGACAGCAATGTGTTTGACTATGTATTGGAACGTGTGATCCATGCTGCCAGCACAAGAACACTGCCGAAGCACAATATCTCGCATGTGTCTGAGAAAACTGACCTACAAAAGCTGGCTGTGGCTGGAATTGTCTGTTGTCTGTCATGTGGCAGCAAATGGTTGCGGACTGACAGCTAGTTTGCAGCTCGCCGTGTTTGGAGGTCTACAGTTTCCCAAGCGAAGTGATGTAGCTAGACCATGGTTTATTAATCATCCGAAGCTCAGATTAGAGGAAAGTTTTGCGAAGGTCATTCAGGACCCATTTGCACAGTGATTACCTTTACAAAACATCTCAGTAAGGGCTGCCATTCATGTCAGAATCTTTAATTCAATATAATTCAGTTTAATTCAATTTTTTTTTTTTTAATCAAATACAGTGTAGAAGTCATTGCTAGTTTGCGTTTTTAATCATTCATCACCCTCTGCGTGTCTGGCTTTTCTTTATTCAGGATACGGAGTTTTGATTTTGTTGTCGACGCTGTCTGGTTACGCATCTGGAGTACCCCACTTCAAAACAAGCCTTTTCTAACTTACTGAATATTCATTCCCTTGTAAGCAATGAAGAAATGCTCGTTTTTTCGCAGGGTGCACTGTCCCAATTAAAAAGAGTGGCTGTGAACATCACAAATACAATCTGTAATCTGTGGACTTGTGGCTGAAGAGTACGGCCATTTTAGTCACTCTCGGAGCAACTGTATTTGAATGCACTGAGTAATAATAATAATAATAATAATAATAATAATACTAATAATAATACATTGGCCATTTACTCATTTTATTTTGCTGCATGCTTTTGTATGATATAAGATCGTTTATTTTGTTTTCACTACTGTCCTGTATCTTTGGAGTCATTCAGAAAAAAATATCACATCACGTGTCTATACAAGATTATTGGGTACAAGTCAGGTAACCGCGGTCTGCACATTTTGTTCATGTTAATGGATTATATTACCCTGTATTTACTGAGGTGTGGATGGTCTGTGCCGCCTTCTGCTGCGTTGATGGTACTACCTTAGCGCGCGTGGCGAGGATGCCCGAATTTTCTCACGTACTGCCAGCAGATGGCAGTAAAACTCTGTAACCAAAACACTGTGAAAGAGTTAAAGCTGTTACCTTGTTGACAGTATTTGAAGGCAAAAGAGCGTAACAATTGAAGGGCCCCATTTTACCACTATGCTGCACATCCAAAATGAATTCATCTGTAGCAAAAAAGGCGATAGAAAAAGTCATCGATGACGCACTGTGAAGGATTAGAACATCTTGTACTATGGCTAATGATTAACGAAATATGCAGAGGGGGAAAGGTCATGCTAACATGCTAAAATGTAAAATAATATTTGGTAAACTCGAAGCACATAATATCCATGTACTTTTAAATGTTCCACATGGAGATGCGGATAAATGTTAGACCCCAAAATTAAATTATGACGCAAAAGAATGCATGTTTTTTTTCTCGGCCTGTATTTGATGCTACTTTTCAGACAAGAGCTGTACGCTGATCAAAGTTTAGCTCTGAGAATACTGGGGTTTTTTGTGCTTATTTTGTGTGTGTGTGTGTGTGTGTGTGTGTGTGTGTGTGGGAAGCAGACAGAGTGGTTCTGACCAGCAGATAGAGTGACCCTTCCTGTGGCCTGTGCCAGTTTTTTTTTAACCCTCACCACAGGACACCCCCCCCCCCACTTGACACTTTTATTCTGCTTAGGAGAATGTTTTCAGGCATAATCCTATTCAAACGCCAGGATTAGCATAGCCTGTTTATGGCTCCCAGCCTAAAAAGCCATTAGCTTGAAATTGCTGAGGTTCACTGATCTTCTTAGCTGATAACCCAGGGCTCTCTCTCCCCAACCCCCCCTTTTCTTTGGTGGTCATTGAGTCGAACTGGCAGTTTTCTAATAAATCTTCTTTTGAATCCATTGGCCTATAAAGTAGCGGTTGCCATTAAATCACACTTTAGAAATTGTACATTTTTAGCCAGTCGGGTGTCTGACAAAGAGAGAGAGAGAGGGAGAGAGAGAGGAAGAGAGAGAGAGAGGGAGAGAGAGAGTGTACTACCCAGCTGAAAGCCCAGTGGTTAGTAGAATGAAAACCCCAAAGAGATTTGCCAGCTGGATGGCATCTCCGTAAACTCAAACAGTCCCAGAAGCCAGGTCTCACCAATTCAAACCTTCAGGGCAAAGTGGCAGAGGTTTTAATAAGATATTTTGTTTATGCGACACAAATTTTACCCCATGTATCAGCTCAGTGCGATGTATGATTTTTTTGTTTGACTAATTAGCTGCTCCTGCGGTTCTGTCTCAGGTCGACAAACGAAAGTTTCAAAAGTTCAAAATGAAATACTGCTGCTCATATGATTTTGGTTACTGCGGTTAATTATGTAAAATGGCAGCTTTCATTGTCAATACTGAAATTTCGTTCTATTTATAAACAAGGACGAGTGATGTTTGAAACAGCAAACACAGTACATAATCAATCTCAGACGATCTGCATCCTGGAAAACAATGAACCATTAAACATGTTTACATTCAAATATGCACATAAAAAAGATAATTATCTTGAAAGCTTAGCAATTAAGATACAATTTTACCATGAAATAACATTTTCATTTGAAGTGGTACGATGTATAAAAAGTGTGATTATCAATCAGTCGGATCCTCTTGGCTTTAAGATCATTATATATAAAGGTCAGGTGATGTCGGGCACACAGTAACTTCTGCTGTCACAACAGCTTCTTCGCTCACCTGATTAACAAGTGAAGAGTTTAAGAGAGGGAAGAGATTAGGTTCCGAGATTTAAGGCGCGCACGAGTCACTGCAGTGCAAATCCGGCAATGCTCGGCAGAAACGCCTTCAAGCGAATTCTTGACGCTCCGGACAGAATTTACAGGTTCACTCTCAGAGGCAAGGTCACGGAATTACCTGTCGGTGATGACATGCTCACCTCGTGGCAAGACCCACATTTTAACTCAGTTTTATAACTCATCACCGAAACGCAGTGGACGTGTAACATTTCAGCTCAAAACACGGGTCAAACTTTTCACATTATAGTGAAAAGTCGAAAGGCCATGCACCTGGATGTAAAACACTTCATTTTTCAAATATTCCTAATATATATTCCACTAATAAATCTTTAAATGAATTCAGTATACTTTGAATAATGGTTATCAGAAACACAATTGTAATGAGTGCATTTTGTCAATTTGCATAAATTTAATCTCAGGAATGGCCAGACACGAGCTCTCAATGAATTTCAATGACAACACAGATGCAAGAACGTATAGGAAAGAAGTCAGGTCAACAAGTCATTATAAGCATGATTTTATATTATGTAGGTAGGGTTGTGAAATTACATTCTGTATTGTCTAAGCCAGAGTTTCAGGCTGATTCACAACATTAGATTATTTGGCAGGATCTGATGGTGACATGAAGTGGCCCACAAGCTCTCATCACCTGCAGCCCAGCCTGTTTGCTCGCTAACGATGTAGCTGAGCCTGACTGGAAATTATACAGGCAGGTTTTTTGAAGGTGCTCCACGTAAAAACAGCATGTCCTACCAGGGGACTAGCGGTAATCGAAAGCACTGGGTCGAAAACAAGAAAGTGAAGCTGATGCTTTCCAGTTGATCACAGACATGGCAACGATTCTATAGATGTAGATTTTAATAAGCAGGTTAATGATCAACAGGAAACTTGGTGGCCCAGGAAGGAGACCTATCATCACAGGAGAGCATGATGGGTAAGGCCCGCTTAGGATGCCCTGGCTGTAGTGGGGTGGACACAGAATTTGATATTCATCTTCTGATCAAATACACTTGACTGTTTTTCATCCCGCGCACATTTCAGCCGAGTCAGTCGCTCTGGCTTAAATGCCACAATATCTCTGGCTAATGAAAGACCGGACTTGCCTGAAGTTTTGCTAAAATTCACAAAACACAAAGTTGTGCTGCAGATTTCACCATATAAAGTGCCTTCGAATGAAAAGGAAATGAGAATCCAACAGACAAGCATTAACAAGACAAACACTGATGCCATTAATGCTTTACACAAACTCGACATTGCAAGGCTAAAGATTTTTACTGACAAAATTTGTATTATAAGGTACATACAGAAAACTAAGCATTACAAGATTCTTGATTGAATGTTTTTATATCTTTCCCTGCCAGGGGAGTAGTTGTTAACCAGCTAGCTCAATGTGACTTACTGTATCAAAACTAGTTATAGAACTAGTTAAAAAAATGGGTACACCCAGGATTAAGTAATTTTGAGATGATTGGCTTAAATAAAACATCTGACATTATTGATCAAACACTTCCTAAGAGGGGTAGAGGAAATATAAGGGAAATAATTCAATGCTTTTGCCACTTGTGACTTGGGATCTCTGACCAGTTTGAAGAGCACATCCAGCATTCATAGCAAGATGACATTCATCCTTCTTTTAGTGGTGATAACAGGTTCTCCTGATGTCACTGGATGGAGGTGGCTGTTAGTGGGCGTGGCTTAGTCGGTCTGGGGTGTGGCCAACGACATCATCCAGGAAGGCGGCAGAATATTCTCAGCGCGGATGCAACACTAAGGCCCCGTGAGGCTTTGAGGTGACTGATGCCATGCGGAGCCAGAAAGATAGTGGAGTAATCAGTACTGGAATCTAAAGGAAATTGCTCTTAGCGAGCTGATGATGTACCTGCTTTACCCAAAGGGTGCCCTGTCAGGTCTGCCCTGATTTATCTGAATAAAAAAAAAGGAAAGTGGGACAGCAGGTGTGGAAATTCTGCGCTATGGCGAGGTGTGAGATCAGCATTCGTTAGCGATTCTCCGGTCAGGCATCCCTGCGAAGTGTCGGCATCTTGAGAATAATGCATTTTTTAAAAGATGTCGACGTTGTAGAACAGCTTTCTGGGAGTGCTGCTGACATACCTTTACAGATTATATAAATTATAAATAACCTTATAATTGTCCAGTCTGACTTTCATAGCACGGGGAACTGTCTTTGCCTGCTCGCCAGAAATTTGTTTTCCAACAGAACATTACCCCCTGCTTGAATTCTCCTGCTTGAGCAGTTCAGTCATACACCATCTGGCGCGTGGTCTTTAACTATGCCTAACGTGACAGGACCCCAAACTCTTAACTCTGCTCAGTGTTCAGTGACACTGTGGCGTAGACATGGTCGCCCCCTACTGGGGATATTTAAGTGCCTCCTGAGGTTCCCTGGACCTGGGGCCACACGGCCGCTTGTGATTGCTAGTCGTGTGATTTGTTGGTGACATTTCAGAGGTGAAGTCCCCCGTTTAAGAAAATAAACAACCAAGAAGATCGATAAAAACCACCCTTCCCCGCCACCCCACCTTAAAAATGTCCCCACTTGAGGACACGCACTGTTGGCTGGGGATGGCTTTGACCACAGAGACAATATTCCTCAAGCTCTCCTTGGTTCTGCTGAGTGTATCAGTTAAAAAATGCCAGCAATATCACTCCTACGTCTTTTCTCCACACTGACTGCCGTCCGCCGTCTTTTTAAGCTCCTAAAATCTGGCAGCTGTGTCTTTTGGGATAGAGCCTGGCTCCCAATTGCCCTTCCATACTGGGAGAAAGAACTGATGTGAGCGGCACCATAAGTCTGGATGTCTTGTACGCAATTCCAGCTCTTAACAAGATCAGTAGTCAGGTACTCAGAAGACCACTTGAAAATATCAGTAACTCATTAATAAAAATAAAACTGTGTTATAACTTGTTCGAAATTGTCTATTAATAATTTACAAAGTGTTACAACCTAATTAATAACCAGATTATAAAGCATTCATAAGCTCTTTATATGGGTAGTCTTATTTTAAAGTGTCACGGAAGAGTCTGATCATGTATACTAAGTAGTGTTTAATACTGTGTTATGCAAACTCAGCACTGATCAAGTCAAATGCACCTATTGGTTGATTAGTCATTTCATATTAGGCCTTGATTAATTGATTAGTCTTTTAAATATGTACTCTTGGTTTATAGCTATCCCGCATGCTTCTTTTACTATTAAAATAATCTCTGCCCGACAGAAATAGAAGATAGAAATGTGCCACTGAAGTTTCATTTACTATTTAAAATGAAACAATTGTGAATTTAAATAAAGCCTCTGAATGAATTTATTAGAATATGCTGAAAACCATTAATGCATCTTCGGTTGTATGTAAATTGTTACAGTTACAGATGTTGGTACAGTAGTCAGATCTCACTTTTGCCTAATCAATTCAAGAAATGACACTATGATACGAATTACAAATAATAGTAATACGTAATTTTGTGCAATTTTGTGCATTTATCTACAATCAGGGAAACTGGAGTTTTCCGGGGGTGTTAAATTAAATGATCAGGAGGCTAATTATGAAGTTTCCATGTCTTTATTTTGTTTTAATTTATAATCATGCAAACAATCAAAAGTAAGCGTAATATCAGCAATAATTATGGACCACCCCTGTTTTCAACAACGAGATTCAAGAGAGAAGAGAAAATCGAGGTAAATCCCAACTGGCATGTTGCAAAAAAATGTTTGAGAAGAAAAATATTAAGAAAATGCCTACAGTTTGAAGGTAGTACGTAAGGAGGGGAAGGAACAGCGTAACGGAAGTGAGGGAGGAAGAGTGTATGAAATTAAATAATGTACCTAAAATATTCTATGAAGTGCTTTGATGTCCCTTTGTTTAATTTCATGGAGGCCCAGACAGGAAGGCAGTCGCTTTAACCCAGAGTTCGTCAAACCGGTCCTTGGGGACCCCAAGACAATCCTTGTTTTTGCTCCCTTCCAGCTGTGGGCATGTTATGGACTGTCTAATAGGGCAGTGTCTCCCAAACCACACCTGTAAGGTACTTAGAGGCCCTGATTGCTTGGATCAGGTGTTCTGGGAACTGGGACAAATCAAAAATGTGGATCTGTCCAGTGTGCCCTGAGGACTGGTTTGGGAAACGCTGTAGTGGGGAGCTGGGAGGGAGCAAAAACATGGACTATCTGGAGGTCCCCGAGGATCAAGTTAAGAAACACTGCCCTGTCCTTACTTCCTGTAGGGAATGAGGGATTCACACACAAATGATTCATGCCAGCTCACTCCTATACAGGCCCTGGGATCTCTGAGGGCAATTTAATTGTAGAACTAGAAGACTTTCAAAATATTGATGCTAAATCGACATAGATTGTGCAGCTCAAGCTTTAAGTAATGTGTCAATTGACACTAATTGCAAATACTCAATATCATAGATGTTTTAAACGTAAAAACATGGTGTGAACTGTTGTATGAGGTAGAAAACCGAGAACTAAGCATATTTTTCGAGCTTCTTAATTTATAGTTTTTCAGCACAGTCTTTAATATACTCTAACAGCTAATATTTAAACCATAAATCAGAACATGTGTGCTATAAAAGTCATTATGCCAATTACAGAGCCTATTAAATTTATGTTTTGCTGTTTGAACAATTAACAGTGAATAATGAAATTAAATCAAATTTTAGTGAATTAATACCCCACTGATAAGATGTGGATTTAATTTTGCATTCCTGACTGCTTCTATGAAATGAATGAACGAGATACATGAATTATGCAAATCACAAGGATTCCCAGAATCACATCAGTATTGTGAGCCGAATGTGGAAAATGTTCCACCTGCTTTATTTACTTTTATTTAATGGATAATTAGAAGAAAACGTCATAAATTTCCTATGTTGTTTCTCTTATTTACTCTAATAGAAATCTGTTTTGGTTTTATGAGCAAGAAGTATAGCATTTTTGTGTCTCCCGGCAACAGCCACATAAATAGCAATAAGTAGTTGTCAATTTTCATACACTCCTCGGTAAGAAATGTCGTCTCTAAATAAACTATTTATCCCGGCTTCTGACTTCACAATGAATGCAAAACATAGTTAGTCTTACATAAAATTGACCTCAAATTAAGATACTCCAGGGACTGCAGTAACGAAAGAAGAAAACATGGTCCCAGAAGCGTACAGATTAAAATAATAATAATAATTATTATTAAAAAAGAACCATTGCAGTTTATCATTTCTATACAAGCGAGGAGGTCTGACATTCAAGTGCAGAATAAATGGGTGTAACAAAGTGCTCACCTGGACAGCACAAGGCCAGAAACATCCATAAAATTACCAAATGACCAAATGTCATTCCACACGCTGGACTTTTGAGAAGCCAGCAGTGACCAAACAAAAGCACAGACTCATCACGAGGCTCATACTTCACCAAGGTTGCAGTTCAGAGAGCTCCACAAATCAACCGTTGTCCAATCAAGGAACATCCTACAGGTGTTCGGTGGCAGAGTGCGCTCAGGTTGGGTGCCTGCAGGAAGCGTTGACTTCCAGCTGGCCTAATAGCATAATGCCATCGTGTTTTCCCTGTGGAGCCACTGTCTGCCATTGCCTATGTCAACTTAAACAGATACTTACTGCCATATGTATCACATAATATGCTTTATTACTTATTTTTATCACTTTCCTCTCTCAACCTTGTTTTCTACATAAAAAATAACGATGAGGGGGAGTTTTTTCAGAGCTTCAGATCAGTGCTGAAGTGTCTAACTTCCTGCATGAAGAACCTGCAGTTTTTATTACAAACTTTCTTTTTCAGCCACTGTGCACAACACACTTGGCTGAGAAACTGCGGCAGTTTATCAGATTATCTTTTACATACATCTGCATAGCCATTCAGGGTTTTGGTGATCATAGATCCGATAGCAGACAACAGAGGAGGCAAGGCTGGGAAGCCTTGGAATGGGATTCTGCGAGGAATTTCAGCAAACTAAGAGATATACGATTCGACCACCACTTCACCTCAATTCAAAGGATTTTTCCTGCATGACCTAAAAACTGGTAAGCCAGATGAAAATTCTCATGCAGAATATCACAATCACGATGACAATTCTCATGCAGAATATCACAATCACGATGACAATTCTCATGCGGAATATCACAATCACGATGACAATTCTCATGCGGAATATCACAATCACTATGACAATTCTCATGCGGAATATCACAATCACGATGACAATTCTCATGCAGAATATCACAATCACGAAGACAATTCTCATGCGGAATATCACAATCACGATGACAATTCTCATGCGGAATATCACAATCACGATGACAATTCTCATGCGGAATATCACAATCACGATGACAATTCTCATGCGGAATATCACAATCACGATGACAATTCTCATGCGGAATATCACAATCACGATGACAATTCTCATGCGGAATATCACAATCACGATGACAATTCTCATGCGGAACATCACAATCACGATGACAATTCTCATGCGGAATATCACAATCACGATGACAATTCTCATGCGGAATATCACAATCACGAAGACAATTCTCATGCAGAATATCACAATCACGCCGCTAACCTTTGTGTTAATGCCATGGCTCCTCCTATAAAGAGATTTAGTCGAGGTTTCTGCCAACACATATACAGGTTTAAACTACCGCTGCAGACCCTTCTTGTTGGTCACTGCAAATTACAGCCATATTTTACTGAAATCGTCGCTGACAGTCTCCAGATACATAGATAAGGCTGGTGTGCATTAATACCACTGGCATGCAAAATGAGACATCTTTTTATTTCTTTACTCGTGCATCCATCTTCTCCTAAGTTGTCAAGTGCAGGCTTGGGGGAGGCTGGGGGAGCTGGAAACTCTCCCAGTGAGAGGAAAGGGAATACTGGTCATCTCTGGAGGAGACGCCAGGCTTTCTGAGATGTCAAAGGTCACTGGCGGATAAACTAAAGTTACCGACAGCTCCGGGTACAAATCAAGCCATGTGTGCCTCCCTGCAGATGATTAATTTTTCAAGATGCTGGAAACATCGCAGATTCGGATGTTGTTGCTCTTTGCCTTAGACTCATGCGCAGTCTGTTTAATTTTGATGTAAGAACAGCGTAGCTTTTTATGTCTGGCTACACTTGAAAAAGAAATTTCATGAAAGAAGCTTCGAAACCCAGTGTGATTTTCCCAAGTCAAATAAATGTTTACTGCCTGACTGGCTAGAATATAATTATTTCCAATTTAAAGATTGATGCACATATAAAGTATAGAAGGCACTATTCTCCATCCAATTTAACAGTGAATTTGTTATTGTCCCTTAAGGAATGGAAACACATTTTCATACATATTCTTATTTAATTGTCGTATTAGTTCTCGGTTCCCAAAGAAATCCCATTTCCCACCTATGAGAATGTATGCTGAAGTCACAGAACATAAAAGTTGATACCTAGTGCAGTAACACACACACATACATCCAAAAACACAACCATTTTCATACGTATAGAAGAGCATTCATTAGTGTCAGGGGTGAGGTGAGGGTGGAAGAGGAGAAGGTTCAACCATATCTCACTGACAGCTCATCCACAAATGAACACATGTAGGAAATACAGACAGTTACTCAACCTAACTCTCCCAACAACAACACCAACAATCGCTGTCAAAACAGCAGGACTTGTTAAGACCCAGCTTCTCATGAAGCATCTCTACTTCTCCTCTCACCTACAGTTGCTTTATAATTGTCTCCAGGAGGCTCATTTTAGCTCTTCCTGCAAAGTCGAATGGAGGCTTCACCTGCGACGACGGTGCGGCGCATTTCACCCTGCGATAGGCGGCGCTGGGGGCGGCATGCCCGCTTTATATTAGCGACTGCTTTAGCTCTTCTCGTTCCTCAGAACCCCGAAGTCTTTTGCTTCCATCCACATTTCCAATGTTCTCACATCAAACCTTCGGCCGCTGCGCTCACATCCATTTTATAAGAGTCATTCGAGCACATGAATGCTCCAGCACCTTGGTAATATCCCCCTTTTTCCCCATCTACTACACCCCATCCTCCGTCTTAAAGACCACTATCGCCCTGCCAGAATCCTCGCTCCCCATTTCTGCAGAAATTCACCCTATAAAGGCGTCTTCTATAAAAGCTACCATAATTGCATTCTTGGATGAAATACTAATACATATCCCTCAGCTATGTGATTTTTTTCCCCTTTTATGTGGCTGAATGTGTCAAGCTGTCATGCTATTGACTTCCATTATTTAATTCCCCCCCCCAGGAGGAGGTAGGAAAGCAGCAGTATTGATTTAGGGACTGGTATGATGCATACCCACATTGTATGATGAAGCGCACATACAAAGTCTGAGCCGTATACATTTAAAAAAATAAAAAATAAACCAACACATGATTTGTTTCAAGAAACTTCCTCTAAAGTGAACAAGTTGAATGTTTTTCAGCTTGAAAACAGAACCTCACACACTGCGCTTCGGAGTAGTTTTCTCCCTAAATCCGTAATGTGTAATGATAATAGTAATAAATCCAAACTGGCTCAGATTGACCTTGCCAGACTCAGAGCTGGTTGAGAAGGATTTGAAAAGTGCATCTTTGAATCAGGTGGAATGTAGCTCTTTCTCAAGTGAAGAGCCATCATTCAGGGTCTTAGCTCAGGGCGATACCCAAGAAGCACCATCCTTTGTGTTCTTTTTTCAATTATTTATGAAATATTAACCTTCATGCATTTTAGAATGAAATGTAGTGGCGGGATTCATTAAGATCTGGGCCCCAGGAGGGTCTCTGATCATCTCCATACGTTACAAAATTCATGCCATCATTTCTCAGCTTCTCAGTACTCTATCGTGGAGCCAGAACTGTATCAAAAAAAGAGAGCGATATGAGCAGCCTGACAATATCTATAGATAAGACTCTGTGTGTGTGTGTGTGTGTGTGTGTGTGTGTGTGTGTCCACAGTGAGGTAAAATCCGAAACATTCTTACTCTTTGGGACAGTTTTCAGGTCCCCACTTGGATAACCTCAATTTCATACAAATCTGGGAATTCAATCAAAAAATGAAAAATGCTGAAAGTCTTGTATTTTGTTTTCTTACTTATGGTTAAGGTCAGGGCTGAATGGAAGGTCCCCATTGAGATAGGTACGCCAACACGGGTGTGTGTGTGTGTGTGTGTGTGGTCCAGGTATTCCTTACCTTGTGGGGACCAAATGTCCCCACAATGTGATGAATACCCTTTTTTACCTTCTAATGCAATGAAAAAAATAAACATGCAAAAAGCTCTTGTATTTAGTTTGGTTACTTATGGTTATGGTTAGGGCTGGGGGGGGGGTAAGCTTGTCATAGTTAGCATTAGCGTTTTTCCCATGAATGAGATGTCCCCAAAAAGATATGATTACCTGACTGTGTCTGTGAATGAAAGAGGTGTTTCAACACCAACATCATTCATGGACCTCAGTAGAAATAAGTAGATTAATAGTACAGAAGTGTGCAATGCTGAATTTACTGAATACGTCATGTTTTACAACATTGTTTGTTGGCTTCCCGGCATCCGATGCGCTAATGATGGGCTCATAATTATGTAAAAAATTCTACACGCTATACTAACCACTTAAACGCACCTTATGTTTCCAGAGCTGTGTCGCACACGTTTACCACATGGGCCCATCTAACATTTAATATGCATTACATTTTCACTGTGTCGCAGACAAAAAATTAAAACTGCAGGAACATATTTTTGAGGAGCAAAACGCTGTGGTTTGTTCCTCCGGTTTCGTTATCGAACAGAAACGAATGACTCATGATAAGAGCTGAAATGGTTGTTTAGCTGTGGATCTTCTTCCAGGTCTGCAGGTACCTGGAGCACCATCAGCCTCAGTCTGCCTTACAACCCAAGGTTTCTGTCCTACCTGGGAGGAGGCGAACCAACCTGTTTAGGAGCAATTTCTAACCCTTTGCAATTTGCCAACTCAATACGCATTGATAACATTACAACTTCATTAAAGCACGATTCACAGATCTACATTGTATGTCCTATTTTAGCCATTGCTTTATTTATTTTATATTTATTTCATAGATCTATACTAAAGCTTCTGTTTAAGAGGTTTCTGTGGAAGACTAAAGAAGATATTCATAATTTCTTTGATCCTGTTACCACAAGATCATGACGTTTCTCTCACGATCTTAAGATAACAAAGGTTGTTTTGTCGAGATCACAAGAAAATGATCTCGACTTTGTAAAAGAAATCACAATATATTTTTTGCTAACTTACATATGATAATTGTATTGACAGACCTATTGCTAATTCAGTTTGTGACAATCCATGATCAAAGTAGAACTGAATGCATTGGGCTAGATAATGATCTAGTTCATGGGTTAAAATACGTTGTGATCTCGAGTTAAAAAAAAAAGTTATGATCCGGAGATCACAACTCGTGATCTCAAGAGAGCGACTTTGTCATGCTGAGATCACAAGAAAAACAAGTTGCAATCTCCAGTTCATGGGAAGAAAAAAATGATAATGATACATGTCCTCTCTGGGCTTCTGTAGGCTTCAGCCATTTCTCTGATTTATTTCAAATGTATTCCAAAAATACGCACCTCTGTAGTACCTAGTTATATGTCTCCTTTGATGTTCTGTGAGTTTTTTTGTCATGTTCATATTCTGCATGCTGCATGTTACTGACTGGATGATGTCAGTAAGAAGCCCTATATACTGACGTACAAAAGGCAAACAAAGAATCTTGAATCTTGAGAACAGAGCCGCCTTAACTGTTAGCTACAGCTTTTAAGAGGCTTCCAAGCTCACGGGTGCAGCGTGTATCATGACGAAACCGCCGCTTCACCTCTCGAAGCCAGGTGGTACCTCTCCACGGTCCTCAAGCTGTGATCTACTGCCAGGGCCCTACACTCACAGATTTAAGCTTTCCGGTGCTCACTAGCAGCCCGGTGGAGAAAAGAGATAGGGAGAGAAATCACAAGGTAATACGGTAATCGAAAAGAGTGGTGTGTTAGACACTGGTAGGTAATACCATGGGGCTGTATTAACAGCAGCACGATTCTCTTTCCAGTAAAGCTTTTGTGAAAGTCAGGTTAAAGGTTTATTTTCTTTTGTGGTTTTCGGAAACGCACGCACACCTGGGGTCTTATTAGGTGGACAGCAAATATATTTAGCTTCATACTGCTGAATGCAAAATATCTGTGGCCACTTTTGCAATCAGACTACCAGCAGCACCATCACCATCTCCGCTGCTGAAGCCTGTTGGGCATTAGTGGCCCCGTGAAGGTGTAAGAACTTGAGTAAACATCAGTGCCAGACTAGGGGGAGTCACTTCAGGGGGCAGGTGGTACGGTACAGCATGACCGGAATATCCTGGTACCCTCTTGCAGATTTGATTGTGGGCCCAGATGGTTCCTGTAATAGGTTTTGGGGGCAGTCTTTATACAGGAACTGCAGCATAGAATCTTGACCTCTTACTGTCTACTTGGCTAATAGAATACCCAAGATCCTTTGCATCCCTCAAGAATGAATGCTGTCGTCAGTAGCTGCATCGCGTTGCTCCCACTAGGGCCTGTCATCTTTGTTTGGCAGCATGCTCAGGTATAAAATAAAACTCACACACAGTCGTGTCCAATAAGCAGCGACACCTGCAACTTCAGCAGAAATGTTTCGATCTTCCCTTCGATACCATGACGACGATGTCGAACGTATTGACAATATTTATATTACCGTAAATGCAGCAGCTTTGGGGCGATTTTCTGCTTTTTAACTGATAGAAAGACGTTTATATAGCTGACCTTGCATACTGGGGGGTTTTTCTGCTTCAGCAATGGCTTAATTTCCTTGGGGGGCCTGGCACTTGCAGGCTGGGACAGGTGGCTTTCGGAACAGGTTATGTGTCAGTGGGAAGTTTGAACGCACGGATTGTTGAGCTGGTGGCACCCCCCGTTCGGGAAGTCCAGTCTGCTAACATGTATGACTTTTCTCTGACATGAGGATTCATTACGGGGCTCCGGGGCCCGAGATTCAGGCTGCTTCAGCGGAATTATCTGCTGCTGCAGTCGATTCCTCTGACTCCGTCGTTTCCATTGGCATTGTTTACACAACCTGATCTAAAGCGACTCTTTAAAACACCAATATCTCACCAATATACGTTTAAACGTCTGGATTTCACACATGCTCAGGTCGACGTATTAAGCTTTGGTAAAAATCCCAGGTGTTAGACACAAACGTTCTATGAAAATTTGTGCTTCCATTATACCATAATATGCTTTTCGCACATTGTGTATAGGGAGTCGACCTATTATATATTATTTTTCATCACCATTTTTGCTCCCTGTCTCGCTTGGCTAGCTAATCAATAAATGTCTTGCCACAAGAGCCCAAATTATCCCCACAAACAATTTGTATTGAGTCACATTAAGTTAATAACCAAATATTAATGCCCTGAGGAGAAATTAACCAGGGAGAATTCAAACACCCTCTAACGACACATTATATTGTATCCAGCACAATACGATTCTCTTGGCAGTATTATGAAGCCCGGCTTACCGCCAATTTATCGTAAATAGGAAGAGCAGCCTCTTGGATCAGCATGCTCTTCATTGGAAGCCCTTCAGAAGCGCAGATCCTCTGGCCTATGGATTCCCAGCAGGCTCCTGGCCATCTAGCCAAGGCCCAGCTGCATCACCTGCAGTCATATCTACCTGGGAATGACCTTATTCGCATATGTGTGCTCCGACGCTGATCTTCATTAGTGTCACATGTGACTGTAGCTTTTGAGTGGCTGCCAAACTCACACCGGCAGTCAGAACCCTATCATGTCTACTTGCTAACGCCCTCTGTAGGGTCATATAATTCATGGATTGGGAATGATAACGAGTAATAGAAGAAAAAAACACGTTGACTGAAACATCAATTCACGAAAAAGATACGATATATAGTTAATTTGTTTGGATAGTTTTTATCTCAACGATTCTACATTTGTAAACTTTGTTTCCATAACTGATTTTGAAATAGTACATCTTTACACAAATGATTGGAGTTTACAGTTAATCATGTTCGTTAATTTCCCTTGACGATCATATAATCTAAGATGGCGCTTTTGAAAAATCATGACATACAGATATATGTGTGTGTATGTGTGTGTGTTTCTGTGGATTCTAGCATAAAACCAATTTACAAAACAGAAAATATTAACCTTCACTACAGTATTTAGTTACTGGCCCAACTGAGAGATTCCCATTAGTTAGCAATGAATAGCAATGCATGACATTGCACTGGTTTAGGGATTAAGGGATTATGCACTATGAAGGTATACTTCCTGAAATAGCTGAGCAAGACAGTACGTCCAGAAGTCCATTATGTCCAGCCTTGTCCAGAGCATTTTCAAAATATAAAACTGAACTTGCTTTATATCCCGGCTGTTTCTACAGTAAACATGTACTATTGTCTATGTGTCTGGGGCAATCTACCAGCCTAAAAGCGATGCGCTTTCATATTAAAAATGATTTTGCCCAGGATTCTCATTTAAGAAATCCATCTTGCATCATCCAAGAGTTTGCAGTTTTTATAGTGGTTTTTTCCCTGACATTTAGGGATCTTCAGTTTTTCTTTGCTTCTTTGCGGTTTCAAGGTTGCCACTAAAAGGGATTTTGCCTTTCTGTTCTGTTCATTTTTTGTATTTTTTTAAAAAGTTTCCATCCATTAATTTCTGCTTTATGTAAGGTGATGAATAGCAGCAACCTAAAGCTGGCTTGAAACCATAATTAACGATGTTTTAGATTCCATGCACTTGTCTATTAATAGGAGTGGAAGTCAGTCTTGTGGACCAATTAGTCAAAATTTGAAATATTTGGGTCCAACAGCCATGTATTTGTAAGACATGGTAATTTCGTTAGGACATCAGAAGATAATGAGGCATAACGCACCTCAAAATGATTCAAGGACTATGCTAAAAAGTATGAAAGGGAAGGACAACTCAGACTAATGACCTGGCTCGTCCAATGTCCAGACCTGCTGTAGAACCGTAAAAGAACAACGGGGCAGGAGAGTCATTGCTAAGTAAACTACGAGAAGCCAGCATCTCTGGGAATTGCTGGGACATGCTGCAGAAGAAGATATTCCTGGTGGTTTCCTGCTGAAATGTATGAGCCGAAGGCCTCGTGCCTCAAATCTGATGCTGTCTGTCTTCCATCCATATGTTTCATGATCCTTAACCCATTGCAGGGTCCTTGACAGTGTGGCACGAACTGCCCTGGACAGGATGTCAGGGCAAACTCTCATGATATTTCGAACATCTTGAGATCATACAAACTCCACATATACACAGACAGAGGCTGCATCTGAACCCATGTCCTCTGGAGATGTTGCATCATGTTAACTTATTTCATAGATACTTTTGTCCGAAGTGATATACGAGTGAAGAAAAGTTTGGGGGCAGCTGGGCATCGCTCAAGGGTCGTGTTGCGATATGATTACCTTTCCAGCCATGGAATTCAAACTGACAACCTACCACACATGGACTCAGGTGCCTGACTGACCGAGCCACCCAATGGCTCCATGCGAGAGCCCAGCACTACCTGAAGTCCTATATAACTACTGCTGTTTACGACCATTTTCTTTATCCAGTTTTGTGTGGTGGCATCCAATCATACAATTAAAAAATTATTAGACATCATTATTGCTATCAATCTTAATCTGAATATAGGAGGACTAAATTGCAGATGAATGAAAAATATATGGAAAAATAACAAATATTAAGACATACCCAATATGGTAATAAGGCAACATAAGACGATGACAGGGACATTTGAAACATTTGAAATATTTTATTTATATAATTCTTTTTAATTAAATGGAGTTGATAAAAATACGAATATCAAATTCCACTTTCTTATTATTGTGCTATTATGGTTTTACATCAAGACAAATGTGTTTGGACAAAGCAAGAACTGGGGGATATCAATCAGTCAATCTCTATATAGAACCACTGTGCAAATGTTTGAAAGAAAGGAACTAAATTAAGCCTTACAATAAGCAAGTTATCGAAATAAACCTACTGTTTACTCCTCTGTTAGTCAGATATATTAGCATCCCTTAGGCCTGTGCTCCCTGTTCAGTCATTGATATCTGTCTGCCTGTGCTTCCCTGCCCTGTGTTTCCCACAAAAACACCCCTGTGAGGCGTTAACTTACCAACACGCAGAATTGGGTTGTCCTTCTCCCCTGCCATGTGACAACAGATATAATAATAATAATAATAATAATAATAATAATAATAATAATAATAATAATGGGGGCGGCATGCTGGTGCAGTGGTTAGCACTGTTGCCTCACACCTCTGTGTCCCGAGTTCGAGTCTCCGCCTGGGTCACATGTGTGTGGAGTTTGCATGTTCTCCCCATGTCGTTGTGGGGTTTCCTCCGGGTACTCCGGTTTCCCCCCACAGTCCAAAAAACATGCTGAGGCCAATTGGAGTCGCTAAATTGCCCGTAGGTGTGTATGTGTGAGTGAATGGTGTGTGAGTGTGCCCTGCGATGGGCTGGCCCCTCATCTTGGCTTGTTCCCTGCCTCGTGCCCATTGCTGCCGGGATAGGCTCCGGACCCCCCGCGACCCAGCAGGATAAGCAGTTTGGAAAATCGATGGATTGATGGATAATAATAATAATGGATAAGAGGCGGTCAGGATGAGGATCAGCACCTCCAAGTCTGAGGCCATGGATCTCGCCCGGAAAAGGGTGAATTGCTCTCTTCTGGTTGGCTGTGAGTTGCTGCCTCAAGCAGAGGAGTTTAAGTATCTCAGGGTCTTGTTCAGGGTCTTGTTCATAAGTGAGGAAAGAATGGAGCAGGACATCGACAGGCAGATTAGTGCAGCGTCAGCAGTAATGTGGACGCGGTACTGCTCAGTTTTGGTGAAGAGGGAGCTGAGCCAGAAGGCAAAGCATTTGATTTACAGGTCGATCTCTGTTCCTCACCTTCCCTCACCCGTGGTCATGAGCTCTGGGTAGTGACCAAAAGAATGAGATCTCAGATACAAGCGGCAGGAATGAGTTTACAGATGAAGGTGTCTGGTCTCAGCCTTAGAGATAGGGAGAGGAGTTCGGACATTCGGGAGGGGTTCAAAGCAGAGCCGCTGCTCCTCCACATCGAAAGGAGCCAGCTGGTTCAGGCATCTATCTAGGATGCCCCCTGGTCGGCTCCCTGGGGAGGTGTTTCGGGCATGTCCAGCTGGGAGGAGACCCCGGAGCAGACCCAGGATACACTGGGGAGATTATATCTCTCGGCTGGCCTGCGGCATTCCCCTGGAGGTGCTGGAGGAGGTGGCTGGGAGACGGAGGTCTGGGCATCCCTGCTTAGACTGCTGCCCAACCTTAGAAAAGCAGCGGATAATAGTGAAATACCACCAAAAAATGCGAGACTTTAACCAGCCACATTCTTGGTACGGGACTTTAGACCACCCTCTCTGGTCTCTCTAGGGAACATGAGCCCACCCTCTCTGGTCTCTGTAAGGACCATGAGCCCACCCTCTCTGGTCTCTCTAGGGAACATGAGCCCACCCTCTCTGATCTCTGTAAGGACCATGAGCCCACCCTCTCTGGTCTCTCTAGGGAACATGAGCCCACCCTCTCTGGTCTCTCTAGGGAACATGAGCCCACCCTCTCTGGTCTCTCTAGGGAACATGAGCCCACCCTCTCTGGTCTCTTTAGGGAACATGAGCCCACCCTCTCTGGTCTCTCTAGGGAACATGAGCCCACCCTCTCTGATCTCTCTAGGGAACATGAGCCCACCCTCTCTGGTCTCTCTAGGGAACATGAGCCCACCCTCTCTGGTCTCTGTAGGGAACATGAGCCCACCCTCTCTGGTCTCTCTAGGGAACATGAGCCCACCCTCTCTGGTCTCTCTAGGGAACATGAGCCCACCCTCTCTGGTCTCTGTAGGGAACATGAGCCCACCCTCTCTGGTCTCTCTAGGGAACATGAGCCCACCCTCTCTGGTCTCTGTAGGGAACATGAGCCCACCCTCTCTGGTCTCTCTAGGGAACCACCCTCTCAGGTCTTCATGTAAGGGGAATGAACCCCTGCCAAACTGGCACTTAAACCCAGTGTTCTCTGGTGGGACTTAAGCCCCAGAGGATTCGGTGGAGTAACCTCCGGTCAATGTCGACAAAGAAGGGACTCAAACCCTCCTTCAACTTGTGGAACAAAGGCGGGACATGAACCCTCCTTCAAAGAATGACTCTGAGGAAAAATCGGGGCTCTGCACAACCCCACCGTACCTGTTACCTGCGGACTGGGAGCCTCTCAGCGGCGCCTTGTGTGTTTGGCAGCAAAAGCTCAGTTTGACCTTCGCATGAGCCTCCCACAGTGTTCTCTGCCTGAGGCCAGCCTTTCTGTGTAAGGCGTCCATGGACTTCCCCAGGGCCCCTCCCCCGCTGCGGACTATGCAGCACCAAACTGTGACTCTAAGACTGGTATCACAACTTCTGTGCCTGATCAACAGGAATATGGATCACCTCAACAAACTGCGCTGAAACACCATCAATCCTATTAGCCCCTATCAATCAAACTACACTGAATCTATGTGTGAACCATTAGCAATGTCAATGACAATTCCGTAGAAGAATCTAGATACTGCCAAATATTATGGAACAGGGACCTTAGTATTAAGCTGTTACCTGGAAGACAGAAACTCTAGTCCAATCCATCACATTATTAATGTACCTATGAAAAAAGAAGGAAAAAAACAATAGGAAATAAGACAAGAAGTTCAGAAAATATAAATGTAGTATTTTGGCCTTAAAATTTAGTTGGCTGTTTGCAATATCGATCAGTTTTTTTTTTCATAATTGCATATACAGATAATAAGCAGTTCATATGCATTTCATAAAATACCTTGCATCATTGCATGGAGCCATCGAGCTTAGTGACCGGTTATCCACATTAGTTTTACCAGAGAAACATGCATTACCCTCAGGGGGGGTCCCAGGCACTTGTGGAGAAAGTCACACAGACATCCATCACTGGGCGTCGAGTCAATGAAATTGCAGTCAGCGGGAGCACAGACTCATTGCAAGAGGCAGAGAAGCTGAACTTCCTGTTTACGAATGACAAAGCAAAGGATGACTTTAGTCAGGTAATATTAATTGGAACTGGAACATCAGGGTAAGTTCGGGAACCATTACACAAAAAAATAACATATTGTTCTAAAGAAAAGAAAAGTACATGCTTCCATATTCATTTACGTACCCGACATAGCTAGTGTGTAGCTACTCCTGTCTTCGTCTGGGTCTTGACTGATTCACAACCATTCTCCATTTCTGGTACCAAATTCTGGTTCTACGTTGGTACTAACACAAGAATCATCATTAGTGCTGACCTTGCCGGCTGCTTTGAAGAGCTTGGTTACCTTCCCAGTTTCCTTCATTCATGAATAAAGAGAGAAATTGTCTATGACCTAATTTGTATGTTAACCCTTTATTTCCCTTTTGTTTCTCCATGGTGAATTTGCTCTAATGCAAATATACAGACCGGGTTACGATGGGATTATGGTACAAAAGACCTATTGTAAGGCGAAAATATCAAAGGTGCATTAATATAGTACACCTAACCTAGCACACATCATAGACTAGCCTACCTTTAATATGCTTATAACACTTAAATTAGCCTACAGTTGGGCAAAATCATTAACAGAGAGTCTATTTTATAATAAAATGTAGAGTACCCATCCATCCATCCATCCATCCATCCATCCATCCATTATTCCAAACTATTCATCCAGTACAGGGCCAGGTCCACAAATAATAAAGACTTTAAAACCAAATTTGAGAGCATAAGCATGAACGATTCATCTATATTAGATTGAACTGGTTCTAAAGATCCATTGTCTACAATTATTCCCATGGCCAATAGGATTTATTGTAAAATTACATAAAGTCGTTTAGTTCTTTTAAATTTGTTATTATTTTATTTCACATGCTTTACTTTTGCAGTTTAGTACTAAAAATCTTAATTTTTTTAGCCTTTTAACTACCAAATTCAATTGTATTTTCCTCTCCTTTTATCGTTGCTTGTCTTGTTATTTAAACCTATAATGCTTGCAGTAAATTGCAGTAAATTGCTACGGAAGGCTGTGTACATCTTTTATATTCACCGTAGAGCCACCACTTGCTCTAATTTTTTACCACAATTTCCATGTTTTCCCATTTATTTTTGCGCTTTTAACGATGCATGTTTGGAGCCGTGGATCTTTCCGTCGCTCTCATTCTATGGCTTCTAAGCTTTGCCTCATTTTGTCATAGTCAGAACTTCTGCGTTTGCGTTTCTCTGTAAATGAGAAGGAGCCGGCCGTTCTCGACCACATCATGCCGCAGGACCTCTTCAGAGGTCCCAACTCTCTTGCGAATATCAGAAAAATGAAGCTCAATTAGAAACTCCCTTTTGATGAAGCGCTTCGTATATTCAGCGAAGACACAGTAATTAACATAGATCGGCATTCTTACAGTATCCCAGTTTACACTGGGAGGAATAATATCGTCCATTAGAACTGTTCTATCAAAAATGGTTATGTAAAAGCAGTCTATCTATCTATCTATCTATCTATCTATCTATCTATCTATCTATCTATCTATCTATCTATCTATCTATCTATCTATCTATCTTAATGAGACAAGATTGGAAGAATACTTAGAGTAATCTTAACATGGTAGGTCAATGATAGGTCCGCTACAGGCCCATTCAGCAAACCATAGCAGCCCTTTCTTGTATTTATCATGAGTTCCTTCTTCCACAGTTTCTCTTTGGGACTTTTATCATTCCTGGAATTGTGAAGTCTCACTCCTTTTCAAAGCCATTCCAAATGCGATTCGTTCCATATACTCCCACTGTTCTAAATGCTGACATCTGTATTTATAAAGATTTGTAGTAACAGTCGCTGGCACCGTGAGTCTAATTCATTTCTCCGGTCACCCTGCAAAGCGCAAGCTAAGTGATGCACGGTTGAGCGTTGAAAATGGCTTCATATTCAACATCCAGCAGCGAAGGGGACAAGGTTACAGAAATGTCACCCGAGCACCACTAAGATAATATTCCCTCCTTTATTAGTGTGGATGACACTATCTGGCTGCTGTGTCTACGATTTTGTTTTGTAAAGAAGGGTCTAAGAAAGCTAGTTAGGCATTAAATAAAACTTGAAAAATGCTAACCTCTTAGTATGCATATCATGGGATCTGTTGGTTAAGGATAAGTTCTTTTTTTCCTTCTGTTGCACTTGTGTACCGAGATTTTTAGTGGCAGGCCTGTTTCAGGTGAGTTTACAGAATATCTAGTGTATTTTTAACTATGTTTTTGTAATTGGCAGATATGTGAACAGTGAGAGAGAATATAGCTGGCTGGGATTTTTTGGAAGTTAAGCAGAAAGAGGATTGGTGTTTCCCTTTTCTTATACATGCTGCTTAATCTGGCTCTCTTTCATCACTGATGTTTATGCAGTAAGGACAGGTACAGGAAACTCCTGCTAAAAAATTCTAAAATCTGCGGCATCGGCGGGCTTCTCTGGAGTGGTTTGTATGTAGTTATTTACATTTTGTTCCTGTATTTATTTATTAAGAAGACACTTTTGTCCAAATCAGCGCACAAGAGAAGAGAGCTTGACTATAAAGAACTGCGTTAGCGAGCATTTTGGCCAGTTAGGGGAAAGGATCCTGTTTGAGGGCTCAGTGATGACATGACTATTATAATGGACACAGGATTTTGTGTTTATTGGTAAAAGCCTGATCTCTCCCTCTCACCCGTGCACACAACCATACTCACAGGTCACGTATAGCGCTATTAATGGTAACCTCCCAAGTATTGCCATTCTTACCTTGTTACTTACTCAAACACAGACAGAATTTCAGGACATAAAACAGGTAGTTTTCGTATGAACATTAGTCGATATGTTCAGGTTTTGCTAGACAGGTTCTACTTGATGTTCTCACAAGATGACAGATATCTTTCTTTGTCTTTATTTTCTTATTTTCATGTACTTATCAGCAGTGGTATCAACTGGGCGGCCAGACTGGGGCCAGTTTCTCTCTTGGGGGAGGGGGCAGATGCGTTTGACCTTAATGCCTCCCAAGAATTACTTACACTAGATAGCTAGTATTAAGAAGCGGTAGACAATCTTGAAAACTGATGTTATTTCTGCGACACTTTGCAGTCACATTTTACAATTTTTAGAAATATATATCTCTGATTTCTCGTTCACACTGTCTTTCTTCTACAAGATTGATTATTTTTTTCTGTCGTTAACTTCGCGTTTCACAAACTGAGGCGTGTTAAGAGACCGCCAGGAAAACGTGTTTATGTTTATGTTTCACCAGCGCACAAAATTTTAGTCCACATATATAAATGTAAATAAGATTGATACACTTATTTCAGACCCAAGTAGTGTACGTATTTAGGGGCATGCTTCTTGGCACAGGGGTACTGCAACACCCCAAATCTGCCCCCGCTTACCAAATCACTAATGCAAATTCCAAAGTGGAGTGCAATATACACAGAATTTTTAAATTTTTTTGGATGAATTGTGATGATGTGAGGATAGCCAATTGATGAGGAATACAATAAATGATTTTAAACAATAAACGTCTGATGACTTTTTCATACATTTGTAGCCGGGTCTTGTATTAAACCGGACGGCCAAAGGATAAGCATTAAAAGTCTGACTGATAATAGCAGGAACGGAGGAGGTTGTGAAATATGTGTCTGGGTTGTGAGGGAAGAAAAAAAAGCAGGAATCTTCACGCTTGCAGCTGTGGAAATGAACACGGTAACAAGGTCGACAGGGTAGCATATGGTGTGCACCCAGGTGATGTCAAAAGCACAAGCATCACATAGCACTCCTCTCTTCCCAGTGCCATCTGTGCAACTTTCTACTCTACAACGAGGATGCCTGGTGTATCTCTCCAAGTGCCACGAAACCGTGACCCCCTGCAGCTGAATCATGGAAGGGGAGACTAAACACAGGATACGCGTCCTACCTTCCTCTTATCTGAAAATGATAAAACCAACAATTATGACAACATAGCTTCACTGTAATCACTGTACGCGCTGCAGCTTCTGTGACTGACTCTGTGACGTGATAGTTTCTCTGTTAGAGGTCCTGTACTTAGTGGTCCAAGCTTGGTTAATTATATCACACCATGACCAGAAGGTGGCTTAATGTTTAAGGGTGACTTGGCAGAGTGATGCTCAGGGCAAGGGCTCTACTGCAGCATCTTAATTTACTGAATATGAACTGGAAAAGCAGTGCGGCTTGTCTGAAAAAGCACTGGTTATTATTTAATTTAATTGTCCATATCTGTCTGTCAGTAAGCATGGGTACAAGGTATTCAGAATTATCTGGCCCTTAAATGAGATTAAGGCTAAAACTGTAGGATTGATGTATGTGGTTCCCAAGAGTGTAGCTTTTTTTTTTTGGGGGGGGGGGTGTCTGCACCCACCCATTTAAAGGGGTCCAGTTGGTCCAGCTGCTTTGATTTTTGGGCTGGTTACAACCCCCGACACCCCCTGTAATTATGTCCATAGCGATGAGATTCAACTGGGAAACGGCGGGAGTTTGTTAGAATTTCTTTGAATTTTTAATCATTCCAGTTCTCCAACATCAAGGTATTGGTTGAGCTTTGATTTGGAAGCACATGCATAACAATCGTTTAATAGCAGGAGTCCTCAATTAGACGTAGGAGGACATTGACATCAGTATGTATATTGACTATCACGTGCCAGACTCTTGTAAATTGCTCAAGGAATGAAGTTTACATGGACGTGCGATGAAGTTTTTGAATCGGTGTTTACTTAAAGTACAGTGCGCAGTAAAATGATCTGTTAAGAACAGTGACACGTAGATAAAAACCACGCTGACAGAAAAAGGAAGAACGTTTGAGATGTCAATCTTTGGAAGAGCATCAAAGAGAATATGTTTCAAGACCGACGACACGTAAGAGTCAAAAATGTTGACAGTTTTCAAGAACTTCCGTGTAGTTTGAAACTTTTTTCCAAGTTCTTTTTCCGTTGCCTTTGAACCTCTCGGTTACTTCTGACGTCTGCTCGTACATGGCTATTGTCTGCGCTTTTTCTGAGGTGGGAACATGCAGCGCCAATGCGCAGCATTCAATCCAAGGTCCTAGGAAGTTGACCAGAGCAACAACCTGTTGTAACTGATACAACTCATTAACTTACATTAACTTAGTTAGTAGTATACTACAACTATAATCCTATCTAGCGTGTCCCCTGCCCGGTGTCCAGCATGTCATGGGGCTGGTTTCAGACTAATGACAACTGCAGCCTGGTTCTTCTCTGTTTCTCATTGATGAAGGGCTTCTCTCCTGCTTTATGGGACTTCAGTCCTGCTTCTAGGAGCCTGATATGAACTGTCCTAGCCGTGCACTTCACACCTGCACTTAATGTCTCCCTGTCCTTTTGAAGGTCACTTGATGTCATCCTCCGATTCATGAGGCACTGTTAGATAAGTTAACGGTCTCTGTCATTAGAAAATCACCTCCGTCCTTTACCTGGTAGATTTCTGGTTGATCCCAGTGTCTCCTGCTTCACCTTATTCTTGTGTACTTCTGTCTTACAAATGTTGAACCTGGAGGCAACCTGCTACTCAGCGTAACCTTCTGCCAGCAGAACCAGGATTAAACCAGGATTTTAAAATGCAGATTTGTTTAAAGACATAGAGTGGTCTCTTCTAGTCTATATAGTGCATATATGGAGATATATACATATATGCATTTTGTTATCCATATAAATGAATTAAACTCAATGCCATGCACTTTCCGGAATGATTTAACTCACTCAAACAAGGAGAGTTAATAGCTTTTTCTGTGCTGCTCCTTGTCACCTTCAAGGGATTCATTGAGCTAAAATAGCATCAATGCTTACTTATCTGATATTTTGTTTGCTTTTAAAATTGTTGAAATTGGAACATATTTATCAGTACAAATGCTCCGTAACAAGGTCTGAAAAGGATTAAATAGTGAATATCCAGCTAATGTGTTTAATATAGTGTCCTTTGCATCACAATTAATTCAGTGAACAACTCAATCAAGGTTAATTAATGACCCAGATCGGGCGGGCACAGAACTCTAATCTATTAAGTTCAGTTGTTAAATTGACAGAGAAAGTTACCCAGGATTCATTGCCAGTTGACTATGCCTTAAAGTCTGGACTACAGCATTAGATTGGCTACTTGGTTTGTGTAAATGCCAAAAACTGTGAGGTTAACAGGTAAATTATGCCGATTCCTTAGGATGCCTCAAGGTTGTCATTGGTCTATTCATTGTTTTTTTAGATACCCTGTAATTAATAATACGTCCCAGCAGGCCTTGCAGCCTGTACCCGCCTTGGAATGGACCCTCTCCACAACCCTGACCAGGTAAGCAGAAGATAGGTAGATATTTCATAATGCTAAATTTAAATTGGTCTCGCTGCATACAGTATCTGAATAAAGAGTGCGGCATCTTATTAGATAATCAAAACATGCCATGATACATTAGCTTAAAAGTGCCACTTTTGGACTGACAGATGATGAATTCATGGCGATGGAATCCGCGCTGATGATTCTCTGAAGTTCATAACTTCCAGGTGACATATATTTCCCACGAGACACATTGTTGTACGCCTCACACGCTCACCGCTGTGATATGAATTTTCTGAGTTTCTAGATATCCTTCTGTTATATAACTGTTTAAAAATAAATGATTGTCTAGCTGCCTGCTTGGCCATGAAACAAACTATTAGGTATTTGTTACTCTCTAGGGTTCTCACTGAATATCCTAATTGCCCCTTTAAGGATTGGACAATGGTATTAATACTCGAGGTGTCTAAAAATAAAGTTCAAAAATAATAATAAAAAACTTCTTCCTTTGAATTTTAATTCTCTGAAAACAAATAAACAAAAAATGTTATATATGCATGCATGTATACACACACAGACAAACACACACACACACACACACAAAACCACTGCACCACTGTCCTGTCTCCAGATTTAGCTTCTTTTATGCTAATAATTATCATGGGTAAGCATGGTTATTATTTTTGCCTCAAGTGACACATTTACGTTTTAGACAAACATAGCATTTAAATTTTGTGTCCATTATTTACCATGACAGTAAATACAGTATAACCTTTGCTGTTCACTGCCTGTCACATACAGTATGCCAGTATTTCCCAATCCAGTCCTCGAGGAACCCCAGATAGTCCATGCTGTTGTTCCCTCTCAGCTCCCACTGCACCTGTGCCAGGGATTCAGGGTTTCTGATTGGCTGGGAGCTAGGAGGGAGCAAAAATGTGACTGGGTTGGGAACCACCAACATACGCAACGCATGGAAGCTCAAAGATTTTTTTTGCTTAACTTTCAGGGCTCAATTTGTCAACTTTGTCAACTGTAATACTATTAATGGCTATAATCATTATATTATAAGGAAGGGCTACCTTTCTGAATCTCTCATACTTGCCAGAGAATTTTCTGATTCATACCACACTACATTAATCATCACGCTCGCAATAATCATCCAGATCTAATAGGTAGCTGCAAATGTGTTTTGATGACAAATTTTCCTTTTCATCAAACTGCAAACACACCACACAGCATTGTGCTGTAAATGAAATTATTCTCTAATTAGTGCTTGTCTAACAGTTGACAGCTTAAGAAATTGATAAGGTCCGAGATAATCAGCATTTCACAGTGTTGTTCAAACATCAAGAAATGAACGCTAATGGTAAATGAACATTAAGTTAATCACTTTACAATATCACTTTAAATTGGCATTGGTGAGTAGTGAGAATGGGCTCCCAGAATGCACCCGATGATTTAATGTAATATATAATCAGAAGTAAAACTTTTATGCATAACTTCATTTTCATCAAAGTCTTCCGATTCTAAATTGACACCAGTTGTAACGTCTATGTGCAATTTTTGTGCTGATTTGGCATATTTGGTGTTATTAGTAACTGACATGAAATTTTTCTACAACAACCTGACCACAACCTGAGTGCAGCTTCCTTGCTGCGGACCACTAGGCTAGTAGAAAAATAATATTTTAATGTGTCTTGAACAAACAAAATTATATCCCAAAAAAAAATAAAATAAATAAAATCAGCTATAAGAAGTGCAAATGTTTCACAAACGTATAATCCTGGGTAGGCTTAGAGAATTAAAAGCAAAATGTGGATGACAGTCAGACTAAAAAAACCTGGATACTCAAGTGTAACTGGATATAAATCAGAACTTGTAATCTAATACTTACAGGGTATTTTACAGCTAAAATGCAATATGATGTACTGTTAATTTCAAGCAATGGACAGAGGAAGCTTCTCTGATTAAATGCCCATATATATATATAGTTGTTATATATGGCTCTTCATCACTTTTATGAGGCGACATTTACAGCGCTTTCTGAAATATTTAAGCATACAGAATTGAAAAGTAACTCTAAAACAGGATGTTGAGGAAGAGACCCGCGAGAATTCTGCTTTTCTTTGTTTTTATGTTTTACGGTGGAGATTTTAGGTTGAAGTCTCAGATCGTCGTCTCAAAGACAATATTTTATAAGCGACCAGAAGTTATACATCAGGAATACAGCATTTCTTAAAATTAGAATGCGAGAAATTACACTGTTTTTGTAATTATCATTTCCACAGCCCTTGAGATAGATATAGAAAAAAAGGCCATACAACTTAGCTATGAAAAAAATTCTGAATGTATTATTAACATTAATGTAATATATAAATCTTGAGTCTATGGGCAGCTGAAATTATTAGATGGATTCATTCATAGCAAAGTCACATAAAACCAAGTGACACATGGAATTATGGGCCATCGCTTACATGTCCACATGTGGCAGTCTTCAAGGTTGTGCTTAATAAAAAATATCGATCTTCGCGGTGTTTCATGTCAAAGTGATTTTAGCCTACGCCATGGCCCAAAGATTTGTGAAAATGACACTTTCTTGACCCCCTTTTATAGCAAGACCAAATATAAGGAACAAAATGCCACATTAATGATGATCACGTGACCTTCTCCCCTTGCTATATGACTCAGTCCTCAGATATGTCCAGCGGTTGAGTTCTTTGCAGTCTATTCATCAAATAGCGCAGCGTACAGCATCTTTAATGCTCTGTCTTCCCTTCTCCCCACAGCGTTGCAACACTGCTAAACGTAAATGCAGTCGCACTCTTCACAGATGGAAAAAAAATCAGGTGCGGTTCTTGCTGTCAGGAAATGCTGATCAGAATCTCTGCCGGCAGCCTATCAGCTGCTATTGCAATGCTAAGCAGATTATTAATATTTCTGGTATTTTTAAGCAAATGACCGTAATCCTATAATTACACTCGCACTGAAAATTTATTAAACTCACAGGATACCTGTTGTTCTTGTCATTCATTGCATGCATTGCATTCCCCTCCAAGACAGTTCATTTATGGACTCAGATGCACAGATTGCATCAACAGTGATGCAAGTTTCGAGAAACCACAAGAGAACAGCTAAAAACGACTTTGGAAGATAACTTTAAGTATTTTTTTAGATTGAATGACTTTCTGCTACATCAAAAAGATTTGTTTTATCTGTTTCATGCATTCATGTGAAAACCAAGACAGATTCCCCTTTGATGATGAAATACACAGGACATCCATAGAGCAAGTCTTATTTAAATTGTTCATGTCACAGGAACATTGTAGCTCAGTTATGAATACAAAGGCTTATGTCTGCTGCGTAAATGTCTTCCCAGGTCAAATGTATCATTAGCCAAGACTAACAATAACAATAGTTTAATATCAGGAAACATCCCAGGAGAAAAAAAAAAAAAATATATATATATATATATATCTTGGTTATCTGTTATTTCAATAACATAAATTTCTGCATTTGTATAGATTTTAAAGAATTCATATCATGCAAATTAAGTTCTTATAATCAATTAGCTTCAAGTTCACATGCTTAGTAATGAAAACAAAATACTGATTAACTACTGATTGACATAGAATGTAGGCATTTAATACTGTGTTTTATTGTTTTATCAATTATTGGATACTATAAAGGCATACAATGTTTGTTCAGAAGGTGTACGTGTGTGTGCTGTGTTAGAACTGTTGGCTTTTGCTTTACAAGGAACTTTGATATAATATTTTTGAGACTTGGCTGTTGATTCTCTGCTGGGACTTTGAAAGCTTGGGAATTGTCGCGGTTGGATTCCTCGAAACAGCTGATGTAAACTCAGACCAGAGAGCTCGCCCAGGGAGCTGTAAGCAAGGCGGGCTCCGGACTACATCTGTGAAATCAAAATGCAGGAATCCCAAGCAAAACTCTGAAGAGGAAGACCATTGTTTAATGGCACAATAATATTCCCTATTTATCATCACGTTCAACAATGAATGTTCAGATCCTGCATCCTATTAAAATAACATTGGTTATCAGTTTATTTTTTTCTAATGGAATTGATAGGTATATCTAATGAAAAAGTCTCTAAAAATCATGTTTTTCTTTTAATCATTGTTATTTTTTTTTACTGTATTTCCATGCACTAAACAATGAATCAGTACTCTGTAAGTGTGCCCATATCCTGTCAATTAAATCTGGAATTCCTGTAGTTATTCATTGTAGGAATGTGGCTACTCCTTGAGCAAGCTTTTACCTTCAGTGGTCTATACGTTGTACTAAAAATAAACTTCGAGCAACCGGGCATTTGCATAAATTTGTTTCATGTCTGAACTCTGCTTCAACTTCTTCACAAACAACTAGCATTAGCATATCAATGATCAGAAGCTGTAATAAATTAGTTAAACTTATTATTTTCTGCACTTATAAACAGCTTATATATGGCTTGGGTGAACATAATCTTGCTTAGTGTGATGTCAAGCCAATTCTGATTGATCTTTTTGAGCAGCTGACTTGGGTCTGGAACAAGTTTCCGAATGATTAGCTGGATCCATTGAGGTAAAAACTAGATGTTCTTTGAATTATCTAGATGTGGGGTGGGGCGGGGAGTTCTGTATATTTTAATACTTTTGTAATTAGTTTTTATGAAGTGATTATTTATTCATGCTACGGTAACGTGGCAAGCCAAAGCCACAAGGTAGAATAGCCTTTGGATTCAAAAACTAATCTGTAGCGGAGCTCCTAGAGATTCTGGTTGACTCCCACAGTCACGCAGAAAGGGCAATTTAGTGTCACCAAATAACCCGAACAGTGTGGGGTTGTAGGAGAAAAGCAAAGAACCCAGAGGAAATCCACAGAATCGTGGGGCCGACACGCGTTCTCCACAGGGACAGACACACGGGGGAGATCCAAGGCCGAAACACCAGAATCCCAAGGAGGGGGGGAATAAGATTGTAAAAACAGGCACTGTGCAGTCTACAAAACAAACAAACAAACAAACAAATAGACGATCGACTACATCAAGAGGATTGTTACATTTTAGAACAAATCACCTGATAGGATTGTGGCTCTATGCCTTTCTGATACCGCGCTTTAATTATTAATTATTCTGGGTAACAGCGATACACAGATGTCCGATTCTCCCAATCTCTCCCATTCTCTCCTCCATTGCTGCCATACCTCTCAGACTCAAGGTCAACCTCATATCTTATTTCATAATTCATATCATAGAATCCAGCTAAACCATTACCTTCTATTCAAGTTACTTTGATATCAATTCATACATTTGGTAACGTTTTTTTTTTTTTTGCCTTTTTTGACATCAATATCACTGTAATTGGGCTTAAAATTAACTTGATGGTTTACAATCTATGTATCTATCTATTTGTCAATAATTTAGCAGCCTGAGGTTAATGTTTTCGCCAGATGACAGTGGTCATATTCGTTTCTGGGTCTGTGCTCCTCCGCTCCATCTCTTACTCTCCGCGGAGAAGCTGCCAAATTTTGGCACAACAATCTGCTTCCCACTATCGTGGCAGGTTCACCTGACTTAACACAACAGGCACTTATTTCTTAGCAGGACCTCTGCTCTTGCTGCTTGGATATGCAACAGAGCCAAATATGTATTGTTGGGTGAAACATCATAACGCATCTTGCATTTATCACAAGGATGCTGTTAATCATCTGTAAATTCTGTATCCAATTAAAGCATGTAAAATCGGGTCCCATTGCATGTATATGCTGAATTTGTATGACATTCCACAGGAAATGCATTGATTTTGTATATTATATATATGTGTATATTTCAAGTTACAGCCGTTCGTAACTTGAAATGTTCGTAAGTCGTTAACATCACATTAAGGGCATCCGCATGTACAAAGCACTAGTAAGCTGGGAGTATGCATACTATGCTGCTGCGTGGCGGGAGTAGCAGCCAGAAATCATACTAGGCGGAATCGGGGCGCAGAACAAAAAAAAAAATGTTGTTATGGACAGGAAACGGGAGCCAAAGGAACACAATTATAGTCCAATTCCTTTGTATGAAGGACAACTTTTGAAGAACTTGTATGAAGAACTTTCCTTTGTTTGAAAGTTCGTAAGTAGAGGAGCGTCTGTATATATATATATATATATATATATATATATATATATATATATATATATATATATATATATATATACACACAGTATACACACACACACACATACACACACTGCATATGTAGAACATTATTTATGGAGAGCATAGTCCAAGCCCCTTTTGCTAAGAATAGTAAACAAAAATTAAATAATAATGCAGGTATCTATATGTGGTACCTTCACCTTGCGTGTGTGTTTTCTGAACTACTGTAACACGTAAGACATAATAAAAGCATAACTGAAAATTCAAAATTATTGTCTCATTTGGTCATAGTGACGTGACACAGGAGCAAAGCTACACTTCACTCTGGGAATGATTTACTGTTTTAACCAATATATGTGTTAATATATGGAAAAGTGCAGCTTGTAACATGGGCTTGCATGTGGTCGTCTCTGCAGGCTTGGAGCCACTTTGGCTCCTTTGTCGCTATAGCGTTCGTCATAATTCTAGAATCCATTCCTAGTCCCTCTGACTATGGCCGGTGCCCCAGATGCCAATGCTAATTTATTTTTTTTGCTCTTGCCAAAATGCGTGTGCGTGCTCTGCATGTGGAGTCATTTTTAATGGAATAATCATCACGGAAATAGTCTTTTTTCAAGCTGAGGATTATCTATGGTTTACGCTACCAAAGCGCATTTTACTCTTAATTGTGAACCTTTAAAGGATTATTAAACATCACACTTTGAACATTTTCTTGATGTCGATGCTTTTTATGTAGCTATTCAGATCTCCATTTGGTTTGCAGTTAACTCTATTACTGTGGCCTTTGGCAATAAGCCAGACGGCGGAAAGGATTCCATTAGGAGTATAATTAACTTAATGGGTCCACCTGTGTGATTGTCTCTGTGTGAAGAATAGCCAAGCATTGTCTTCCTGGTGGGGAAAAAGGTAAAATTAAGTACATTCTAGAACTTTATCATGATATATAGTTTAATATGGAAAAAAAAAACATTTACAAATGCCATTTTGGATTATTCGGTTAAGGTTGCGTGAATGGCTTAGTGCTTGAAAGCGGATTTTGAATTCCATCCCAGACTGTGTGCGTGTGTTGGGTTTGTGTGTTCTCCCCAAGTCTCCTTGACTGTGTATGGACTTGGCGTGTTCTACACAAGTCTCCTTGACTGCGTATGGACTTGGCGTGTTCTCCCCAAGTCTCCTTGACTGCGTATGGACTTGGCGTGTTCTCCCCAAGTCTCCTTGACTGCGTATGGACTTGGCGTGTTCTCCCCAAGTCTCCTTGACTGCGTATGGACTTGGCGTGATCTCCCCAAGTCTCCTTGACTGTGTATGGACGTGGCGTGTTCTCCACAAGTCTCCTTGACTGTGTATGGACTTGGCGTGTTCTCCCCAAGTCTCCTTGACTGTGTATGGACTTGGCGTGTTCTCCCCAAGTCTCCTTGACTGTGTATGGACTTGGCGTGTTCTCCCCAAGTCTCCTTGACTGTGTATGGACGTGGCGTGTTCTCCACAAGTCTCCTTGACTGTGTATGGAGTTGGCGTGTTCTCCCCAAGTCTCCTTGACTGTGTATGGACGTGGCGTGTTCTCCCCAAGTCTCCTTGACTGTGTATGGACTTGGCGTGTTCTCTCCAAGTCTCCTTGATTGTGTATGGACTTGGCGTGTTCTCTCCAAGTCTCCTTGACTGTGTATGGACTTGGCATGTTCTCCCCAAGTCTCCTTGACTATGTATGAACTTGGCGTGTTCTCCCCAAGTCTCCTCGACTGTGTATGGAGTTTGCATGTTATTCCCATGTTTCCTCGACTGTGTATGGAGTTTGCATGTTCTTCCCATGTATACTCGACTGTGTATGGAGTTTTCATGTTTTTCTCATGTTTTCTCAACTGTGTATGGAGTTGGCGTGTTACACCACACATCAAACTTAACATGCAGTTAAGTTATTTGGTGTGTGTGTCCCAAAATGTCTCCACGATAAAACCTGTTCTTTTGTGTCATGAATTATTCAGCATATGCGCTATTATGGGATGTACTTCCATCCAGGGTATACCCCGACCTTTTCTCTGATGGCAGACTCCGTCTGACCACATATTGCAGGTAATTTCACCCCCTCTTAAACCAGGGACCCCAAAATGAAAAGAGACCTTATTAATGTATAATCACAGAGGTAAGTAAGATCTAAGGGCCCCCTAAGGGGGTACTGCTCTGTTTCTCTCCCAGAGGCACTTACGGAAGGTTAATGGATGTATTAATTAAATTAATGTACTATGTGCTAATTAAATAAAATTTTATTGAGATTCGAACAAACATGTAAAGAACCAAATGCATCCATTTCACTGATAATTTAGGCGGTATGTGCTGTTGGATAAATTCTAGCGAATAAACAGTTAGGGAAGATGGGTGCATGGATGTATGTATGGATGGATGGATATATGTTTATATTTGAGGTTCATTACTTTGTTTAGCTGACCATAGCTTGAGCAGCTGTTGCTGTTTGCTCGACAGATTTGAACTACAGTTCAGCAGTGAGACTTTGCTTATAAGTATTATAAATCAAAAGGTAGCATAAACTTTAACAGAGTTGGGTAATTCAGGTCCAGAGAGTAAAGGTCCAGAACTAAATTTAGTTTCAAGCAACCAGTTGAATACTCTGTAACTGTGACTCTTTATGCTCAACTGGAGTTACCCAACTCTGAACTTTAAACACGAGAAAAGCAATCATCGGCAAGCGGTAAAAATGCCTGAATACCTTAACTGATAGTAATGATGATACTGATGTTATTATTATTATTATTCAATACGGAATGATTCTTATACAAGATTACAATGCAACATATGGAGTGCATGAAAGCATTTGAGTGTATTTTGACTTGTGCACTACGGGAGCACATTTTTGAAGCTGATCTATGAATGCTGGGGACTCCATTAAATTTAGATTTCAGGTGTCCTGCACACTTGTATTCCCAGAGGTGGCAGCCAGTACCTTCTCCAAATCAGTTTGCAACATGCATACGATGCGTGACTCTGAGTGGATGTTTTTTTTTACCCCCGTAAGACACATTCACAGCAAAAATGTAACTTCTTCAAAGTAAATGTCAACCTAAACTTCTAAGGGCGGTCAATGTTCTTTTGAAGTTTATTATTTGTTCGAATTGGGGGGGGGGGGGGGGGTATAACGCACCATTAGTTTCAAATATTTAGTTATTGTGACATTGAAGTACCAAGTTTTACGTAGTTGTAATTAGAGCACTAACTGCTAGCGGAAAGTAATTTCACCAGTTCAAGCTGACAGTAGATGTGTAGAAAAATTCAACCATCATCATCATCAAAAACCTACTTTCAAGTAGAAATAAAATCTGAGTTTAATTGCGATGGTTCTACATCGTGTGTGAAACTGAAAAGCCTGGTTTTCTGCCTACAGTTCTTCTCCACCTGCAGTTGACATGGGCACCTGCACATTGTCAGAAATGGAGTGGCTAGACATTTGAGATCCAGGCGATGTAGACCGTTATCGTACTTTCCCTGTTTCTCTGACAATTCCTCAGTATTACTATTTTCTAACAGTGGTATTTGCACATTACTATAGAGTTCTTTGACTTGATTACATTTGTGTGATTTGTTTCTTGTTTATTAACGTCATGACATCCCTTTTTTGCGTAGCTTCATTCTATTTTGGTAGTGGAAGACAACAGGCATCACAAATAAGTGAATAGCCTGCTTTCTCACCTGCCTGGGCCTGTGTTGTAAATAAACACCACCTGTTTGGGTGTATCGCTGCCGTCTCATTACACCTGCTTGCCCCTCAGACCCTTACATCCGTCAGCACCTCCGCTGGGTACTACTAGTCCGTGGCACAGCTGCAACGATATCACAGCGAGGATTCCGAGCCTGACAGTTATCATACCTGCACTGAGATATTCACAAAGACAAAACTATACCTTTTCCATTTACACAGGAGTCTAGCTTTGCCATTATGGGATATTAAACAATTCCGATATTTGTTCAGATGTCCTATAAGGTCTTCGAAATGCGATAACAGTCGGAGCGTTCCAAGAAGGTAATTTCCCATCGTGATATTCATTGGATGTATTGTATCGCAGGTGTGCGGTAACCTGACAGGGCTTTTGGCGTTTTAATATCATTATTATTTTTTTTCTTTTTCCTCTCAAATGCTCAGCCCCCCTATGGGATTCAATAATATAAGGATGGCAGCTTGATGAATATGCAGAGATTTAGTTGTTAGAAAGTGCCTTGATTCGAAAATGCACTCCGACCATCGTAAACCAGGAAGAGCTTCAGCCTAATCGCTAAACACACCTAACACCCATGAAGCAGAGGTGGAGATTCGAGGTCCAGAGAGTACAAATCCAGAGTAAAATTTTGTTTCAGCCAACCAGTTGAGTATAAAGAGTCACAGAGTTCTCAGCTGGTTGGTTGAAACAAAATCTTGGTCTGGATTTGTTCTCTCTGGACCTGGAATCTCCACCTCTGCTAAGAAGTTTCTGGGCTGGTTTTGTGAGTAAAATCATCAGAAGTTTTACAAACAGCAAAGGCTGTTTTGAGTCATAACGTATAAATCTTTGGGTATTTGTGTCCAGTTGAACAAGCTGTCCAACCTGCCAATGTTTTTTTATACAAATATTTGGATCTCACACGGATTCAGGCTCCAGTGCTGAATTATACCTCTGCCTACAGTTGTGTTTGTTGACTAATGCATGTCATACCCAAAGGATGGGAAATCTATTCTCTCCAACAGTTTCATCACGCAATAAAAAATAGAAAAGAGACAAAAGAAGGGGAAATTGAAATATATAAATTGAGACAGTTTATGACACAGTTATCAAAACATACATGAAAATAGGCTGCATTATTGACATGAAGTCAAATTCAAATGGTTAACAAGGACCACAAAAAAATATGAAAGCCTTGGGAGATGGATGAAAGTGATTGTATCAGCATTTTCTAAATATACCCATGATGCGCACTGCGCTTCAGATAATTGAAAACTGAAATTTAGCTTTAGCAGTAAAGCCCTCAACAGTCGTTCAAGGTTTGATTGATTTCACCGGCCTGTCAGGATGACAATATGACGGAAGGAACGAACCTCATCTCTCACTGACACTAATACTACAAACAGCGATTCATTTGTCACATTGCGCTATAAAATTCTCAAAGTATACTCCGGGGACATAACTTGTGTAAATCAACATAGTACTTTGTAGGTGTGCAGCCAAATATCTTCAGTGTATACTGTACATCAAACCGACATATTTTTCTAAATTAAATTTAATTAAGATCAGAACAAACGTGCAGGATGAAATATTTGAATAGTGGTCCTTCATTGGTCCCTGCGGGGAAATCATCATTACGCATATCCATTCTTGCTCTCCTTGAGATTCAGACACATATACAGGAGAGAACAAGTTTGGGGGTCACAGCACAGGGGTTAGCCAGCATGGAGCACCCCTGCAGCTGGGGGCTAAGGGCCTTGGTCAGGGGGCTGAGGGCACCATCACTTTTCCGTCCCTGAGATTTGAACCAATGACCTCCCGATCTTAACCCGCTGAACTATACTCCGCCATTCAAGTCCATTTGTTTCTATAGTAATAAATATATATTTAATTTCACGCTGCTCTTCATAATTTTCTCCTAGCGACGTGCAGGTCTGATGATCATGGGCGGAACATTGATGAATGGCTCTGACCAAGGGGATAGCATTAGTTTGAACATTGGGGGCGTTCAGGTCTTCACCCATTTAGGGGGAAATGTGATTATTGGGGCGGGTGTATTAGTGAATGAATAGGGTGCATTAGTTTTGATTTATTGGGGGGAGTTACAGCCCCCCCTCCCTATCCTCCCCGTACTTTATGCCCACAGCTCTGACTGACGATTACGATGACTGAAACAGGAGAGAGGGACGACGCGCACGACTGTCTCGGCAGGCTGGATCATGCCGACGCTCCGGTCCTTTCTCCCGCAACCGTCGCGAGCCGGACGAGCAGGTACTTGGCGAGCGGGAAGGCTGACGGAAAAGAGGAGCGAATAGATAAACATTCCATCTGTAGTTTGGTTATCGAGAAATGGGACAGCTGAAAGCGACGCGCGGTAACCCCGCGGTAATAAAGATGAGGGACAGAGAGTGTTTGCCACCACCAGGGAGACCTGCGACGGCCGTGGGATGAGTCAGCTAATGGGCTGATCGCGTTTGGCGTCAGGGTGACATCGCAGACTGCCCAGCTCAGAAACACTCCAGTGGTCCAGGTCTCTCATCCACTCAGCACCTTTGGGTGAGCCCCTAGTGAGGCGAGAAAGCCAGGAATTCACAATAGAGCCTGAGTCCTAAATCTAGGCTTATAGATTATTCCGGTAATAGGAACCCCTTTATGCCATGGCTCTGCAGGCCCTTTTACTCTTGAATTTTGGTACAATAAGATAACCGGAGAGTTGTCAACAAGGTAATTAAGGAGGAGTGTATGGGAGAAGTCGATCGTTACAAATGCGTCGATGCGAGTCCTTTGTAAAGCTTTAGGCTGAGAAAAGCAGTTTCATCACCGCTAATTGTGACAGGAAGTGGTGTCAGTAGAGGCATGCGAGGAGAGGATATGCCCACACTGTTTTGGAATTAATATGTACACTCACTGCTGAATTCTCTAACGTCTGAGGACATCTAACAGGAGTACGGAACATCCACACAGAAAAATGTTAGAGCAATGTAATGTGATAATGAATGCACCAGTTTTGATGACAGATAGCTTCCCTTAAGGTATATGAGTCCAAATTATTGTATAGATATCATTCAGGCTTAAAATATCTTACACCATGAAATTCTTGGATTAGATCTTTCTGCTGGTTTGAGGGAAAATATACTTTCATTTTTTGAACATTAAACATGTTTAGGTATTCTAGGAAAATTATATATCTAAAAAATGGTTTTTGGCAGACAAGCATGTTTGAATCAATTTTTCAGTGAGGAAAAATTGTGATGCTTTATTTTAGGGGGCAGAAGGAACTTAGTAACTCAGTTACTACTCAAGTACAAATCATGAACAAATATACTAACTGTGTGAAATATATGAATAGTTATGATTCATTGATAATGAACAAACGTACTACATTATTTGTGCCACCTCATGTAAAGTGCTACCGTTTTTTTCTCTGCGTTATGCTTATCATAATTAAATAATTCAATATTTAGCTAGCAGCATGTTAAGAATGATGCATGAACTGTGGACAATGAGCAGACATGCAGGTCAACATGCAAGTCAACAAGCAAACATGCAGGTCAACATGCAAACATGGTGTGACATGTCATAAAGGAAAAAACACGTCAAGCTAAAACAAGTTGAATAAAAAAAGTAAAGTATTGTTTGATCATATTACAGAGGATTTAGTTTAAGGATCAAACCGTCTCTCCTTACATAACCTAAACCGTCAATTAAAATCAGGATGGTAAGCTACAGTATAGCCATATTCACACTTAGTGGAGATTTGTCTTACTTGGCTAAAAAGAGCGGAACAGGAACCTGAATTAGATTGCAGAGGTTTAGATGGATTTCATAGAGTTCGGATAAACAGTACATTTTCAGGTTTCTACTGATTGCACAGAGAGATTATCCAGAGATTTACTGTCCGGCAACATATATGAAGCATGTTACAAATTTCACGCCAATCCAATTAAAATTTACATATTAAATCAATCTCAGAATCACAACATAGAAAGAACGATGTAAAACCTAAAGAATAGTAATTTTAAAGGTTTTGGCATATTGGTTGATATCATGATATGGTCATTAAAGTTCAAATATGATGCCTCTTAATAACATACACAGTTCAATTTTTAAAATCCCCCCATGATCGAAACTATCCAAAGATCCACAAGTAAAGTGAAACATATTCTTATTTGTAGACATTATACATAAGTATAGGACATGCTGAAGATATTTGCTACATACCCATGAAGTATCAAGTCATTGAAACAATTCTGTATTCATTAAAATAAAGATTTAATCTTATAGTTTACTGAATTCCCACTGAATTCTCATGTATTTAAACAAAGACAGGCACTAACACAATTCTGAGTTGCATATGTCCTGATTAGCTTCTTGTCTTATTTTTAGTTTGGTTTGTGTCGTACACAAGAACACTTCGGTGGCCAATTTTCAAATGAGAAAATGTGATTCTACATTATAATTTTTCTGTTCCTACATTGCAATATGTAGCGGAATGAAAAATACAGTACTTTTAACTAAATGTATAACTAAAACTGATCAAAATAGCATGCATGAGAGAATGGTAATTATATCACTTAAACAATCGCTTTACAGTTTGATACTCACTTTAAAATGACATATTTTAAAGTCTGGGCACCCAGATGCAGAATTCTATTGTCGTACAATAAGAAACGGTACAGAGCAGCATCCTAAAAAAAATATTCCCTGATTTAAATTAGAGGATTACGCAGTGAATGGAGCGTTCTAGAAGCTTTTGACTGTCTTCGCTGGTTCTGTAGGTCCGCTTTCCACATTGAATGGTCTCCAAGCTATTAATTACTGTTGCCGGTCAAGTGTCCCAAATTGGATCACCGGGACTTTCAGAAGAGCCATAGAAGAAAAAAATAAGGAATGAAAATTTATGAAACGCTGAATTGAGCTGGTGGAGCAAACATTTATTGGAATGTGCATTGTAGAGCACGATACCTTTAGGGATAATGAAATTTATTCATGTAAAAGTATTACTTTGGTACGACCCAAGCCATGCAGTATAAATGACAGACAGAATTATGATAAAAATAAGCATAAGGAAATGAAAGCATTCTGAAATTTGATAGACAAATAGATAGATAGATAGATAGATAGATAGATAGATAGATAGATAGATATTCCAATCTTAAATTTTAAATTATGTGAAAATACATTAATTATTTGGAAAATATTATGATCTTATAGAAAATAGTACATAATCTCAACCATCTCAATTATACTTCACCTGGGGAAAATGCACTTAGATTTAATAGCTGATTTGTACGACATAAACAATGAACTCGGTTTCTGAATTCAAACGCATGGGCAATGTTGTAGATTTGGAGGAAGACCCTGGTGCTGTGTTTTGCATGGTGGAGGTGTCTGTTTGCCACTCAGTCTCGAATTAGCTTTCATATGCTAATAGCTAGGTTTTTTGTTGGCAGAGACATACGGAACCTACACAATATCTCGGCGGTGCTGGCGGTAAGCTTGATATATGAATATCCATGAAAGTTAGGTCTTTGTTCCCCAGGCGCACCACCAGAAATAGGCGGTCTTATCAGTATTTAAATGGTAATAAAGATTATCCCAAGCTGTTCAGAACACAAGGTTTCCCAGATCGTTGACGGACAAGAGACCTTTCTCATTGACAACATAACCATGAAAATCTAACGCAAAATTACAAGTTATCAGGACGCTTTCATTATGGGATGTCCTTTGCATCTCATTAACACGGCCATTCACGGCAAAACAAGTCAAGCAAGGCTGAGAAGCTTGGGATGACTTTATTCTCACTTAAATCTTTCAGCTTTTCATGTTGTGGTGTTTTTTTTTGAAAACTATTGTTCCATGGGCTGAGCTCCAAGGCCAGGAACTCCAGACACAAGCATGCTTGAAAGATGCAGGACTGAAGACAGGATGGCCATGGTTTGCCCAGCAAAAGCGAGTATGCTGGGGGCAGGATAAGAAGAGGAATGAAAGCAATGCCAACATGCACACAGAAAGTGTTCTGACTGTAGACAGCAAATGTCAGCTTGAAATAAAGTTACATCCCGGACATTTCAGTCCAGGAAAAAGAGGACGTTCGGTCACCCTACTTGCAGCATGTTTGTATTAAACAACTGAGTGATAAACCACAATCGCCAAAGCAAAGCTCAGCTTCAAGCTCTAAAAAAAACAAAACGCTAACAAATATTAACAGCATCCGCCGACCCTGAATAGTGGAAGCAGTTACAGAAAATGGATGGATGGATTAGCTGCATATCCCACAATGCTTTGCTGCTTAATGCACTTATTGTTTGCAATGATATATAAGAAAAACGTTAAAGAATAACGTTATGATTGAACCGCACTGACAAAGATTAAACGTATGGAGGCAATCATTTCAGATCTTGTGTACAAACACAAGTGACTGGGTTTAGGTGTCAGCTGACAGGAAGTAAACAGCTGCTAAATGTATGAAAACAGAATAGGTATGGATTTCTGTTTTGGCGCGTGATTGACTCCTACTGGGAATCATATCTGCAATGTTGGATGAATGTTGGATGACCATCAACATTCTTGTGCTGGAAATGTGGAGACATGGGCCTGACTCACAGCAGGCTGAGGAGCAGATTGGGGCTGATCTTCATGACATGCTGTAGCTGAGAGCAATAACTTCATTATGAAAAGCTCGCCTAATGAATACCCTGGAGTGGGGGAAAAGACTCCTCTGCCATTGCTGTCTGCCTAAATCTCTCCTTTTTTGCTTCTAATGTCTGAGTATAAAGATGTTTCTATAATTAACTGGGAAGTATTTAGTTACACATGAGTCATGTATGTCCTAAAGATTCATAAGAGAAATGCCTGGGAAAAAAGGCACGCAGTAACTGCTCAAGACAAGCGTTTAACTGTTCCTGTTTGGCAAGTTGGAAGCTTGGGATATAAAATCTACTCGTCAGAAAGCCTTTTATTCTGTGTTTTGTTATTGTAGCACATTTATACATGTTTTTTGCCATTTATACTTGTTTCCTTGATATTTTGTTTACCTGAAATAGAATCGCTGAATTGAGAATTTGCTTCTTTTAAAGTGTGACGTGTGACTGTCTTAATGACTCATCCATACAGAAGATTAACTAAACAAAGAACTAAACAAAATTTAAAACTATGAATGCACAAAATAGTTTTTATTCTAGAATTCATTCTGGTGAACAGTCAGTCCGAGTTTTATTAGTTTTACCTGCTTAGAATGAATTATTTTAGGCCTGGACTCAACAAGTTCTTTTTTTGCACCATTCTTAGCATGAAAATCACAGCATGGTGGCTGTTTGAGATGCTGGAACCACCACTATTGGTACTAACAATCATAACATGTACAAAATCACTTAGATCACAAATTCTAAAACTTTGTCAAACGGTAAGTGGACCGATCTGCATGCTCTATGTATTGACTCACAGCTGAGTCACATGATTCTCTGTTTATAGGGACATGCTGTTGGCTTCAATAAAGTGAATATCACTGCAATATAAACTTTGTCCATATAAATAAAAAGTTGAGTACATCGCCTAAAAATGATTTAAAAACGTACTAATTTTGTTGAAAATATAGAATCTATTTGTCAGATATGTTTTCAATGAGAAGACATTTGTCAGTGAGATTTTAATTATTTCAACTAAAAAAGGGTAAAAACTAAAAATATTGTTTTTTTTTCCCTAGGACAATGAAACCAGTAGCGGGGGGAAATGTTAAGGAGAGTCAGCAGGGGTGATGATCGACGCCCTGCCATTTACACCGGTATTGGTAATTGTGTGCAGAAGGAGTGGTAAAAGATAAAGGAGTGTAGGTATGGACATTGTATGGAGACGCACTGGGGGATTTTTAAAGGATGTCAGAGTGCTCATATTTGGAAGTGCCAATCGCTATATGGCGTATTTTGATTTAAGCATGGGGTTTTAAGATTTAATTCATAATGCGATGACAGCACACTGGCTGTATTGGGTAAATAATTTATCATCGGAGACAGGTAGCTGGCCTTAGATCATATGTGGTATCTAAGCTGGTGGGGGAGCAATGTGGGTAGTAAAGTATTTTTTATTTTTGCTATTTTTCTCAGGACTTGGAATCTCTGTTTGAATTTCACGTAGGATTTCTATATTTGAGTTTTATCCTTAAGATAATCCAGTATAGATTTTGCTATCTCTGCATGCTCCATTATTTTCTTTCAAGCCTGACAAGCTTTCTGGTCACTGCTGAGGGGGGAATCGTCATTATTCTGCCAGCGACGCGTTTGAATGGGTGATGTAATACGTGTAAACCTGCAGCTACATGCTGGGCTATTTTCTTTAGCCTGAAGTCCCAGGAAAGGGCTGTGCCAGTCGTCTCGGGCCTGACTGCAATCCCCTCTTGAACGTCAAAACTGTCCAAAAATGGAAGATCTTTGACCAGGTCCCTTGAGAAAGGAAAATGGCTTTCAGACTCACAAAAAATAAAAATAAAATCTGTATGAATCAAAATATATTGCCGCCCCCTTTTAACAGAAGGGCAACTGGGATGTCCATGCTGTGGTTAGTTGAAAAGCATCTGTGGTAGGTAGGGAGCAGTGGGGGGGGGGGGGTGAGCCAATAGTAAAGGGACCAGCAAACACGCCTGTATCATAGACAGCATGGAAGATGGGTATTGAAAGGAGAAGGGAGACGACAGGGCAGGAATCAAAGGTGCGTAGGGGCTGAGAGGCGATGAGCACAAGCTAGCCAGGCTGCTGGGACAAGAGACTGGAGCAGGGATGGGAAGATGGGGGGCCAGTGACTAAGGTGGTGGAGGATGGGGATGATCAATGATCGTGGGAGTTTCTAACACAAGAGTGTTGTGAGGGCAGAAAGAAAAATGATTGGTTTAGAGAGATAACCAATCAGATTATAGAGGCGATTGGTCCAAGCCACTGGAGGAGGCAGTACCAACCAGTCAGATGTCTTGGTCCCACCTCCTCTACAATCTCTCTGAACCAATCATTTATTTTGTCCTGCCCTCAGAACATCTTTGTAGTAAGAATAATATTCAGGGATGCTGGAGAGGGTCCGAATAGTGAAGAGGCCACTACGAGCCCTGTAGGGACAGGAGGTAGAATGGGAATCCGATGAGGAAATAATTATTAGGAGAAGCAAGTGGGAACAGGAAAAAAGGTTTGGAGCAGACACTGGTGCCAATGAGCTACTGTATGTGCAGTGCATGATGAAGGAGGAAGTGATCACTGCCACTCAGGCGGTCTTGGGAGGGATTCCTGAGCATCAGTCAGGCATATCGCCTCTCCTCACAGCCCTAAAACCGTCCAGCATCATCCCCCTTAAATGTTCAAATGTTTACTCAGCCATTTATAGCCGATGTCTGCCTAACAAGAGAACATTTTCTACTTCTTCAACGCCGAGTAAACTTTACTCAAGTGGAGTTCTCGCCACTCTACTCTGATGTATCTCTTTCCATTTGCTTTATTTCGACTTCCAGTCCTCCTTTGTCTTCATGGCTTTGTAATTTAACTTCAAATCCATTACTGAGCCAAGAAAATCTCAGTGAGATAGGTATTTTTATAAAGGAATGAGAAATTCGATTATTTCCATATGGTTGAGTCAGCGGACACTTGACTAATTGTGTGGCTGGATGAGGTAATTTTGTGCACCTAAATTAACTTAGGCCTGCTACAGCGAAGGACTTGAATACCTCCCCAGTCATCCGTGCATCTATTCAGCCACTGTCAATAATTGCTTATTCAATTAGAATCTGGAGCCTGTCCTGGTAAAGATCTGGAGGTGGACCAGAGTTCAGCCCAGACGGGATGATTTTCCATTGCGAGGTACGTACAATTACCGGCAAAGGAAAACAGCAGTTCACCCAAAAACAACATTATTTTGGTCTGTGAGGAGAAAATCACACCGACACGGGGGCTGTGGTGAAATCCAGAGTAAAAACCCACGAATAAATAATAACACTGTTTACACTCATTCCTGACAACCGTTCATTACATTAAGGAAGATGGTGCAAAATATTTCTCAACACCTGTATCCTTTTATTTTCAAAGCTCTCAGCTAGTATTTGCAGATCATTAAAACCTCGTTCACACCGAAACACAAAGTGATCCGCAAGAACTGAAAGCTTTTCCTCCTTTGTATGAAGGAGGTCTCTCTCTCTTTCCCACTCCAAGCTCCACATGGCCCCATCCTCCGACTTGACCTTTTAATACTTGCTAAAAAGATTAGCTCTGATTAGCAGCTCCGGATTGAGGGCACTTTGATGAGTCGTCCCTGTGTGCCTGCAGAAACACGATGAAAGGCCACAAAAAGAAAGAGATTTTCCTTTTTTTCCCCCCATTTTTTTTCCTCGCTTCACACCAAAGCAGAAGAATCCATTTGCTGCCCGGCTTGCTCTTCATCAGCGTGGTACAGGTGTCTCCCAATCTCTACTCTCATCTGTCATCTCAATCTGCTAATTGACCGTTTTAGATGCTGCCTAATGTATTCACACCAGCTCTAGCTGAGCCTGACCCAAAGCTTAACAAAGCGATGGGATTCATTAAAACTGGCTGTTTTCCCTCAGGGTTACTATTTTTGGAAAACATTATTGTCAAAAAACTTAATAAGTGCTATTTCTTCCCCTCACATTCTGATGTCTTGATTACTCTATAAATCGTCTTGCTGAAGGTTGCTTGCTGCTGGACTTCCACACCCTGAGGCACTCGATCAATGTTATACATTTTCTAAGGTTCCCTGCCCTCTTGTTGAGAATTGTTACATTTCTTTGCTAACATCAGTGGCACGTTAACGTGGTAAGAGGGTTCACTGTTATTTTCAGTGGCGTAGTATTCAGCTGGGGGCAGTGACGGTAAAAGGTGTCCACCGGGGGGGGGCTTTCGGAGGTCCCTGGCCTTCAGCTTGGGGAGGCCAGTACATCGAAGCACCCCTGGGAAGCATCCATGCTATTTGTCTTTGGTGTTCAGTCAATGCGTCAACATGTCATGCATCATCATTTTGCTATTTGGTTTCAGGAACTGTTTCCATAATCAGTCCAACGATCTATTGACTTAACTTTGGCAGAGTCATGGTCATTTTTAATTACACTTTGTTGTTTTAACAACAGCTACATACATGTTATTAAATGTATTTCTTTGCAGCGTTTTCGATTCCCTGTAAATGTCACTCCAGCTCTGTGCACATGGAGTTTGCAGAGGCCTCAGTCTAACGAGAAATTACGTAAAAGTCGAAGGAAGACAGATGGGCAAGAATCTCAAAAACACCTTACTGTTGAAGTACGGTTTTATAAATAGACGGATCTAATTGATAGAAATTATTTCGCCGAATGTGCTCCTCCCAGCAGTAATTCTTGGACAAAATCACTTTAAATAATTTATCAAGCATGCATTCCACCAGTTATGTGTCGAAGAAGTGAAAGGTTCTCACAAGCGTTTGAAGTGCTTCTGTTAAACTAGTCTGTCTTTGACTGCATCCAGCTGATGAAACTGAACAAGATAATTTGTCAAAAGAGCTTGTAACCAGTCAAAGCCCACTGACTGTTGTCATTGTCGATTTAATCTGGCGGCCACATCTACAGAGACGGCAACGCTGACAGCATCTACCCTCCTTCTACCTGATGCCCCTTATCTTTGCATCAGTGAAGCAACTTTACATAATGACACCCCCCAGCTGTTTTTTGGTGAACATGGAGATCTGCATTTTCCCTAACGGCCCAGCACAAATAATCATGTTCGTCATCCATCCATCCAGACATCCATCCATCCATCCATCCATCCATCGATTTTTCTGACAGCCTTATATGATGCACGTAACAGGGACACAAGCACAGGGAAGCAATTTTTGAAAAGAACTGATATAAATAGCACAAACTGAATGCATTTTGAAATGGCATCATTATGAAACTCTCACTTAAATTGAAAACGGTAAAACAGTACAGTGGCTACACAAACAAAAAGATTAAAATCAGGGGTACGTGGGCCATACTATGCAGAATACAGAGCAAAAAATCATCACGGAGCACTTCACAGAATACATATACATGTATGGCTCTTCACATAAAATATGTACATATAAAGGCCCTTCTTCATAAGGATGAACTGACATGCTATGGATCTCCTTCATAAGGGCAAAGCAAAATTAACCACAGACAAGAGCATGGCCCTTTAAAAATAATTAACCATAGCCGTGATAAATGGAAGAATAGCGGCAGGGTAATTAAAGACTACTCACATAAATATGTTCAAGAGCTTAAATTATCTATCCCTCAAAGCAAAAAAAATTAAATAAATAAAATAAAAAAATACAGGCAGGCAGCTTGTTCAAAATTAAAATGGCTTTACGAGAGCCACCTTATCTTCATTCATTAGGATAATTTGCCCTGGAAGGGGGTGTATACAGGAGATAATAATGTAAAAACCGAGACCTGTCCATGGGTCCTGCCATAATGTTTTAAATAAAACAGCTTTGTGTTGTCATATACATATGTTAGTCTGGGACCGAAAGGACATTCACTGTAATGATCAGAAGGTTGATGGTTCTGGCCTCGGCAGAACAGTCACATGTCTCTGGGCCCTTGAGCAAACCCCCCCTGGTTCCATGGGCGCTGCACACTGGCTGACCTAGATTGTGACCCCCAACCTTGCTCTCGCCTATGTGTGTCACGGAGAGCAAGATGGGGTAGGCGAGAAGACAGCTTTCACACAGCGATGGATCAAGTATCACTATTGCAAAACATACAAGAATATGCATGCATCAACAGGAATAACAAACGTGCGTGGGTTGGGGGTTCAAATCCCCCCCCATCTGTGTGCGGAGCGTGTGCGTTCTCCCCTAGTCAAATGGGTTTCCTCTTGCTGAGACTCGAACGAGTCAAAACTGCATTATTTTTTGTTTACAATGGTTGCGAACTGGCAGTTCAAACTGAAGACAAATTTACATTAAAAAAAATGTAATAAAATCTCAGCATGATTTATATAAATTAGCTTATAAAACAAGCTACAATAGCAGTTCGCCATTCTTAAAGGGAAAATCGTTGTCATTTTTTTTCCCTCATGAGCTGCTAATCTCACTGCGTGTGTGTCCTCCGAATCGGCAGGGCTGATGTGGGGCCAGCCCTCACACAGAGGGATCTGTCAGACCTTGTCAGTGCCTCTGGTGGCTTTTAACTGAGTACCCTCATTAAGTGCTGTCAGAGTTTGTATAAATTCCGTTTGCTTTTTCACTCTGCTCGATCAGGATTGCTCATTTAAAGTTTTTAGGCTAACAGCGGCTGTTACGAGCCGAACGCCTTGCATGGGGTATAGAAAAAGCCACGGAGTGATCCTGCCGAGTGAAAGAGTTAAACGCCGTAATTCATGATAATATTCTACGAATAACACAGAATAAGCCGTGCAATAAAGCTGTAACATCTTTAAAGCAGTACGAGGTGGAGCAGTGGCAGACCGGTTAGCATTGTAGACTCGGGTTTCTGTGTTTGTGTCTTCCAGCCCCACTCTGACCCTGGGCTCTTTGTGTGAGACGTTTGCATCTCTCCATGTCTACAGAGGTTTACCCTCAGTGCTCTAGAATCATCTAAAAACATGCTCTAAACCCGGGGTTCCCAAACTTTTCCCAAACTGATCAAAGGTCCATGTCGGATTCTTCCGGAACAATTTTCTATAACATAACAGCTTTTCGTCATGTGTGCGGAAATTTTGGTTATTCTATATTGGCTTTTTTTTTTTTTTTTTACTTCAAACCATATGACGCCTTCCTACGTTAACCGTAGTTAATCCAGAAGGTGCATTATTGGCTGGGGCCTGACCAACAGGAGGCAACGTGTGGCTCAGTGGGCTGAGCCTCTCTGCCTGTGACCAGAACCATACCAGCTCGAGCCCAGCCTCGGCACATGGGCGGGACCATGTGCGAGGCCCACAACCCCCGGCTCCCTGGGTACCGCAAGCTTGCTCTCACCTACGGAGCAAGACTCGGCAGGCAAAAAAGAATTTCCCCTAAAGTATTGTTCATTAGTATTAGCTTGCATTTCGGTTTGCATCTGGACCACGGTCCGGACTTTGAGAACCGCTACTCCAAACTTACTACGACCCGGCACAGAATTACGGAAAGCGGATGGGTAGCTAATTGGTTACATGAGCATAAATACAAAAACAGTGAATCCTCACACGTTTTTGCTGCATATTACTTAAGCTTTGAAGATGTTGATTTAATGGAGCGTATTTCCTAGTACCTTAATATCCCTGTATCTCTGTAGGGTCCTTATTTGGCCATTTATTGAGACAGTGTCATGAAATTCAGTGACACCGTGACATTTCATGCATGCATCGGCCTGTGCTTCTGGCCGTTGTTAAAAATTTTTTTTATTATTAAATTGTGTTTGTTGCAAGCTGATACAGATGAAAATCTGTGCATTACTGCAGGCAGGGTGAGATCATCACGATGTTTTCATTGAAGTGACAACCTGCTTGCTATGGGGCGAAATGTGATATGAATTTTTTCCCCTTAAATTGACAACTGTAAAAGGTAGCACACATATCGCTGTAATGAGGCCTGATTCGACATTATAATGCCCTTCGTTCAGGACACTGGCTGAGTGGGGGCCGACATTATAAGAAGGAAAAATGAATATATTCTGAGTTTATGAATGCAAAAAATATATATCACTTCTGTTCTGCACTCAATCAGCTGCCATCTAGATTCACCAAGTGTGAAATTTAAAGCTAGCAGACAGCAGGCTGATAAAGTATGTCGTCGCTGCTTTGAAAGAGCATCTGGTCTCAAATGGTCATGCAAGAGTATTTTTTTTCCTTCTCATAACACTTCATAGAAATGAAGCACATATGCAAAACATGTTTTGTGCTATTTTTTTCCCTGCAGATACATACCGCAGAGCATCCATTCCTGAACTGTTCTTTGCAGGAACTGGATTGGAAATTTACAAATTAAGGTTTCTTATACGAATTCATAGCTTTGAATATGAAACCTGTGTCCTCTATGGGACTCCGCAGTGCAAAACTGAATCATATATAAACTGGATGCACTGTGCATGTGGTCTGGGGGGGGCAGCTTTTGAGATGACAGTTTTTCAAGCCTAGCTTGAGCAGGACACGTTTCCTGAAAGATCTGTGCAGTGTAATGATTTGCAGACTATCACAAATGACAAAGGATATAATTGTCTTCAATACATTTTTTTTGCGAATATCCATTGTCATCCCACTGTTGGTGGTACACGGAGTTTAATGTCACACGTGTGGGGAAAGTCCCAGTATTCATTGGTGAATTTGCCCCCTCCCCCCCATGGGATTTCCTCTTTATTAGTAAGTCACTTGGCTGAGCGATCGATGGAAGAGAGACACGCGACACATAACAGAAGGAGTGCGAGTTGTTCAGCACACGCCGGCACGTCGTTTTTATTTTTGCAGTCAAATTGTCACCTCCTTCTTTAATGTTTGCCTGCTCTGCCCGTGTTGGCTCACGTGGTGTCACAGTTTGGCATCTAATCACCAACCCCCCCCACTGACAGGAAAGTGCCTTAAAGAACATTTCTTTTTCGCTTGAGTTTAATTTGTGCAGATTAATCATCATCACACTCAGTCTCTATTTACTTTGCATCACTTTTGTCCCTTCAGATTAGCGTCCACCTTCTCTTCTGCTAGTCTGCTGTGACAAGTCTTTTGGGCGCCTTTTCTCATCTGTGTTTTCACGAGGCAACGTTGTCATGTAGATGCACCAATTAAAGCCAGTGAATTACATTTATAGGATTATTACTATAATTTTGTGCAATTTCTACTATAATGTTGTGGAATATATCGTTAACTACTGTGTTTGTATTGTAATGAACAGTAAAGGTTGGAAGATTAATGGATGGGTGGATGGTGGATGGACTTCTCAACACTGGAGTACAAGTGAAAGGAGATTTAGATGCCCCAGTCATGGTTGGAGATTCCTGATCTCCAAAACGAAATAATTAAGAGGAGTAACGAGCAGCCAAGTGGCTAAAGACGTTGAGTCACAATCAAAGCAACGCAGATGAAGTCCCAGCAGGGTAACTCTAACAAACGATATGCAGGTGGCAGTAAAAATGTCTTCTGAGCAATTAAAAAGTAAAGTGAGATAAAAAGTCATGAACCTGTCCGGTGGTCTGGATGATGAACTGTAAAGACAGGAGAGCAGATGAATCAGGACGCTGTCGGCTAGCAGACAGCTGAGGCTGCTCAGCTTTGACCGTCTTTACACTAATGCTTATTCCTTTAAATCATCGCAAAATTATTTGTAGGGAAAAGAACTGGGAAGGTATTCGTAGGGACAGGAGAAAGAGATGTGAACCTAATAATGGTAGCCGGGGTATACGCAGGGGTATATGCAGTGGCGGGAAGGAGTAACAGCTCAGTGTAGAATTGATGGAGCTGCAGGTAAACATCTAGGACATTATAAAGGGGGAGGGGGCTGTAAAAAGAGGCGGGGCAAGGGGTGTGGTTATTTAAAGTCATACGTGTCACTGTAAAGACCTGGGTAAGAAGTGCTCAGTAGCTAATAACAGTGAACAGAAAATGCAGTGAAAGAAAAAAAATGCCGTAAAGTGAGAGGAATACTGACATTGGGATGAAAGATGTTGAGCTTATGTTTCCAAATTTAATAACTTCATCTTAGCTTGTTAATTATGAAAGGCGTGTCTGCGAATTCTTGTCCTAAAATGGCACATTTTCCTCATACATTTGAGAAGCAAATTAAAACACAACAAATACAAAACAATGAAATATGACTTAATCAGAGGCACTTGATAAATATAGCTTATTTCCCTCCAGATACGCTCGACGTTCTCTTGAGATTTATTTTACAAGGAGAAGTTTTCAGGGGCGGACTTCAGTAGTGGAGACAACATTATTAAGAAACTATATTTTGACTGTATTTTCCGAGCTCGCACTGTAGAAAAGGGACTCCGCAACATGTCTGCCAACTATGAGCATTAACGTGATGAATGATGTTGCCAAAACTTTGGTGTTGCTTCTGAACTTTCAGAAGCATAAAGAAATATATAAATAGGAGTAATGTCCCAGTCATAAATCATGCTTGAAAGTGCAGAACAAGCAGAATTCAAATAAGAGAATCGGCTACGCTCGTCATCAAGAAAAAAAAAATCTTAAACAAAATCTGTTTTTTGACCAAATGAACAATTCGTCCTAAATTATAATATGATAAGCAATATATGCATTATATGCTTACTATGATACTAGCAACAAATAATCAATAGTCATCATTATCCTGACAATTTATCTTCCAATCATATACCCAGTGGTGGGCAGAGTTCCGCTACTCCGCTAATTAGCCAAGCTAACTTTTCGTTAGCACAATAGCGTTTCTGGTAATTTTGAAAACCGTCAGTGGACCAATCATCTCTCCCTCGAAGATTAGTTCCACTAACCATAGATCCACCAACATGTTTTCACAGGTAAACCTTATTCCTGTCTGTTGCGAGCGTGTCTGCAGCACTATCAGTCTATCAGGCATGCTGTTAGCGGACTACATGCAAAGACAAGATGTGATTGGTTGATGCAGCAGCAGCTGGGCAACGTAGTGTACCTCTGCAGTTAAGTTCAGTTCCGAAATTACAATCTTAAAGGCTGACTTAAACGTAAGCAGCCTTAATGTCAAAGGCTAGGTGGCGTGTGGTGACCAGAGCTAGTTATAGCTGGCTTTAAATTTCACACTTGGTAAAGATGGCAGCTGATTCAGTGAGCTCAGCCTCTGCGCCTGTGATCCAAACATTCCTTCTCAGCCTCGGCAGAATCTTCACACGTCCATGGATTCCTTGAGCAAGGTCCCGCAAGTTGGTTGCCCCTTTGCTAAAATCCCCACAAACTTCATGGAGTGCAAACTGGGGCAACAGGATCCATAAAAGATCCGCATTCTATACTTCGGCATCTAATTTACACGGTAGGTACGGCGTAGCAGTGTGTTTGACGAACCTCCCCAGAATTGTACTGTATTTACGTGTCGTGGTGACGCAGACTGACAACTGTGATAGTTCCACCTGGCTTCACAGCATAAAACCTTTGTTCGATTACCTAGATTTAAACAAAAAAGTGCACTTGAAACAATTTGGGATGATCTCAGGAGGCAGTGTTTCTAACATCTTTGCATAAGTGAAATCTGAGTAATTAATATATAATTGTAATATAACAACTATGTAATATATGAAGAAGATGAGGGGCAGCACTGTGTTGCAGGGGATAGCATTGTTGCCTCACACCTCTGTGACCGGGGGTCAAGCTTCTGCCCCGCTTCCAAGTGTGCGGATCTGGCATCTTCTCCCCCGTCTTATCATGGGTTTCCCCCAGTTTCTCCCCGAGGTCCAGTTTCCAATAGGTGTGCATGTGTGAGTAAATGGTGTATGAGTGTGTGATAGTTTGGGCACCCCATCCTGGGTTATTCCCTACCTTGCGCCCATAGCCTCTGGGATAGGCTCTAGACCCACTGCGACCCATAATGAGACAGACAGCGACAGAAAATGGATGGATGGATAAATGCTTGTCGAGTTCCAGTACTAGAGACACAAATTTGAGAAGCAAAAATGGCATTTTTAGGTTTTTCATTATTTGTTGTCTGCTGAGAACCGCATAAAACTAAATTGTGTACCATATGTAATTGCATTGTGACATCCTCTTTTGCATTATATTGTATCGTGCTGAATCACAGCACATTGCAACAGGGATGGACCAGTGTACGAGTATGTGTAGGCTACGGCATGAGCTCTGCGTAGGCTCAGGGGGATTAGTAATACAGTGGTTCCAGCTCACTACGGTTTTCCACTGCAGAAGGATCGGCTCAGGAACTGCGTTGCTTGCAAGTGGGTGAGAATCGGCATTTTATGTTATTGTGAATCACTTGCGGAATTAGTATCTGCGTGCGTAATTTTACATTACAAATCCATTCCGTTCTGTAGTACTTTAAGTAGGTGAAATTTTCAGGTTCTGAGTTACGGGGAATGCACCGATACAACACAATGTGCAATACTATTAATATCGAGTAACATATGGATTTTTTTTTTCAGATAATTCATGTATATTGACGCCAAAACCTTGTACCTTGCTAGTCAGCTGGGCCATGTCACAGTTACGGTTCAGATACGGCTCAGATATTTTACAGTAGAAAACGGTTCGTTCACGGTACGGCTCAATATGACTTTTGGTGGCAGTTGAAAAGCACCTTAAACCAGCCATAAGACTGTCAGGGGTAGCATACGTTATTGTAAGCAGTTTGCTAAGTCTACAGGTTTGATTGACTGTTCACTTGTTCATATAGCTATTTGTGTAAACCCTGATTATCATTTGATCTTGACATGCTTTACCTTTTTGGAAAGTTCGATGTCTAATTCAGTGATCTAGGTATGCTTTTAAGGCTTTCAGAGCCAAAATTAAACCTAAGGTAAGGCCTTACAATAAAAGTTAGTGGTTACCAGCTATCATTAACTTCCGCTAATTTTTTTTAGCGATCTAGCCAGCTGTGCCCACCACTGCATACATCCTGAATAGGGTCACGAGGTTCAACATGAGCAGGATCTGCCAACAAAATATCAAGGCATTCATCTGGATTACCTCTAGGACAATTTGGGCCAATCATTGTCATTAATTTTAAGTCACTATCCCCATAATGTATTTCATGACAGAAATAATTGTCACGAACAGAACCAGTAACATTAGTACCTATGATTCATGCCATTCACATTATACGGATAGTTGTGCATTTTTTTTTCTAGATTTTATTTTTTATCTATCCTCAGTCAAGCCTTCAAGGGTTTCAGTTTGGGATTCATCCCATTAGTTGATATAAAACCTTTAATCCCTAAACATACCGTCAACCATCTGCTGACGATCAATATCACTTCCCTGTACCAATCCTATATCTCTATCAATCCTTCATTTTTCAGCTATAAATTATTTTATCCTTTCAAATTGCTTTTTTTCTTATCCTGCTTCTCCTTCACTCAGACTCCCTCCCCTGGAATTACTGAGATTACAGAAGGCAGCAAACAAACGCCGATATTCCTTTTTATGGGGAGCATTTTCGTACCGCTGCTCCTTGATTATACAGAATTATTTTCTGGCCTCGGTAACAGATGATTAAATTCAAAAGTCATGGCCTCTGGCCTATAATGAACAAACATTTGGCGAGTGCTACTTTCATTACCTGCAGAAGTTAAAATAGTCATTCCTGCCGCCTCAAAGGCATAATGTTAGGTGTTTAAAAAAAAATGTAAAAAAAATCTGCCATCATTAGTTGAAGTTGCTGCATCATTAGTAAAAGTGAGGGAAGAATTCGGATTGAGGAAGTATGTGGACTGAGACTCACAGAAACATTTTTAAGGAACACCTCGCATCAGGGGCGCCGCTAGCAATTTTGGGCCCTATGACAAAATATGAGGTTGGGCCCCCCTACCACACCCATTCAGATCTCTGGGGGCCCCTAAAGGGCGTGGGCCCTTAGAATTGTCCCAACTTTCCCCCCCTTAGCGGCGCCCCTGCCTCGCATTATCTCATGGTTGCCGCTTTCTGTAATATATCATTTCAGAGGGTCCTGTTAATTCTGCACAGCATGACCTCAGTTGGGATCAGAACGTTTAACAAGTTTAAGTTAAAGGGCATTACATGAACTTCTGCAGAGGTACAAGTATGTCTTCTGAGGTAAATAATCAATTTGCATTATTTTTAACATCCAAGTATAAAATTCTGGGCACGACCCATTTTCAATTCCTTCATATGACGTATTCGGGAGATAAGATATCAGTGTTCATCAATTTTTTTATGTTTTATCAGGAAGAGTAACTATAATGATTTGTCACCTGCCTGACTTGTACATCACATTAGACACAAACAAACAAACAAATGCAAGTAAATGTAAAGTAATGTCGGGTTTGAAGTCTACTGGATGGACATCAACAACTGCATGTATTCTGGAGTGAGATTTCCATGCATCGCTTCTCTAAAACTCTGATTGGATTGATTACGGGTGTCTACAGAACGTAGCGAGTTTCACCGAGAAAAAAAAAATTCAGAGGGACGCTATAAGCAGACTGCAGTATATACACTACTGAACAATCATATAACTCATCCTTTATGACCAAAAGAAGGCTACAGGCTTGGGTGCTTTTAATAGTTTGGGTGCATTTTTTTCCAGGCATATTTTATATCTAGTAAACCTCTTTCAAAGCAAGAAAAATGCTAAGAGATGCACTGTAATGCTTTATAACAGACTATGACCTTAGTGACTCTCATTGCAGCCATCACTGATGTATCTCTACTGTCATTGTGATCTCGGATAGCAAATAGATCTCTATGAAAATCTAAAGAGACATTTTGTGTGCTCTGTTCATCAGATCCAGGACCAGTGCAAGTCTGTGTCCTATTAATGGATGCACATATCCTATGAAATATAAGATACTTTATGCTACTTTTTACTTTGGTATGTTAACTGTATATTTTTAGGCAGTTGGAAAAATGCAGGTGCAAAGTGCCCAGAACCCAGTATATGCATGAAACATAGTTGCTCCACCTAAAAATTCTGCAATTTTGCCTCTAAAAATAAAAAAGCAAGTGAGAAATAATTCAGAGTGAATGTTTTTTGCGCAGAACCCTGACGTAAGAGTGATACACACAAACCCTCCTCTGTGCCTCAGTGAAATACCAGGTGGTTCGATGGATAGCGCAGGCAAACACAGGTTGGACACACAGATTACACGCAACTAAATGAAACCGAAATGAAACTGACATTTTCAGCGTACATCACAGAGCACACAGCATGGAAGCAGGACTTCCAATCGACTTTGCTTTTGTGAATATGTTACATCCAGAATTTCTTTATTTTTTTAAATTTGACTTTACTCTTTAACATGTTTTGACTGATTTATGAATCATCCCAAAAGGCTCTGCATTACAATTTGATTTAGTGAAAACAGGCCCAAGTTATGCAAAATTATAAACTCATTTAAAGGGGGAGGGTAGTCACCAGGAGCTCAATGGGCAGAGAGTCCTGCTTCTTCTGTGCTTGCAGACCTTCTGTGGGTAGAACAAACCATGATTTTGAGTGTGAACAGGGTACCTTATAGTCATCTGCTGTGGAAGCAGATCTGACAGTTTGTACTGCAAGTAGAAACTATAATCATTCGGCTAAAAGGGGGTGAAAGTATTTCCTTTACTGTTATATTTTTTATAATCCTTGCCTCATTCATACTATATGGCAAAGAATTTAATAAGTAATAAGGCTGTCAGAGAAATCAAGAAGAAACAACCTTTATAGACTTTTTTTTAGCTAAGAAATCTGTCTGTGTGCCTCTTGGTCTGCCAGTATGCCTCTCTGTCTGCCAGTATGCCTCTCTGTCTGCCTGTCTGCCTACCTGTCTGTCTGTATACCTCTCTGTCTGCCAGTATGCCTCTCTGTATGCCTCTCAGTCTGCCTGTCTGCCTACCTGTCTGTCTGTATACCTCTCTGTCTGCCAGTATGCCTCTCTGTATGCCCCTCAGTCTGCCTGTCTGCCTACCTGTCTGTCTGTATACCTCTCTGTCTGCCAGTATGCCTCTCTGCATGCCTCTGTATGCCTCTCAGTCTGCCTGCCTGTATGCCTCTGTTTTCCTGCTCATATGCCTGCATACCTTTCTGCCTACCTGTCTGTCTACTTTTCTGTCTGCATGCCTTTCTGCCTACCTGTCTGTCTGCCTGTCTACTTGTATGCCTCTCTGTCTGTCTGGAATACTGCCCTGGTGCTGACCCAGCTGGGTGTGGGCGGGGTCCGCATGTTGTCCCTCATATTTTAGCACTCTGGTTTTCTTCCATAGCTCAGATATAGTCAGGTTAGCCAGATTTGGGTATCCGAGCAGCAGTTAAGTGTGCCTGTTTGTGCTCAGTGCTGGAATGACACAAGCTGTAAGAACTGAAAGCATTTGATTTTTAATAGTTTTGACTGGTATTCATGTATGAGTCAGATCTGACAGTTTTCCAATGGTCAAAAGTGCTAAGGCAGAGAGACACAGACATATTCTTTCCAATGTAAAAATTACAAATTTTATCTCAAGTTTAGCTCAAGCCTCTTAAATTCTTCTCAGGAGGTCAAACAGAATGTTTTTTAATATATATTTCTTAATATGAAGTTCATTACGATTGCGTAAAAAATGGATCTCAAATGAAACCCTCTGCTATTAATTAAATGATTGTAGCATCATGTCTAAACTCACAAGGTTGTTCCTAGAGTTCTGAAAAATGGACGAGAAAGAGAAAAGTGAGCAGAAGTAGAAACCAATGCAAGTTGAATGCACCCCCACCCTCCTGATCCCTTCAGTATTTAATATTTAGTTGCTCTTGATTTTTCAGAAATTACAGCCTCAGGTCTTTTCTGATATGTTGTTACCAGATCTTCACATCTCTTGCTAGACAAAGCCCTTGGCATGAAGGACCAATAATTCGATTTTTTGTCTCATCAGCTCCTCCATGCCCCCCCCCCCCCCCCCCCAAATTCTGACTTTCAGAAATACAAGCTAGATTGATGCAGTTCCCCAGGTTTTGTTGACTGTTTCACAGCTTCTACCATTAAATCCAAACCCCTGGTACATCTGTAGGTCTTTGAGGGCTTCGGTGCATTTTTGCTTTTACTTGACTGGTATGTGTAGGTTCTCAAACACCCAAGACGACTTGAATCGAGGGCTTGAACCGAAGGCAACCGGCCTTCTGTTTTCTTGGAGATGTTTCACCTCTCATCCGACACGCTTCTTCAATTCTAAATGCCTGATGGGGGTTTCATGCGATTTTTTTTTCGTCTAAAGACAAAGCATGGGGGTGTGATGGGTTCACCGATGTCACCTATTGTAGCCAACCTGTAGAGGGAGGCAGTGGAAAGCAAAGCCTTGCGCATCTTTCAAAGAAACAACACCAAGCCACTGGTTCAGATACACGGACAAAACCTGGGTCAAGACCCAAAGCTAAGTAGTAGAAGCTTTCACAGAGAAAATCAATTCAGTGGACAAGAACATCAAGTTCACCAGAGAAGATTCTAAGGAGAATGTTACCTTTCCTAGACTGTGCTGTGCTCATTGAGGAAGATGGAACACTTGACATTGAAGTTTACAGAAAAGCTACACACAGTGATCAGTACCTGCTCTTTGGCTCTCATCACCCCCAGGAACACAAACTTGGAGTCGTCACCTTAGGCTTTTCTATGTATACAAACCACCTTACAACGCCGGGCAGAGAAAGTTCCCTCTGAGAAGGAAGGCAAAGAAAAAGAACTTGCACATATCAAGAGGACATTTAAAACATGTGGTTATCCAAACTGGGTCTTTATCAAGGCAGCGAAGAGACATGAAAATAAACCTCAGGCATCAACCAATGAGGAACAGAACAGGCAGAGCAACATTGTCCCATCTGTGGTAGGATTGTCTGGGAAACGTCCCAGTTCACTTCAGACCCAGCAGCACCCTTAGACAGAGACTGGTTCATCCCATGGACAAAACTCCTAAACACGAGCTGAGCAATGTGGTGTCTGTTGTACAATGCAGTGAGGAATGCTCGGAGTTATACATACTGTAGGAGAGACCGAGCAAGCACTCCACAGATGTATGGCACCTCACAGGAGAAGCAGCACATCAGGACAAGGCTCAGCTGTACATCTGCCGTAAAGGAGAAAGAACACGCCTTTGAGGAAACAAAAGTGCACGTTTTGGACAGAGAAGACAGATGGTTTGAGAGAGGAGTAAAAGAGGCCGTCTACATCCAGTTGGAACGACCATCACTGAACAGAGGTAGAGGCTTAAGAAACCAATTATCAGCCACCTATAACACAGTCTTGAGATCCCTCCCCAGGCAATTTAAACGTGAAGGGCAGCCACCTGTAAATGGTTCACACCTTGATCCACACCTCACCCCAAATGACCCTAAGGGCAGCAGGGTGTCAACGACCACTTTCAAGGTGACGACCCCACTAGAGGATAAATATCTGGAACTCCCCATCAGACTTTTAGAACTGAAGAAGCCTTTCGGATGAGAGGTGAAACGTCTTCAAGCCCAGTTGCCTTCGATTCAAGCCCTTGAGATCTTACTTGACTTCATCTTCTTGATGAAAACGTGTTAAATAATGTTCCATAGGTTATTCTGTGATTTTCTGATACTTTTCTATCTTTTCACTGACATATATCTGTCCACACCTCTCATTTACATACCATGTCAAACTTTGGGTCTTCACCCAAGTAAGTGTATGTAACCCCACCAAAAGCAGGCCCTTGACCTGCAATCTGTGGGATCCTACTTAAAACTATGCTAATTCTGAAGGCAATTGATAAGCAGTCATACGTAAAGGATAATCTCTTTTAGTTCAAAGCTCAGTGATGACCTGCCGAAGCGGATGGAAGATGGATATAAACAAGATGAGTAAATTTTAAAATATAGGTGCTAGTTTTTTATTACTTTGCATTTTTTTGTAATCCATAATTTACACTTAGTATTGTGTTATATTGCAATAAATGCAAAAATGTTACGAAAAGAACAGTTCTGACGGATTTTGTGAAAGATAGAAGTTGTTTACGAGCTGCGATGCTTATTTGTTAGGGTCTTCCATGATTGAACTCGGGTTCATGTCAATTACCATAGCAACTCAAATTAAGTTAAAAAAAAAATACTGGAGTCAGTCTCCTGCTATAAAACAGTTGCATAATCTTCAGATGCTGTTTATTTGTCAGCTACACTTATATACCGCTTACATTAGTAGCATAGATTTAAAAATAGTTCCAGATAAGCAATTAAAATCAGGGTTATTCTCCATGCCTTTAAAACTGATTGTTCTATTACTATATAAACTCAAGTGCCAATATCATGCAGTACATGATGAACCGAACCTGGAACAAATATCACCCGGCGCCCCCTGCTGGTGTCTTCGTGTCCCTGTCCACATCTGGCCCCCCAGAGTTTTCACCCTAATTATAGGGAGCTGCTGCCACCTTCACTGTGCCACCTCCTATTGATTAAAAGCCTTTTAGGCCATGTAGTTTAAAACAGCACGTGAACCTTATATTTCACGCAACCTCCTCACTCCCCCCCCCCCTCCCCAGCTCCACAACAAACATAAACACCGTCTTGCATGCCTGGTTGCACATCACTTCAACAGCTGAAGGTGCCAAACATGAACGATATGGTATATTAAACACAAAACATACCCTTATCCTAGCAATAGTTAGCTAGCCAAAGGCACACTGTAATGTTGCTAACTGGTGTTTGCTTGAAATTGATTTTTCACAATGGGGGAGAATTCCCTTTTTCTTTTTAGCACATAGGGAGGAATTTTAGCAGAGGCAATTAAATTAAAAAAAAAAAAAAAAACTGTGGCGATTCAATAGTTTTAGCCCTGGAAATGTTAGTGAAATTTATTTCCCTCTTTCCCTTGTCAAGTGCTGACACCTGGGTGCAGATATCATCTACCTGCTGTATATACCTGGGTGCAAATATCATCTACCTGCTGTATATACCTGGGTGCAAATATCATCTACCTGCTGTATATACCTGGGCTCAGATATCATCTACCTGCTGTATATACCTGGGTGCAGATATCATCTACCTGCTGTATATACCTGGGTGCAGATATCATCTACCTGCTGTATATACCTGGGTGCAAATATCATCTACCTGCTGTATATACCTGGGTGCAAATATCATCTACCTATCACAGAGTACTTGCGTGTGAATTCAGAAAACAACAGCACTGGGTGAAACTAGAGAGTATGAAATTCAGTGATCGACTGTAGTAAGTGATGCTAGATATGTTAACATTTGAAGTTATGCTAACAAACTATCAGGAATCAGAATACATTTCTGCTATTCTAAATCATCCCCACTGTATTACGGGGGATTCTGACTTACCGCAAATCGCGCAATGTGTCACGGTCTCAGCCATCACCATTTTCAACTTTCTGAAAGAGGCTGTTTTCTTACTTTGAGAAAATCCACATAGGCAGTTCCAGAGGAGCAGAAGCGTCGCTTTAGGGGAAAAAGAAAAGAAAAGAAAAGAAAGAATATATATATATATATATATATATATATATATATATATATATATATATATATATATATATATATGTATGAATGGATATTTTTTACTAAAACTGATGTGATGTTGAGTTTTAATTTTTTCAGACTACGGGTATTTTATTTCCATGACTTATTATCATTTTTAACAAGACCTGTCCTGAAAATAACTTTAAGTCAGAAATGAATGCCTTGTCATATCCACCCCTTTCCCACATCTTCTGATCCAGTGAGCCTGGAGCCAATCCCAGAAGGCACTGGGCACGTAGCTGCATAGCACACCAGTTCATGGCAGGGCACACCATCAAGCATAATATGTTAGTGACAATTCTGAGCCCACAGCACCTTGGAGGCAGGAAATTAGGGTATTCACTGGAAAGCCTTAACAGCACAGGAAGGGCATGCAAATTTTCACAAATTCAAAGGCAGGAGAGGAACCTGCACACAACCTATGAAATGACACTACAGCATGTGATTTATAGCATTGTCTTAAATGAAGCCACACCTGCCCTTATTCCCAGTACAACTTAAGAATCACAGGAAACCTTCGCACTAACCTGTTACCATTAAACAGCAGGATTTTCGGAAAACAGAAAATAGTAGTAAGGTGAGATGACATGTAGGTATGGTACAGTATATACCTCGGCTTTTTGCAGACACCTAATTAAACTCTGAGAAACCTACATTCGCGATAACATCGAGTCATACAGCGGGATACGTTATTCCCAGCTCAAATGATTAGATGTTTAGTATTTATTTTGCAAAGACAGTGACTTTCGTGCAAATTCGTTTCAATGAAGACGTTACTGAAATTAAATAAAAAATGTCTCATCGGGAAACTAATAGTAGCTTTTATGTTTATACCTTTGTTACAATATCAGAACAAGTGAGGGGCGAATTCTTTGGAATTCTAGAATTTTTAAGCATCGAAAATGGCTACTGTCGTTGTTTGGAAAATCAACAAAATATCCCAGCCAAAGCTGTTTGCACATGGGAACTGGAACCTTCATAACCTTCGGTAAGGATAACCTCCTCTAAATGTTTCCCATAAACATGAGTTAACTTTTCTGTGTCACTCCACTGACCAGCAAATGCCCCGTTGAACCGTCGTGAAGCCTTAACATATCAGACGAAATGTGTCTGCTTCAGTGCTCGTCATGCTATTTATAATGTATAATAAAAATCACGATATAAAATATGAACAGAATTTTAATTTCAGCTACAACATCTGTAAATATAATATTCAGAATAATATTCTGCCATCTCAATTAAAAGAAAAAACTGAATTCACCTTCCACAGATGGAAAATTACCTTTGGTGGGCAGAACAAAAATATATGTTACACTTGACATGACGTGCATTAATGAATACATATATTCTGTATGAATATGTGAGGCTCCTCAACCTTCGAAAAGACATGAACAGACAGGTCTCCTTATTAGCTTTAAATGCATGCAGGTCATCCTTAGGGTAAATAATTGGAGTTTGGGTACTATCAGTGTAAACGGAGCAGGATAATAGCTGAGGCAATAAAGGGTCACTTTCTTCCATTACATTTAAATTTATATAATGTGAGTCAAGTGGCTGATGGGTAAAAAGCTCAAAATTGGCATATTGTAAAAAGGAGGAGGCTATCTCACTCATGGTTGCTTTTTTGTTGGCCTCCTCGTTTTTTTTGCTTGCAGAAGACACCTGTGAGCTGCAGCAGTCATGTACAGTTTTGGGTATTTCAGAAACAAAATCCTGATCTGGATTTTTACTTTGCGGACCTGAAATGGCGAACATTAGTAATGTAGTAATCACCTTAATCCAGGGGTGGCCAATCTTATCCGCAAAGGGCCGGTGTGTGTGCAGGTTTTTGGGGTAACCTGTAGGTCAGCTGTTCAAGCCCAGGTGTGAGGACTCATCAGCCAATCAGTCCTTTAATTAGTGACCTAATTAGGGAGTTGCAGTGAAAACCTGCATACACACCGACCCTTCCCGGATAAGATTGGCCACCCCTGCCTTAATCATTAACTTCAGTAACTTTTAAGTCTGGTTTTGTTAAGTTACAACCAGGTTAAGTTAAATAATATAAAATAAATTTTTTCAGCAGGAAAAAAAAACAGATTTTCTGCAAGATTTGTATTAATTTTCAAATTAACAGACACTTTGTTTGATGTGATATTTTTAAACATACAGCATATATATTTGAATAGACAACTAATACATTTGGATTTTAAAATGCATCACTATAGCGACAGCTTAACTATGAGCAGCAGTGGTAAGAAATATGCCCATTAGATCAGTCACATATTCACATCAGACACCAAAGCATTTTAACAGTGGTGCTAACACAGGACCCGGATCTTCTAAAGCAAAGCCCATCACATTAAAAGCAGACTTTAATGCTAATATTAAAATATTAAATCCATGCATCCATTAGGATTAAGCTCAAACAAATATTCCGCATATTAAAAAGCTGTCAATTACATTGATGTTAGATGAGGATAAAACAGCAAAAACCAAACATCTTTATTATTATTATAATTATTACCTAGATGGGTAAAGTGAACATATGAACAACTAAAATCACCTCAATTGATTACACTTACGACATTTTTGATACATAATTGATATAAGAGCATTTTTATCAACATGAACAGAGAACGTTTTAATTTTATGTGGTAATTTACATAAACACCAGAATCACAAGTAACTTGCCATGGCATTTTGGTAAGACTTCATAACATTAATAAGCCATTAACAAATATTATATAACACTTAACAGATTATTAGTGCGTGTACATTCAATCACACCCAAATGTTATCAAATGATAATTCATGTGAGAGATCATGTGGTTTTAAAAATGTATAAATGATTTAAGAAATAGCAGCTAAAGTGATTTTTAAAGTACTATTCTGTAAGACATTATTCATGTTCACTATTCAGTCATTAACGATTAATAACTAACAGAAATCCTCACACCTCAATTACACCTGTCATGTTCATGGGTCATACAGATTTAAAACCACTTATTTCCCTATAATTTGTAAGATAGAAAGAAATTAGGCATTTATAGGTATACAAATCATATGGTCATTCATTGTACATCACCTTGCAGTATTTATTAAGCTGGAACTGTTCATGCACTTTAAATATTTATAAAGGTTTGTAAACGTTTACTATCTATTAGTAAATTAATTGGCATTGAGTTTTGAGCTGGAAAAGTTTATGCTCCAGTTAAGAGAGCACTGTCTACTAAGGAGTGGTTGAATGAAAATTCATCTGCACGCTGATAACAGGAAATAATAGCAACGGGAACAACACCGTACCAAAATTTTATGTTTGCTGTCGGTGACATTTACAGACAGCTTCTGCAAACAAGAATAGAAGAATTTTAATTTGATAGCATATGTAAGTATTTGAATGTACATGAAATAATAATCTGTTAGGTAATTTTTCTTAATGATTTATCAATGAAAGTTGTTGTTTAAAGTGCTACTGACATTTTTATCGGAAATAACATTAGCAATATATAACTGTATGTAAGCTTTGCAAATATTCTATATATTTTGCTCTATAAATATTGAATTACAATATATTGTGTTACACCAAGTGCGTGTCGGCTTCACATTGAAGGGAACAACAAAAAGCACCATGAAAAAGACACTTAATCAAAATGATGAATGACGAAAATGATGAAAATGTTTTCGCTCTTAATTGGTTGAACCATGTGTCAGTCGCTATTCTGTAATTAAACGTATACTACTGTAAAAATAACCTCCAATGTTTTCAAAGGTAGCATGAAAAAGTTACGATCAGTGACTCTTGTAAGTAATTAATGCTCTGTCATTTCAAACTTTCTTACTTTCGAAGTTGGTCAGCAATAAATGACAAGTGTGAACCAATGATAAACCTAAAAATTCTGAACCCCCTGTAAAAATGTCACCTTGCCCCCCCCCCCACCTCCCTCCAACTTTGCATATAATCTCTGTTAAGTCTGGGGCCCCCTGAATCTGCCAGTGTATCCATGCTTCTCTGTAACCCCTGGTATGAACACAAACCCTGAATATCAACATTCAAAGAGTCTGCAGACTCTATATGTTTGGCATTTATCCAGATTCATGCTGGATAGTCGAGTCTCCTACATAAAGTCAGAAAGTTTTGTGAGGCATCAGCGATGTTCCCTAGAGATACGGGTGCTGCAGAAGTGATGCCTCCCAACAGCAGAGGTTATAGAGCAACCATGGGATCAGGATAATCAAGGATGAATCAGAAGCAAGCATAGCATGCACATAGCACAGCATGCACACAGCACACACACAACACAGCATGCACACAGCATGCATACAGCACAGCATGCACATAACACAGCATGCACACAGCACAGCACGGACACAACACAGAATGCGCACAACACAGAATGCACACAGCACAGCATGCACACAGCACAGCATGCACACAGCACAGCACGCACACAGCATGCACGGCACAGCATGCACACACACATAGGACACACACAGCACGGCACACACACAGCACGCACACAGCACAGCACGCACACAACAGAGCACACACACAGCACAACATGCGCACAGCATGCACACGGCACACAGCACAGCATGCACACGGCACACAGCACAGCACGCGCACAACACACACACAGCACGCACATGGCACACACACAGCACACACACAACACAGCATGCACACAGCACAGCACGCACACAGCACAGCATGTGCACAGCACGCACACAGCACGCACACGGCACAGCACGCACACAGGCGCATTTGCATGACTGCCACCAGACCCTGGAGGATTCCACCAAATGAAACACAGTAAAGGTCACAATTTTGCTTCCCAGTTTAACATGTCCTCAGGACAGGCAAATGCTTTTCGCAGTTCGACTCCAGTACTACCAGTAGGACCTTCGTGTTTCACCCTTAATAGTGCATAAAAATGAGAGAGTAGATCCCATTAAAACGTTAAACGCCATTACTTGTGGAAAACAAGATGGAGAAAATGTTGTCATACATGTGTGTTTATGCAGTGTTCCATGCCCACGGATACCTCATATGCCAGCATAATTTCTCTTTGAAGGGAGATTCAGATGAAACTGGAGAAGTGTATTGTTCTTTATATTTTACGTGGATCCATTAGCGTCAAGGATCATATTTGTGGGCAGGAACCATTAAAAAAACGGCCAAAACACTCCATGTGAGTTCAACTATTTACGGTTGGCATAATGATTGAAATTAAGTAAACAATGGCAGTGTTACGTTTAGCTAGATGACTAGGAAGTTGACGGTAATCAGAAAATAGTTTGCTATTTGTGTTCAAAATGCGTGACACAGAAAAGGCTGTTGTGTTGGAGTTTGTGACTAGCTAGCAAATACTGAAGGACAGTGTAACTCGTACAGGCAAAACTACAAACTGATTCGGTCGGGTATACCTTGCTGACTAACGTTAGCTAACTAACATTAACATAAGTCTGTAACGCATCCTCACAGTATGTCTGTCCTTGCACATTGATTACATAGCTACCCAAGCACACATGTGCATCATATATTTTGACAGTTTTAGGCTAATGCAGTATATGTCTCTGGGTCAACAACACAGAAACAATTCAGGTGTCGTCTTATATTTGCAAATAGCACATTTATTTGGCTAGTAATTATAAACAGCTAAAGATAGCTATCCCTGTTTACTGCCGCTGAGATGCGAATCATGAATGTCACAATGTGACACAAAGGTATCACTAGAAGATGGGAATGATGAGTGATGGGGGAAGCGATTTAGAGACACGATATGACAGAGGAAACGCAATCATTGGCCAGATTATCCTGGGAATGATGAGGGACGGGGGAGGAGATTAAGAGACGCTAACTGATGGAGGAAGCTCACTTATTGGCTAGATTATACTGGGAATGATGGGGGACGGGATTAATAAGAGACGTGATCTGATGGAGGGAGCTTCCTTGCCCAGATTATCCTGACTAAGTTTACTACAAGTGTAACAATGTGTTATTTACAGTCACTGTGGGCACATTATTGGCTGAGTAATTAATTTATACGTTATTATATATATTATACTACGTAAAAATGTATCGCACAGGCATGTACCTACCTAAATTGACTTGCACGATACCACTGATTAGCAGGCTATTTTCAGTAAAAATTTGAACGTTCCTTAACATATTTAGCAATCATTGCTTGAATTCGGTTTATGTCACGTACCCTAAGCCTAGTTTAGTTCCCATCTTTCTGCAAGTTCCCAAGATGACGATGACCATTAAGCTACTTAACCCTCTGAGGTCTAGGAGTTCACCAGGTCACTGTCACTGACTGGGGGATGGTCACACATTTCATTCAATATCATGAACTTAATTCATGGCAAATAATTTATTTCATATATTTGATCTGGCATTAAACTCATCTTAATCTTAAGTAGTGTACTTTGTAAATATGTCAGATTTATGTGAAGTTTGTAATTTGATATCAAAGTATAGACATTGCAAAATGCTGTTTTGGACACTAGTAGAAACATTATAAAAGATCACAGTAAGCAATGGTGGCAGTTCGTTTTGATCCCAAATAGACTATGTAGCACCTTTCATGGGTATGCACGAGCCATTCACACCTGCCCACCCCCCCCCCCCTTCATGGTGCTGATGGGGATGTATCTGGATCGCATTTCACCATTGCGTTGTTCATCTAATTACCATGCGAATGCGATTTGAATACACGGAAATGTGGCTATTTATAATGCGAATAGTGATCTTCAGGTGGGGGCGGCACTACAGGCCCCCGATGCAGGTAAACCAAAGAAAGGTGACATGCTTTACTTTTTTGCCGATTTAACCTAATTTAAAAAAATTTAATATTTCCGACAACTGACGTTTTGAAAAGAGGACAGATTACGGATTTAATCAGCATTTTTTTCTTGTTTCTACAATAAGATTTCAGCGAGTTATGAACTGAATCACACGAGAAAAATACGCGGCATCGCCGATGATGCCGTCAGCTCCAGAGGGTTAAAGACGGGGCGTCTCTGTAACTTCCACAAGAAGGCGTTGTCCAGGACCCAAAACGTTTCTTTAGGTATAATCTAATTCCTCTACAGAGGTGAAATATGGGGAGGGGGGGGGGGGGAACTGCTGATCTTGATGCTGATCTTGAAAAAAAAATGTAACAAAACACATACGTCAAATCTCCACTTCAAGCCATTTTATATAACAACTTTATAATTAACTTTTTAAAAATAAATTTCTGACTGAAGTTTTACCTCTGGCATCCCATCCTTTGATTAGCATACTATTGATGTTCCGTCATTTTAAACTCAGTCTCCTTTCTCTTTCGGCTCCCAAAGATAGCTCACATGGCCCCCACTTAGGGCCCCCCCCACCTGTGTGAGCCTAGGGCCCCCGGCTAAGATGGACCACCCCTCCCTCCAGGCATACATTATTCCAGACAATTCTCATAGCCAGGTAACTGCTTGGTGATTAGCTTGCCTGCTTACTGTTTTGACAGCCTTCTGTCCCATATGTCTCCTGCAACGGTTCATTACTCTCTTCTTCCTTTTTTCTAACTGCCTTTTTAAGAACCTGTGTTCTTAAACCTGTGTACATTATCAGTCATCGTTAGCGTTTGTGAACATTCTCACCTGTATATTACCTGTAATGAAATGAGCTCTACGATGCTGACGAACACCTCACTGGTTTACCTTCAGAAAGCAGTTCCTTTAGCTGTCACTTTGCTCACTCAAGATCTTAGCAACTTTTCAGCCAGACCTCCTTTGCTAGTCCTGAAAGTGCATAAATCAACTGTTTAAAAATGTCATGCCTGCTATCTAGGAGTTCGGACGATTCCAAGGGCCCCGAAGTGACTGGGGCCTAAAAAAAACTGGAAAATAACTGGATTGGTCTGGACTGAGGGGCCCAGTATGACACACTTTCATGGGGCCCGAAATCGTCAGCAACGCTGCTGCCCAACGTTTTGTGTCAAAGCCAGTCGTCAATTCTTATTCCGGTGTGACAATGGAAGTTATACTTTAATATTTTACACACACTGTTCTATGCTGTTACCACCCATTAATACAACATTAGCTCTCTCATAGATAAGATAATGTTATTAATTTGTTTATGAATAGTATTAAAATGCATGCCCTATGCAACATTGCAAGAATTAATTTATGCAGGCATAAAACGTGACTACTTCTGTTATCTAATTTTAATTTACTCTCTAAAATGTTATTCTTGCAATACGTAATTTCGCTTTTCATTTCATTGTTCATTCCATCCGATTTCCATCGCTCATCACTGACGTGATAAATCATTTCTTACCGACGGACGAGCCGAACCTGACTGCGATTGCATGCAGGCCACAGACGTCTGTTCTGTTTTGATTGATGTGACAAATTGTGATGTGATTCAGCTGTTATGAGATATTATTCTGGTCTTCAGTCATCTAAATCCTGAGGAGTTCCTGGCCGGTGTTGACGAGCCTTGATCAAAGAGCCGAATCTCCCTTTACATCCAGCGTTGCTGAAATGACCACGACATGGACTCTTTCCCTACCTCAGTTAGTCTACTCAGCCGCCCTGACAGCCTTTTAATAGTAATCAGTGGAGTAGTGGTTTGCCAGTTCTTTAAAAGTTTTTGCGTGTTATTTATTTATTATATATATTTTCTTCACAAAAGCCTTGCTAAGTACTTTAGTATTACGTCTGGCTGTCATTCCATTCTGCTCATCACAAAGATCTTGGAATAGAATATCTTTTTTTTTTTTACTGATAAAACATTCATTTTAGGATGTCAGCGATGAGCGCATGTACAGAGAGTGTAGCTTTAGAGCACCTACCGACTTCCTTGCGCGTTGTAAAAACCTTGCAGCTTGCCTGTAGTCATATATATATATATATTTATATATATATGTATTTAAACTGTATAACTGCTTCACAATCACCAGTCAGTTTAAAACGCAGAAAGCACAAAAACAATCAAAACTGGTAAAATACTGTTATAATATGTGGCTTTTATTAGTTTATTTAATTTTGCACTACAGTTAGCCTGTAGCTATTCCATACATACAGTAAAAGCTGAAGGACAATGAATAGTTTTACTTGGAAAAAATAAACATGATTTATTCCTGTCTGTCACAATTATCACGAATTTGATCTAAGGTCAGTATAGGGATGTAAGGTCCACAATGGGAGGATTGAATTCACATTTAGTATATCGTCTCAGTGAAGGCCATTATCAGGACTGGCATGTGTGTCTTTGTGAACGACTATTAATGGGAATAAAATAACTGTAGGTACCAAAATATTTAAGAGGTAGACGATCTGCTCCTGGTCGGGGAGCTGCCACTGAACCTTCCGGAATCATTTTTTGTGCAATGATGAGGCTGGATGGTTGCTGGACATTGAGCATAATAGACTCTAGGTTGGGTTCGTGAACCTGGAATAAACTCTTAAATGTTGGCAGTTAGATATTTGAAGCAGTGGATGGAAAGTTTATCTCACGTGAACTTTTTTTCCTCTGATAAAGTGAAATAGTTAAGATTTAAATAAATAATAAGATTATTTTGCAGGAAAAAAAACATTCAAATGATTTTTAGGTGCAGTGGTTGGCATCTGGTATGGGGTTTAAACGGTTTGGTTGAACATTCTAGAGAATATACACTTACAGTGTTGTGATTACATTTTCTCTAGTAGCACTATTCAATATGACTGATATCTATTATAATCTACGGTCTGTTTTATACCACAACTTTTTGGCATTGAGATGTTGATATGAAGCTAATACAGGGTTTTCTGAACCATTTACAGTATATAGTGTAACATTGTTGCAACACTGTTACAGTGTAAAACCTTGGAGAGTCATATAAATAAAATATTGAGGGTTTAGTTGGCTTGTGTGTCATGTAGAGTTTCTATGTTTCTTAAATGCTAATTGGGAGCGATAATAAGGCAGAGCTGCTCGTTTCGTGCGCCGTCAAGTTCTATAGTAGCCAATATGTCAACGTTTAAAATTTTATGAATAAGCTAACGCGCGAGGATGGGGGCCTCTTGGCCTCACACCGTCAGAGTCCCCCCTCCCCCGTTTATGTGGGCCTCCTCTGAGTGTTCCACTTTCCACATGCAGCTCCGGCGGGTGCCTGCACGTCTGAGCGTGATCCTCATTCAGGGCGTCCCCTGCCTCATGTTTGCTAAGACTGGCTCCAGGCTCATTTTGACCTTGCACTGATAAGCGGTTATTGGCATAAAAATTACGAGTTATTAAAGACAAATCAGTACACTATAACAGGATGTAAACCTAGCATACAGGTTTATCTTCAAATTCACTGTGTGAATGTGTACGTTATGACTTCACAAAACCGCTGTTATTAAAAGTCTGCTGTTATTTTATTTTCGAAACAGTTGCTCAATATAAGAAATATAAGATAAGAAATTCAAGCATTTAAACGGCCAAAATATCTTTAAAAATTAGAAGTATTTTACAACTGAAACAAACTCACTTTGCACAAGTGAGTTTAATGCAATGATCAAAACAACTTGTCAACCATAATTACATCTAGAATTTTGTGGTTCAAATGTTTGAAACTGTTGATGCAGATTTAACGTAGTCCCTTAATGACACAATCACCTTTGTATCAGCATTACTATAGATACACGCTTAGCTGTTTCAATTCAGCTTCAAGTACAGTTTACATGTGAAAGAAAACAACTAGTGATAGACTGTTACTTTCATTGACAATACAAACCAGGACCATCTTAGTCAACACATTGAAAGAAAGACAAAAAAACACGGCATCACCCCAGGAACGTCCCTGAAAGTGCGTCCCGGGGCATCTAGAAGATGTCTCACACACTACGAGCTAAATTAGTTTAGTCGACACAATCGTGAACAGAAGGGGAGAAGAAGGTCACAATTCTCATGACAGTATGTTTTCTGAAAGCTCAACGAATACACTTTATCTGAAGATGTCTGGATTTTTGGGGGGAGGGGGGAGAGGCAAACTATAGCCAGATAGCCAGAAGAGACAGGAAGGTGACGTACCTGTTCCTGGGCATTGCTCATACGTACCACTGGCTGTGTCTGAGATTCTCTACCAAATCCTGGGATCCACAAAAAGATCTGAAACGCTTTCTTCAGTTCGTTAGTGGCTGGTTCTTGCCCTGGGTGACAGGGTGAAAGATTGGGCTTAGAACTAGGATGTACATCCAAGTGTAGGTGATTCTGTTAATCAGTCATCCTGAAAAGAGTCCTAAGCTTAACCCTGGGAATATTTCAGCACAGGAGGGTCTTTCTGCTGACCACTTGGGTAAAATTAAGTCGTAAGGCACCTATTTAACCTTATTATTTGACCTTACAATTTTCCCCACAGCTACAGCTATGAGTTCCACTGATTTTAACTATTTAATTTTAGTTGCTCCACTGACATACTTACTTCAAGCGACCTTATTATTCTAAAAACTGAATATTTTATCGGAGTTTAAATATTTTGATCACGGCTACTAAAGCAGGCTTTCCCTGGAGCTTGAAGCTGCCATGGACCGTTACATTAGTTACGAATCCAGTGAATCAGAAGTAGCTAAGCGAAATATTAAATCGGCACAATCACAACGGCTCACGGCGGCATCCCTTTGCGGCCCATTTATGTGCGAGCGAAGAACCCCCCTTAACAGCTGCATGTGATACCTGCAGTGGACCAGAATGTGCCACACAATGACTTGCACTGTTTGATGCGATAAAACCTGCATTCTGATCTCTAATACTGTGTAAGTCCTGTCCTACCATTTATTAGGTCCCACTGTGCTAATTTACAATTTATTTATCAGTTTATCAATTTATCAGTCTCCAAATTGAATTTTGAAAACAAAACCAGAAATTATGAAATCAGGGCTGATGGAGATGTGTTTAAATCATACCTTTATCTTTCCGTTTCCTGTTTTGTATTTTTTATATATTAAGAGGAAATTATTTAAAAATAATCCATAACATTTAACATTAGATCTACCTTTTATAAATGGTAGCAACTTTAATAACTGCGTTATAACTTGTTTACTATTGTGTATTAATGATTTACAAAGTGTTACACCCAAATTAATAACCTGATTATAAACCCTTCATAAACATTAGTCTTATTGTAAAGTGGTTCCAAATATGCTTTAATAATTTCCATGGTATACAAGGTTTAAAAGTAACTATTAAATTTTATACTGTGTTTTTCCCAAATGTTTTCCTTATCTGCATTACTGGGCACCAAATGTCTTTGTAAACAAGACACATGTTCTCTCTCAGCAGCTTTCATTTTATTCTTGGATCGATTCTGAAACCCCTGTGTACCCTTACATTTGATTAATAATGTGAGCTGTTTGGTTAACTCAGTGACAATCTTTGATCAAAAGATCATGTGGTGCTGAATGGAGATAAATAAATATGTGCTTCTGGGGTTTTTAAAACCTCCGTGTTACAGCCTGTGATATTTAGTGCAAATTGACAACTTCTATCAAAACCTAATTTGATCTTGAAACATATCATTACATAGTAATCACTGTTTATTTTGGGCATAAGGGTCAGGGATGTTTGATTTAGTGTACAGATGTCTAAGTCATTGAAATATTACTGCTGGTGAAGATGTCAAGAAGTATTAGCATTCATGCGGAAAGTGAAAATTACACTTTAAACATGGCTTTCATTTTAAGCATTTATTTAAAAATATATGAACTAAATTACACGTCTTAAGGAATTTACATACTATGAAAGGAAACAAACTGATTGGTATTACTCAAAATATCTTTGAACATTTTTGACAGGTTATAGAGCCGTCATTATTGACGATAATATATTCAACACATTATTTTAACGTATGTTGAGGTCATTTAATGAGTAGATACTGCTGAGCATTTTCAGGGCGAAAGCTTATGTCTATCAGACTATCAAAAGGCGTTGGTGCAACCAAATTCTTACTAGGTAAACACAAGGCTAATAAATATTTTTCTTTTACGTATCAAAATACATATCGTATCTTAGAAATTGTATATTGCTACATATAGCCGCTAAAAAAAAAGAGCAATTTTCTTACTGCTAGGGGCGGATCAGTTACAATGGGCTGCAAATACTAATCGACCAGGGATTCTTTTCCTAGACTTGCTCGTCTGTTATTGAACAAGGCGGAGTTTGATTACATACCCCAGGCTCGAAGTTGGGAGCAGGTTGTATGGCATCTACCAATAAGATTATACATTGCTACTGCTGCCTGTCTCTGTGGACAGGTTTCTCATACCTGAGATATATGAAATGCCGTGGGACATGATTTATGAATGACAGACCACCGGTGGACAGGTGATAATTTGTCACTAAAGGTGCAATGTTCATGTAAGCGTAATTTTCTGATTTTGCATTAACAAATAAATGAGCGCAACATGCTTTTTTGATGGAATTTTGATACCTTGAGTTCTAAGGTACATTGCATTAGGATGCTGTTAATGGTCTTGCATTTTCATCTTTTTTTCCCAGAAATATTTGACAGTGTAGCACTAGACCTGAAATACATTACTTGACCTTTGCTTTGGAGTGTGTATACATATATATTTCTTGGATGGATATATTAGTTTTTATTTACATATCCCGCAGAAATCATTGATATGCTTTGATACTGTGGGCATTAATACACTCTGTAAGAACATACCACTGATTGTTTTTACAATGTGACCAGAATTGTAAATATCAGTTCCAAGGCTCTTATACCAGACCTCTCCCACGGACAGTCTACAGTGCTGCAACAATAACAATACTATCACAAAGTAGGATTTCTTGTTCAGCCACATAACTTAAGGTATTTAAGGTAGGATTTAAGGTATCCTGGGCTAAACGTAAGTGAACAAAGAAGTCCATTTAAACTGGGGTACCTTAAATCCGGCAAGTTACCTGGCTAACCAGAAAATATCACTTTGTGATACAGGCCACTAAATACACAAAACAACAACATTAATAACAGATTCAGGGGGGCTAGAACTTTAGAGGGGCCCTTGAATATGAAATTCATTATATAATTAATTGTAACATTATATAATTAATTTAAGGGGGGTGGGGGACCCTAGGGTGACATTTTGTGTGGCAGCCTAGAATGTCTAGCTACTCCCTTGATATTAATAATAATAATAATAATAATAATTTTTGGATCTGAAATGCCCTATGATATTAGGGATAAGGTTCACACCCCTGGACCGGCCAAGAACAAGCAGTTTGGAAATGGATGGATGGATGGATGGATGGATGGATGGATGAGCAACATATTTGGGCTAGTGAAACCTGTAAGGTCAAACGCATGACCTTTACTCAGACAGACATCACTGCAAATGTCTCTCAGTGGTGAAGCATGCCTAGTTTAAACTCCATCGTGCTTCAATGCATACGGAAACAAGCCCGCCTTCCATTTCTGACACACTATAGCATATTCACCTTCACAACGGCTTTACCTTACATTTTCTTATATAGTAAAAGTGGTGCTGACGTTCAAACAGTGATAAATCGTGTTTGACATTTCTGCCGATCTAGCTAACGGATTCTAAATCAGTTACACTCCATTTAATGACGAATATTGTAATGTATCCACGTCTTGGTACTTAGTAAAATACGCAATGTACCAACATTCACGAAGCAGGTTTTCACCGCATCCCGTGTTTAATATCTGAAAATAAACTTTCGGCTATCAGTGATCTTTCTAATAGACTCGTTAATCACTCAAGAAGAAAATTATATGTTTTTTCAATATACATGGAACTTATTGAACTAATGAAGAACTCCCATAATAGCATAATCAGTTACCAGTTTCATAATAGGGTGTTTGTCTTTTAACCACAATATTAAAATACCCTTTGGGAGTTTCCGTTTTGGGATGTATGCATGTAGCTAATGTGATTAACGCAAGTGTGCCTTCGTTACTTTCTAATTTATGAATGTTTTCTGCAGCATTTTTTTTTACATATTTAAAAAGCTACACAACTTTTGGGCTACTATTTCCCCAAACCTACGTGCTATTTAAACTGGAAGATTTAGCACACACACTCACACTCACGAGTAAGTCAGAGGTAAATTGACCACCTGTTTTACAATGTGTCGCAGTAAACCAGTAATTAGCTTCCCAACACAATTGCACTGTGCTCTAAGCAGGTATTTGCATACTCCTCCCAAGATGTAGTCAGTTCTCATACTGAATGCTTTCTATTAATGTATTAATATCATGTATTATTCAGAGCATGTGAGCAAAAATGACGGCCGTTGTACTTCTCATATTTCACACATGCTAACACCGTCAGAACAGAAATTCACTCCCAGACAAATAACCAATCTGCCAAATCTATCCTGGTGTCCATACCGGACTTTTCACATGGATGTGAATGTTTCCTCTGATATAAACTAAAACCAAACTGCGGGAGAATGCCGTCTCCTTAATATATGATAATGAACAGGCGCTCACATCATGCAAATCAGCAATTTTCATCTACGTCACAGTTTCGGATACAGGACACTGGGCGAAATAACGCAGATGCGTTGATCCCATGAGGTGCTTCTGCTGTGATATCTTCACAGTCTACATTCAGCTGACTTTTTGGAAGATAATCATAGGGAACATTATCAGACTATGAACTACCCAACGAAAATCAGCAGGGACCAGTTTCACTGGGCTCGGAACCACTCTTAAACTTAGAGACCAATGGATGTCAAGGTCACGTGAAATGTGAAGGTCAAATTTATTTATGAAGCACAATTAAAATCAACTTTTGTCGTATCAGAGTGCTGCATAGCGCAAGACAGAAAATAAAACCACATAAAACAAACAAAATTTTGAAATTAATTTTTATTATGTTTTTTGCAAAAACAAGCGAGCCGAAAATAAACGCAAATTTAAGACGTTAAAGGCGCTAAAAGCCAACATATAAAATGTCTTTAAACGAGACTCGAGAACTGCAACAGAAACGCCACCTCTCTGCCACACTCACTTCTGTGAATGCTTTAGCAAGTTCATCAAACTGAGCAGCTCAGAGATGCCACACTGTCAAACATTTCATCTCTTTGCCCAATAGCTACACAAACGAGTGATATCGATGTTGATACTGATGTTGATATTGATACTGCCACCTCTTTCTCCCCAAGTATTTTTTTCCGCTGTTGTCCAATAATGTTTCCATCGGGGCTCAGATATTTGCTAAATCGAACTTGAGTCGTGCCCTATAATTGTCTGCCTGCAGAATGTACTGCTGTCTAAACCTACACTGGAAAAAAAAAAAAAAACATTAAGGAGTTTTAAAATTTCAATTCAAACGTTACAGAATACAACAGAATGATTAAATGTAACTCTTTGCCTGCCCATATTGTCTTCAGTCCTACTTCATGCTGTCCCAGTTCCTATCTTATGGCACCTGGTACACATGCTTCATGCTCGTTCATTATTGTGGCAACAATGACACGGGCAACATTAGCAAACATGTCATTGTCCACAATAATCCTCTCTTGGGTTTTCCTCAGCTGGAGAGCATTATATGCCTGCCCCATATCTACTCTGCCGGTTTCCTGCTGTTCTGTGAACATGCATTCTGCGGTGACCACTGTATAGTCTTTTCTAAATCCTGTTGAAGAATGCCACAAGCAATATTACATTTGCTGCAATGACACAATGCACCGTGCTGTATCACCGCAAGTGTGTATATAGGTTGTATATATTTACATTGCATTGCTGCTGTAATACCCTGACCCCCAGCAGGAGAAATCTAAAGGGTGGTCAGGGGTTTCCATGCCCCCCGGTAAATATGTGGCCACCCCAGTCATCATCCCCGACCAAAAAATAAAAACAAAATATTGCGCATATTTCCCTACTGCACTAACATCAATGGGTTTAGTCTGTACAAGGTCAGAATAAGGTCTGGCTATATCCCTGGTGGATAGATGAAATAGTTTGGGTACAAATAGACATGATGAAAAGCTAAATTCTTGACCCTGATGAGATTTGGTTAGACTCTTCAGCCTGGCTCCAGTCATGCACGGGACATGGTTGATTATCTACGATCTGAAACTCCAATTCTGCGTACATTAGGCATATTTGTGGAAAAGCTTTGCTGTCTTATCTCATCCTATTTCATTTCATCTCATCTGATCTCATAGACCTTCCCGATACCCTCTCTGCGGCTTTGCTCTCCGCAGAGTTCCGTTGGGTTGTCCTAAAGCTCTCCATGTAGCCGACTTCAGGCTGATAGATCAATTAAGCATTTTGAGCTGTTGTGTCTGCTCATTCGGCGAGGCAGTGAGCACAATGGGAACCTATTATCTTAAATTGCCAGGATTGTGCGAGCAAGTGGATCTGATGCTCGCTGATGATATTTGCCCCGAGTTTTGAGAAACACCACTTAAGATATGCTGTTCTTTAACAAACAATAAAAAAGTGATCTCTGTAAACAAATGCTGTGCAAATGAAGTATTGAAAATTGTTGACTGGGTTTTCCAAAGATCTTACCGTACATTCTTTACTTTTATTATTCTGCTACCTACCTTGAATGTTTATAGATTCAATCAAAAATCCAGGAGCTTGGTTTGTTTAAGATTTCCTTTGGCATATTTTAATACATATCTGCCTATCGGATCTCTCCACTATACCAGATAAACAGCATTCAGTCTGGCCCTACTGTCACTCCCCAGATTTCGGGTCACGGCTTTGTAGTGCAGTATTGAGGGATGGTGTTAGTTCAGTTTGGCCCAGTTATGACACACTGTGCACTTTTCGGAAGGCATCGCGGTCTGCGAGGTGACTCTCCTGCTTCCCTGAAAAAGCCGGACTGCTTATAAATATCACATCATCATTTTCAGCCTTTTGTTTAGCAGTGAAAACCTTGCCTAAGCCACTGTACTGGCTTTCTGTCAGTTATATAAAGTAAAGAGGTACATTTGATATAAATAAAGAGAAGGTTGCCAGAAATACCCAAGGAGAAAGAACTACATACCCACATTCTAACAATAATACATTGCAGCAGTACATGATCTCTCACTTAGTCTCATTCCTGAATATGAACTGCTGATGCTGTGGCAGAATGAGTTAAATTGACCTGTGTTGTCCTGTCCCACACTGTGAAAGGCTCTCATTTACCACAGGCACAGCCGCACTGGCCTGCATCTCATTTGCCCCCTAAACTTGCTACATTCCTTCCTCTTGCATTTGAAAGATGCCTGGATGTTTTCCAGTAATCCCAACATTGTGACCAAATCTGTATGCATTTATGCATTTCTGAATGCATGCCTTTGTGTATGTGCATGATTGTCTGCGGGTGCGTGACGATCTCGGTGTTTATGTCAGTTTGATATACCCTGTGCCTGTCTACAGTCATGTGCACGTGCGGCGGTCTTTGTTGTTTGCGCGCGTTATGCAGTTATGCACATTGTTGCCGCATAACTGCATGTTTTGCATGCCCAGGGTTGCAGAGTGCATCGCATTTCATTTGCGCAGCGTTGTCTTCCATGAATGCGAATTGGGCTCTTACTATTACCCTCAACGTTGACCCCTCAGAGCTCTCGCTTTACGTATTAAATCCTTCTGTCTTGAAAGGCTGGCGGTGCAGTTTTTCTGACATAAAATGAAGGTTAGATTCTTCCTCCAAGCAGTATCGCTGTGCCAGCATCACGGTGACAGAAATGAGATGTGCACCGTAATGCCAAGAAAGACCTTACAAAGTTAATTTAATACATTTACATTATTTTCCCCAGAGCACGGCTGATAATGGCTTTTCTCTCTCCTTGGATTTGTTACACAGTCTATTATAGTGTTTCCATAAAGGAAGCCATTGCCAACAGTTTATTAGAATATTGTATGCATGATTTATTTGTTTGCTTCACCAACATACTTGTAAAAACATACAGCAAGTAGCTTAAAATGTTTAACGCTGCATATGTACTGTATATTGAATTGAAATGTTTAAGGGAATTTTTATCAAGCTTTGTATTTAGATATAATACAGTTTGAGCAATATATCACTAATCATTATTATCATTACTATTAATATTACTTTGAGAAATAAGCTGTGAGGACTGGATACAGGTAACCTTTCTATATTTTGTTCGACTTGAGTGCTCTGTTACAGCACACACAGGTCTCCCCATGTAAAATGCTTTCCTATTCCATCCCTAAACCGCTGTAGATTCCTCAGACGAAACTTTATAAGCCGTTGATGCATTTTGATAAAAACACAACGACAATCAGTAGCCTTTCAAGTGGTTTAAGTTACATTTCAGGTCTGATTATGAGCAGCTGTGATGATGATGATGATGATGATGATGATGAAGATGATGCTGACGAGAGTAGCAGGCTATAGTGGGATTTTTCTCGTAAATGCATTTCCGTTGTTTCTGTAACTAGACAGAGGGAGAACCATGGATGGAATCTTCACTCACGGTTTGCAGCTGCCAGTCCTGATCTTGTCTGCTCAGCCTTCAAGTTCATCTGAGGCACAGAAAATTGCCTTTAAATCATATTTCCGACTTCACTGATTGTTTTTACTTAGTTGATTTTTTTTCGCAGACAACTTTCTGCATTTTCGTGTCTGGCTGCTTGCAATTGGATGAGTGCGGCGTTGCTAGGCGACAGCTCGTTCACCGGTGCATTAGTTGCAGTTTCCATGGCAGTTAGATGTGTGCAGGCACCCCCGTTCTGCCTGTCTCTCCGGAAGTCTGAGGTGATGCACAGCTCTGCAGTTCCCTGGAAGCCCTGGAAGTTAATGGCACTTGAGAGTCACATCTTAAGCTAATGTTGGCGATGAAGCTCTCGACAGGCTTTTATCGGCGCCCTCATTGCACTTCCTGGTGAAGTATGACCTACACAACTGATTATATCACCGAAAAGTCTCAGATGGTAGAATAACTTATACTGTATGGTATGCATAAATAAACTTTTCATTCATAATAGAAACAGCAGGTGTATTTTACCATACATACATACATACATACATACATACATACATACACATACATACATACATACATACATCACATACATACACATACATACATACATGGGCTGTTCTCAGAGTTGGATAATTCAGCTCCAGAAAGTTTTTTAAAAAAAAGTATGAAGTGACTCAACTGGATGGTTGACACAAAATCTTGGTCTGGACTTTTACTTTCTGGACCTGAACTTTCCACCTCTGGCTGTTTCTTACTTCAAGCTAGAGATGTAACCATTCAACATGAGAGTTGTGCTGGTGCCTCTGAGCGAATGGTTTCTGTATATTGTTTGATCTCAAGCTATTTAAGAAATTATATAAATGTAAAATCAATTAATTTCAATTTCCATAATTTAAAATAGTTCAAATACGTTAGAATTTAAAATGAGCAGAACACGATGCTTCTAATGAGTCACGTGAAGGGTTAAAAATCCCAATCTACCAGAAATGCTGTATTTTTGTGTTTAAATCCAAAAAAATCCCAATCGATCAGAAATTCTATGAATTCCTAAACAGCCAGTGAGCTGATAATACTAGTTCTTACATTAATCTATTGCGTATGAAATATGAATCATAAATCTAACTCGACAACAATGCAACTGAATTACATTTACAGATTGCAAGTACAAGTTGCTGTAGATAACAGCACATAGCTACAGTAAGTAATTAGTCAAAGCTTATATCTCATCACTTTTTTTTATCCTGCTCTGCTCCTTATAAACAGCTCTCTTAGGTATTTGTTTGAGTTTCACCTTATCTCCTCTTTCAGGTATCTGCTGAAACATTTTTAAGATAGTCAATTTCCTTGGCTATTCAGATCCACCAATCATACACAAAACACATAAGATCAGAATCTTAATTTCTCATCTGACTTAATGACTTCTCAACTCTTAAATGATTTCAGAATTCTGAACCCTTTCAATCATCTGTCATTTTAAGCTGTTTATTTCTCTGATAGCAATTTCAAAATGAATCATTCATGCTCGGGAAAGCTTTTCAGAGTTCAAAATGAGACGTCTAGTGTCTCTTCAATGACATAGATGTACAGCAGGATATGATTGCTTGGCTCTGATTAAACAGAACTTCGACAGCCTGATTGTTAGTTACTTATTTGTTAGGGTTAGCTGATAGTTGAACATAAAAATATTTACACAAGCAATGAGAGAGATTATTTTTTCACTTTGGAATGCGTTGACTCTCATTCAGATACAGTATGCTCTCCAAACCATGACTATGTTAACAATAGACAATGCAGTATTGAAACAGAATCAAGTTACAAACCAGGAGTGTTTTGGATATGGTTACATTTTTTATTATACGTTTTGTGTGTTTTAATTATAAAAATTGTTCTTGTAACATAAAATGAGATTATTAAAAATACCAGTGGCATGTAAAGTTTAAGAGAAGGTTTAGCATTTTGCATTGGATATTGTATCATGCAAAATGTATATAAAACTTTATTTACATTTAGAACCAGGAGATTCTATTGTAAATTACATAGATTTGTTTTGTCTGCTCTGTTACACTTCATTCAGTAAATCCATTAAGAGGTTGGATGAAGTTGGATAGTTAGCCTGCTGTGCACCAAGCCACGTTAGCGATCATCATGTTGCACTGCTGTGGTACAATTTATATAATCATTGAATTCACAGGCCATTTTGAGTCCTTAATTTTAGCTTTTCTGGGTTCCACAGCAGGATTAAATATTTGCATCTTTACACAACATGGTGGACCACCAGGATTGTAAAGTGGCAAATATTAATAAGTGATCCCTGATGTATTTCCATACCGTGTTTTCATAAATAAAAGAAACATACAAATTCGTGTAACGGCAGTCAATGTGATGAAGGCTGTATGTGAGAAAATCAGTTATAATCATGTTCAAAGGAAGATCCAGAATCCAATTTGATTGGATGTATGCTATGCATTCTGGGGACAAGATACACATATAAGAGAAAAAATGTGGTGTGTTAGAGTAAAATGTAGCTTTAATAGGCAGTTTGGGTGCATTTTTTTCATATAAAGCCTGAATGTGACTGTGAGAATGTACAGCAACTAGTCTCATAATGTAGGAATTTAACCACCCATGACCTTATCAGTCCCTGGCACGTTCTCCGCCAGTAAGTTGGTGTTCTGTCATAAGATGTCAGTTTATCATAAATATACTTTAAGAATTCTCCATATACAGCACATCACTCGCAGGCAGTACATACCATAAAACTGAACTAGATAGCATAAAGTTGTTCTCATTTTAATCTGATGAGCATATTCAGTAGAAAATGTGCAATAGAATTCTGTTGCATTTATCATTTAGTTATAGAAATATACCTGAAGTATGTGTAGTAATCCACTTAGATAAAGAGTTTAAATTCCATGTGTGTCAAAATGACTTGTAACAGTCCTATAACCATGGTAAAGAGCGATATTTGTAAAGGGATTAAAACAGAGTGTGTATCGGTATCTGCTGGGTGGTTTGGGTCATGGGTCTGTGTGTGTGCGGTTCTGTTGCCTAATCCACTGCTTCTCCACTGGGGGCGTTGGATCATGGTGCCATTACCATTGAGTGTGTGCTTCAACAAACGTAATAGAATTTCTGTTTCTAACGTCAGACTTTTTTTCCTTTTAACAGCACATGGACACATTGTGCTGCTCTTATTGGTCCACTATGTTACATTTATTGTTTGTTTACCTCACTATTCTTTGGAAATTTGGTGCAAAATTTTTAAAATATGGCTTCTGATTTAACAAGCAAAGAATAATGAGTCCTAAGGCTACGACCTCTATCTGTCTGTCTATCTGTCTATCTATCTGTCTGTCTGTCTGTCTGTCTCTCTATTTATCTGTCTGTCTGTCTGTCTGTCTGTCTAATTGATTCTTACATATCGTGAAATCTCAGTTTTTTTCTTCCAAAAAAGTCACTCCTCATATTCTCATCATGTATGTGCCTGGTTGTGCTGTTTGATGTTTTCCTTCAATAAAATCCTTTCTGTGTTGAATAACTCATGAATAAATATCCTCTTATCGTCAAAATGATCAAGGTTAGCACCCGTGCCCTTTATTCAAGCGTCATTCACTATGTTGGGACATTGATATTGCAGCGCGTCTGATGCAGAAGCCCACAGAAATGGATTAAACTGTGTAACATGAACAGTTTAGTGTATGTGTGTGCGTGTGTGTGTGCATGTTTGTGTGTGCGTGTGTGTGTGCATGTTTGTGTGTGCGCACGCGCGCAGGTGTCTGCGCTATAACAGGCTTGTCGGCATTTCAGTACCATGTAGTGCATTATTTCCCACATTGATCGAGAGCAGAATTACAATTCATTGATGACTGACCGATAAGCAAGCTGGAAATGCGAGGATAACACTGACAAATGGGGATTGTCAGACCCTCGCCCTCACTTTATGGATTACAAAGCCTGTTTCCCAACAGGAGATTTTAAAGGGCAAATCTATATATTTACTGTTTCCTTTAAAAAACAAAACATAGCTACAGCACATCGAATGATGAGTTTGCAAACCCAAAGATTCCAATGCAAACAGCCGATCCAGTCAAACCCATGAGTCGGATGTTTTATTAAGTTCACTTATTCATAAAACACAGTGGGCAGTTTGCTTTTGAAAGGGGTTATTTTTAGTGTTTGCTTCTGTTAAAATGAACCTGCATGTTAAGTTATCGATGATCCGGTCGAGGGCTTCAGGGCGGCATGGAACTGGCAGTAACCTTGTCACAGTGATACCTGTTAGTTCCCTATGAACTTGGGTAAGGGAGGGGAAGGGAGCCGGGCTCCAACAAGGCTGGGCCCCATGTTCGGCGCTGCCTGGAAACCCCCAATGCTGTATAGTGTTATCTATTATTAACCACACTCCCACACATTGCCTTATAAACATTTAAATTTGGAAAAAATAATGTCAATAAATTATTAAATGAAAGCGTGAGTGTAAGATGAGAGCTCTGGAAAGACTCATGCATAGTTCCTGTGGCCAAAGAGGTTTGCTCTAGTGCCCCCGCTGGGGGAGAAACTCAAGGTTCTGCGGGTTGAGGATGCAGGATCATCACGGATTATCCCACTGATAAACAACAATCTGTCCGCAGCAACAACTGCATATTTGGTGTGGTGCTGTGGTTCTGGGACGCAAAGGATGGTACTAACTCAGTTAAAACACTCACGAGCCGAGTAATTTCCACAAGAATGCATAGTGAAAAATGATTCATTGAAAGAGGTAACCAATCAGATTGTAGAGGAGGTGGGTCCAAGCAAGTAGAGGAGATAAGACCAAGACATTTGATTTGCTGGTCCAGTCACCTCTAGTTACTTGGACCCACCTCCTCTACAATCTGGTTATTTCTCTCAACCAATCATTTTTTGTTCGTCAGCTGCAACTCCAAATCAGAAGTACGGAAGCTTGCTGAGGAGCTTTGTTTGCTGGTGAGTGAGCTACTGACTCCCGTCACCAAGGAGAGAGTGTAGAAATGCTATGGTGCTCTAGATACCTTGGCATCTTTGTCAGTGACAAAGCAGGCATGATAGGCATAACACAGGAGGGTCCACAAGGAAATGCATGGTGTACCATGTCTCCTCAATATAAAGCCACTTCATCGGTCATGTTTCACCACAGTCCGTGTCATGGTCTCCTTGCAGTCCGTGTCATGGTCTCCTTGCAGTCCGTGTCATGGTCTCCTTGCAGTCCGTGTCATGGTCTTCTTGCAGTCCGTGTCATGGTCTCCTTGCAGTCCGTGTCATGGTCTTCACTGCTGGTTTCTGGAGGGTTGTAATATCACGATGAAGGCAGCTGGTAGCCTCGAAGAGAACTAACTCTGTCACAGATCTGAGTCTGTACTCCTTGGTGGTGGCAGTGCTGGGGAGAAGGTGTCCAAACTATACTCTGTTATGAATTATGAAGTTCATCCTCCCAAAAGATAGCTGTTACAGTTGTCTTGTCTACCCACGATGTACTTCAGCCATACATGTCTTCAGTACGCCTGGTTTTCATATCCTGAACCCAAGCTCACTGAACTCTGACTCCTCTATGGATCCTCCTGTCCTCCGACGTTATGCAATTTCTATATTTCTGATGTGTGTTCATGCCTCACTTGTAGCGCCACCACCAAATGCACACTTTCTCGTCATTCATTATTTATTGCCTTAGGAGAAGGAAAAAACCATTGTGTTATGTTTCTTGATTTTTGCAATATTGCTAGACAAAAAAATAAGAACATTCCCCTCAAAGCAATCAAAATCTGATTGTACCTGATGAATTACTACACAACTAGGTTGAATATATTAAAGATTAAAGTACAAGAAGCAGTACTATACCTCTTATTAAAAGATATTATTAGCACATGAGTTCAGTTAGATCAGTCTTTTCCCCAAGTAAAGCTCTCAGGACACAGTCAGCCAGCCATTCCCTGAAACAACAATTTGATGTGGAATCTGCTTGGAGGGAGCGGAGTAAAATGAAGTCTTGGACAGTCCATTACAGGTGTGGGAAAATTATACTGATAAATTTAACCTGCTCATACAGTATAAGCACTGTTTTCGGCATGAAGATGCTATTTTTGTAACACCATGTGTTGTGTGTTTTCGTCCACAGGGACAGTGACTCAGCAGGTAGCACTGTTGCCTCCCGAGTCAGGTGTTACGTGTCAGGTGTGACATCAGGTGTGACATCAGGTGTGACATCAGGTGTGATGCCAGGTGTTACGTCAGGTGTGATGCCAGGTGTTCGGTATGGAGTTTACATGTTAATCCTGTGTTGTGCAGACTCTCTCTAGGTATTCTGGTTTCCCTATGTGCTCCAAAGACATGCAGATACCAAGGTATAATGCCAGCCTTTGTTGACATTATACCTCTATGCTGCCAGGGATCGGCTGAAGTACCCAAGAATAAGCAGTGGATGGATGGATGGACGGATGGATGGACGGACATGTAGCTATAACCGGAATATAAGAATTTCTGTTCTGTGGAATCTAGTCTTAATGCATTGCTTTACTTCACAAGAGAAGAACAGCAGTACACTTAGTTGACATTTTCACGTCTAAAGCCAAAAGTTTAAGAAATAAACAAATATAGTGATCTTTCCTGCCAAATTAGGCAACAACAAATTTGAATAAAGTTTTGATAGAGTTCTTTAACAGAGCTTTCTACCATCATTAATATAACATTTAAAAAGTGGGCCTAATGGAAAGGCTATAAATTGCCAAATACTAATTAAAGGCAGTGACTTTTCTTGAACATTCAATACACATTTATCACTGAGGGTGGAAATGTAATGAGTTGCACAGTTGTGTTATGAATTATGTCTTAGAATGCTATTTCATACATAACACTGGCATAACTGTATACAAGTAACTCAGAAAATGCATAAGTCCATTATGCATGAGACAGTGAAATGCATTCATACATTGTGCATCTTTTATGGGTCTTCAAACCATGTGCATTTGGGAGGGGCAGATTGTGAGATTTCATTCCATTCACATGCACCTTATTGCTAGTTAAGATAAGTCTGGCTTGTGACCCCTAAGTTTGCACCTGATTATAGTCTATTTAAAAATCCATCATCTGTTTCCTTGTGCGTTTTCTGTTGTGCCGATTCCAAAACCACTGTCCTATCTCTTCCATCCCTTCCCAGCATTTTCTCCAACCCATCTCCGCTCCTGTAACCAATTAAAGTCTCCATTCCTTACTCCCACCCCCGTGTCCTGAGCTTCTGTTTGCTGTCTTGCCCGGTGAAAGCCATACAGGTTTGTACAAGGCAACCTGGCTGTAGATGTGAACATTAAACACTGTTGCTCATATCTCTGTCTGTTATTGGCCATCAGTTCTACTTTCAGGCGTTCTCTTCCACATACTTTTGACCTTTCATGGAGCTGCGTCTTATTTTTCCTTCAGCCGACTTCGGTTCCTTTTGACACATGCCAATTTCTTTTCCCCCATCTGTCATCTGGCTAGACTTCGACGCACAAAGACAATTATTCTCAGCTGAGAGTCAATGAGATCTCCTTTATGTACACTGTGAATCATAAGTAGCCTGTTTTTTCTTTACAAATGGGAAACATTTCCAGAAACACACTGACACACACACACACACACACAAAAAGACACAATTAAGAAATGAAAAATTGTTGAAAAGCACAGAGCAGGCAAATGTTACAAATATGGATGCTTTGAATTCCTCTGTGGGAACAGTCTGCTTCGGTGACCATAAATGTAGGGCGGATTGGAGCATGCCACTTGCATCTGAGTGTCTTTCTGGCCGGGGAGTGAGCTTAGGCCACTACGAAACCATTTAGAAAGAGTTACGGAGTTCAGTGGTCAGTGGTCAGAACAAAATGTACCTCAGTGAAAAATACTTAGAAATATCACAAAACGAATCCAGCTGTATTACAAGGTGGTAAAGATGAAGCCATTTCTGATAGTAAACCACTTGAAGGTTTGGATGGAATGTGCAATAAAGCACCTAAACAATCCTTTGAAAACGTGGCAAAAAGAATGTGATTATATCCACGCTTGGATGTTGTCAGAGAAGCAGCAGGTCTTGCCTTTAGCACAAACAAAGCAGGTCACCCATTCCTACAGCCAAGTATAGTGGAGATATCACGGTAAGGCAATACACCAGCAGGGACTGGAAATCCAATTACAAGATTGGAAACATTTACAGTCTTCAGTTACTAGTTTTTTGTGGTCCAGTTAAGACCCAAGAACCTGGATGTACACTATCTGGACAAAAGTACTGGGACACCTGGCCACAGGAACTTATGTGACATCTCACTCTAAATCCATAGGCATCCTTTGCAGCTATAACAGCTGCCACTCTTCTGGGAAGACTTTCCACAAGATTTTGGAGTGTGTCAGTGGGAATTTTTGCCCATTCATCCAGAAGAACATTTCTGAGGTCAGACACTGATGTTGGACACGAAGGCCTGGATTGCAATCTCTGTTCTAGTTAATCCTAAAGGTGTTTGTTGGGGTTGAGGTCAGGGGTCTTTGTGGGACAGTCAAGTTCTTCCACACCAAACACACCCAACCATGTCTATATGGACCTTGCTTTGTGCACTGGGGCACAGTCATACTGGAACACAAAACGTTCTTCCACAAACAGTTCCCACAAAGCAAGAAGCACGAGATTGTCCAAAATGTCCAAAATGTCTTGGTATGCATATTGATGCCTATGGATTTAGAGTGTTATGTCATAAATGATCCTGTGGGTGTAATGGCCAGGTGTCCCAATACTTTTGTCCATATAGTGTATGTGGAGATGACTGAAAATTCAGCTTGATGGAATCTATCCAAAATTAGTCAGGCAATGCAGAAAAATACTCACCTTAAATTACTAGCAAATATGTGAAAGGCATAAATCAATAAAACGTAAAAAGTATACACTTTTAAAAGTTATAAAATTATGAACATTGGTAAAAAAAAATCCCATCTACCCCCACCCCTGAGGGGGGAAAAAAAAATCACAATTTTCAATTATATTGAAAATTATGATGCATGATGTGTAAAAGAGAGAGGAGCTCAATCTGTGTTATTAGCTGTCAATCTTCTGTTAGTTTAACCCACTTTCCACTGGTAAGTTTATTATCTCTCACTGGATCATACTGGGTAGTGACTGACACCTTCCATGAGATTCTAAGATTGGTTTCTCTCGAAACTAGTGTAATTAATTTTACACACAAACATCAATTTGTCATTAAAAACACATCCATCACCATATAGCACAACCTGAAATGCATTCATGTAATATGTCACGCACATTTTTATTGTTTTATTTGTCTTCGTTTTCAATACCAGCACCTATTCAGTCTCTTTTTATAAGTGTGTCATGTCCGTTCATAATCACGATTCCTAATTATTTAAGTTGGATTCCTAATTACTGGGCCTTATTGTGGATTCATAAAAGTGACTCCATTATCCTAACTTATTTAACAGAATACATAATTGTAAATAATAATAATAATAATACGTTTAGTAGAATATTCTTGATGGTCTCCAGACTGACACTAATTATGCAATGTAATTACCGGTGAGACGAGGCACTGACGGAAGAGGGTCGGTAGCTGTAATACTTCACAGCTTGTAAACCCCGGCTTTTCCTTCCTGACTTTCTTGCTCACTCTTGCCATTGCTAGTTTCCCGTTATTTTGCTGTGGTCATGCTGTCAGACCTCGGTGAGACAACAATGGCTCTGAAATCAAAGTGTTCCCCACAAGCCGGGTTTAACAGTAGCTAAATCCAGTCCGATTCGGAAACTTTGGTAAATGGAACATTTATTGAGTAAGTAACATGTTTAGGGTGATTAAGGAACTACTGTGGCCATTTACACACAGTATAAACACTTGTGGCACATCACACATCACATTAATGACAAAGTCAGGTCGTTTAAGCTGATGTTCAGTGTCTGTTTGTACGCTAATTGTCTAGCGGCAAGTGTAAATGATAAATAACAAGGGTATTACCTTGTTGGAAACCCTATCTATTTTTGTAGCATTGCAGTATATTTCACTGATGCAGTCTAACATTACATTCATGCTCAGCGGCTCATCTTGCAATATGAAACTGAATAGTATTCCATACAATTCTGCCATCTTTCATAACTATTAGGGCACCAGCTAAATTTATAAAAAGTTACAAGGAAAATATACAGTAATATGTAAATATTCAGCACCTGATTCCCACTCTGGTTATTTTGTTTTGCCACTGTGTGAACTTAGTCTCCAGCCAATTTAAGAAATGCAATTATTATTTGATTTTATAAATTGCCTTCCTCTGTGATATCAGTGTCAGGTCATTTAAAAAATGTAAAAAAAAAAAAAAAAAATGGCAGAAAAACCCAACAGCGATGGTCACACCGTAATGTGTCACCCGATTTGAAAAGTATTTTCCACATTTAACATAATGTTCAGAATGAGCCTGTTTCCAGGCAAGTATTAAAACGGCCCCTTTGTAGTTAGCACAATGTATAGGGCTATTAGTCATGTCTGTAATGGGCAGTCATTACGGCTTATCAGTCACACATTTAGATTGCTCTGCGAGCTGGTCGTGTGGTTATACCATCCTTCGGGGGCATCAGACGGAAGAGTGGGACCATTATTTGGTGCCGAATTAGTCGAATGGCTCCTAATGGGTTTGAGGGCACGGCTCGTGTGGTGTAAGTACCAGAGAGAGCAGCTGGATTCCGTGGTACGCGGTGCCGTTCACGTCTGTCAAGTCAGCAGTCCTCCGTTACTCTGTCTTTCTGCTAATAGGAACATGAAGGATAGACAGGAATGAAAGGCGATACACGTGGATTCCGGGGGAAGTCAGCCGGATGTTCAACACTGCAGTTGGCGCGGCAGACTGCCTGGATGCCGACGTACCCTGTCTGTCATCCTTCGGATGAATGATGCCATCGGCTGAAGGAGGACATATGTGCACGTGATTCTGAGAGCCTATGGGATCCGCACTTGGCCAGAAACTCATGCTTAGTTTCCCTTTGAGTCCACGGGGAGGCCCTACTGGTGAAGGACGACACAGCTGTCAAGCTCCCAGTGGCTCTGAGGTTATTGGCAGGACGCTCACGGGCCTCCAGACTGGCCATGGGCATTGCACCCGATGGAGGTCAGCATGCATGAAACATGATTTTATAACTCCTAGGCACCTTCTATTCATTGAGAGGTCTGACAACACTACAGGTGCTTGCTCTCTGCTAGGAGTCTGATGCAAAGCCCTGGCAGCACACATTCCGTCGAGCTGTCAAAAGACTCAGCACTTTACTAGAAGTAGAAAACACAGGTATAGAATGTACCACCTTTTAAGCATTTCAACTAGCATGTTTTATTAGGTGTGAAAAACAGCGCCACCTGCATGTAGGCTGCTTTATTGCATTTATTGCACAACTGGGGCTGCATTCATCTGCAAATGTTTCCTGTCGGGCACTTAACGCCCTACAGATTGTTCCTCAAATCTAGGTGCTTAAAAGAAAATCCACATAAAATCAACATGTGCTTAGACGTCACTTAATACTGAACAGTCCCAGCATGCAGACAGCGTCGAGAGCTTCGGCAGCTGTGCAGCTAGGAGACATGATCCAAGCAATTTTAAACGTGGTGGGAATGTTAGAGCCAGATGTGGTGGCTCCAGCATCTCAGAAACAGTCACTTCTCTGGAGTCTTCATGCACTGCAACATATAGCGCTTGCAGACAATGGTTCAATAAGCAAAATTAAAAAATAAATAATGAAATCCCGTCAGCAACAGGTCTGGATCTGAAAAGCCCTCACTAATGAGAGAGGTCAGGGGAGAGTGGTCAGACTCGTTAAAGCTAACAGGAAGGCCACAAGTGCAGAAATAACAGCTCAGTACGACAGTGGCTGTGTGGAAAGACTTCTTTGAATGCATAGCTCATCTCATCTTCCCGATAATATGAAGGAGTATCTAATAAAGTGGCCGCTATGCGTACTTAATGGGAACATGTTGACCGTAATATTAGTTGCATTTCCATTAACAAACATACAGCATACAGCAATGATGCTGTACTGATATTAAGCCGGCTTAGTCCTGCTGGTTTTGAAAACAGCAGCACGCACGATTTGGCACTGGTATCAAATTGTCCCCATCCCTGCCTCTTACTGCACGATTATCGCATGACAGTTACTTATTATGGCCAAGGTAGTCTGCAATATCCTTTTGACAGTTAATTAATTAATGAAAGGGGTTCTATTCATTATAGATCGGCAACATACGAAGCATCTATAAATTACGGGGGGGCGTTGATGTTGTAGGTGATATCCGATCCAATTATCTTTACGCTTTCAGGTTAATGTCTTCCTTATCGAGAAACACCTTGCTCCACCGAGCTGCATTGTAGCTGTCTGGAAGATCGAGGCACGTCACAGAAAAGCTGTGAGCAGTAAGAGGACTGCAGGTTAAACAGTGCTGTTAAGGTAATACTGAATAAATCAGTGCAGTTTAGCGATAGCTTATATCCTCAGCTACTAATTCCCTTCTGCAGTTACACAGTTACAAGCAGCACCTCTGTTCTTTGTGGGGAGTCTGCATGTTCACCCAGGGTACCGCAGCTTTCCTCAGGGAACTCCCAAAGCCCCCCCACCCCCAATCCAAAGACACGCAGTTAGGCTAATTAGCATCTCTGTATTACCCATACGGCATTTGTAAATGTGCGCGTGTTTCTGCCCTGGCATCCTGTTCAGGGTGACTGGGATCGGCTCCAGACCCTCCCCCCTGCAACCCTGAGCAGGATAAGCGCTTAGAAGATGGATGAATGATTGGACGAGAACACACTGAACCAAAAGCACTGCCTTTTATCCACGATGCCTGGCTCGCTGTCAAGTATGGCAGGCCAATGTTCCAAAAATACATCTCAGATATTAAGGGAGAAAATTTAATGAATGGACAATGTATTGTTACTTTTTATAATTTTGAACAAAGCTTTATTATTTGCCATTTGTACAACAGGCACATCGAACTGTGTTAGGTTTATGAGGTGGGACCAAGATATCTGATTGGTTGGTTCCACCTCCTCTACAACCTGATTGGTTGTCTCTCTGAACCAATCATTTTTCATCCTGTGTTCGGCATTTTTCTGGAAGAAAAACTCCTACAGTATGAGCAGTTAGGACAACCATGCAGTGCCCCCTGATAGGTTTTTGGGGACTTAAGGAACTTGCCGTAATATCCAACAGAGATCTGGCTACTCTGCCAAACTCATAAATGAAGGTGGAAAATTATACAGCTAGACAGCCAAGGGTTAAGTTTCTTTATGGGCAGGTACAAGACTTGTTGACCTTTTTAGCATCCATGCTGCTATTGCCTCTTGTGGTTTTTAGGACAGATACCACACACTTTTCCCAGTTGATAACTAGCCAGGCTGATCAGCCCAGACCTTGTAATATATTTTCAGTAATCTTGAGGTCAAATGAAAAGATGAATGTACATAATACGTGAATACATCTTGTGTTTGAAAAGGGCACCTCACTGCAAAATGCTAGCGGTAAGACTCAGGGAGGAAGCTAGAGAACAGTAGTGTGTCCACAAAATGCTAATGCAGTTATTCTTAAAATACAGCGATTTGGTGTCAGAAATAATCAGCGGCAACGTAAATAACTAAATTGGATTTGGTTAAATGCATTGTCGCCGTCAAATGAATTATGCCAGCATTTATTGTCAGACTCACCACTCATTCATTAGATGCAATTTCACGAGATGATCTAGTGTAAAATAGCACTTTATTGATAAAAGCATTTGCTTGCTGATCTAATGGAGGAAAAATCTGCAGGGACACACTTGTAAATTTCACAGTGTAGCAAGTAATTTTGTTCATCCTTGTAATATACTTCTAACATTTACAATTCTTACAAAACACGCACACAATATTAACTGTAAACTAAAGGGTAATATAATAAAAAGTAAATATACAGAAGGGATATTTATAATTTTTAGAAAACACACACACACGCACACACACACACACACACACACACACACACATGTAGGGTATACCTATCCTTATGGGGCCCGCTCATTCACTTCTATGGGAAAAATGCTAACGCTAACTATGACAACCTTAACCCCCACCCAGCCCTAACCATAACCATAAGTAACCAAGCAAAATACAGTTTTTACTTGTGTATTTTTAGTTTGTGCATTTTTAGTTTTTTCATAGCAGTCACCGATTTTTATAAAATAGAGTTTCCTGGTCCCCATAAGGGAAAAAAAACGGATATTTATCACGTTATGGGGACATCGTGTCCCCATAAGGATAGGTATACCCGCTCGCGCACACACACACACAACATTAACTATAATCTAAAGGGTAAAGGGATTTATGCTTATAAACTGTGCAGCAAGACAGAGATATTAGCTGCAGATTTACCTGTGTTAAATACATAGACAGACAGAATGGCACAGGGGTGAAGTGCTGCCTGGTGACTCTGACATGCTGAGGGAGGGTCGAAGTGGGATGTCCTGCCTCTGAGTCAGTCCTCAGATGTATGGGAAGGACCTACATCTACAGTGAGCTTCTTCAGAACACGAGTCATCCACTGTCCGGCTTCTTCAGCAAGGTCGGAAACGTAAAAAGAAAAACGTGAGACCTGCCGCCGCGATCAGGGAGACGCGCAGAAGCAGGACCTGCAGACATAAGAGTGTGGCGGACACCTTATGAGGGCCTTGGGCTTTAGAAACAAGGAGAGAGGAAATTTATAGCGGCAAAAATGGGAGTCCGGCCCGAGCCGCTGTGGGCCGAGGGACCAACAGAACACTACTTTGTATTATTATTGCCTGGTTTCGTCAAAACCTACAATATACATCTCCTTCCCCTTCCTTATGAAAAATAAATTGAATATTTACAGGACCCTGTAGTCTCACTATAGGGACCATACATCAGCATTTAAACTCCTCGGGGAACTGGAAGGCATTCTGCTATTTAAACACAAGCATTTTCTGTTTTCCCTCAGCCTCACACATCTGTTAAGTATCTTACACAGAGCTCCGTAAAATTAATCATGCGTTAAATTTTACCATATCTGCAAGATTTCCACGTACCGATGGACTCCGATGTGTTGCTTTATGCACTTATTGTACTTGCAAGCACTAATTTGATTTCAGAAAAAAAAAAAAAACACGTACGAATAAATCTGCTTTGACTAATAGCTCGTCCAATTAGGGTCACGCTGATCAGAGTACCTTCTGGGAAACAGACGCCAGCAGGTCATTAGGACGTTGTAGTTGTGCGCGTCGAGGGGAGATTTAGAGTCAACTGTTGGTCGAACGCGGAGAGGCACATGCGAACGCCACGCTGAGGTTGCATTTAAAACCCACTCCGTGCATCAGCGAGTGTAGCCGCTAAATGCCACACCAGCTATTGTAGCTACGGTGTCAATTTTCCATAAACGGCGTGTGCAGCAGCCGGCAGATTCTGCCAGTGGTGTAATCAGTCACACTCACTACGTCCCTAATAAGCTGGAACCATTGAGTTTTTCTATTTTTGCGTTTTCAATTAATTTGATAATCAGATGCATTTAACTTACATCACTTGAAAATGTATTTTGACAAAACACAGCTGTAAAACTGAGTACCATCCTCTTTATGTCTCACATAAAAATCAGACATAGGACCCTTGGAGCAGAAGTTTTTGTATTTCGAACCAGCACAATGTCACAGGGAGGTACAAAATCAGTTTGGCACAAAAGGAATTCAAAGATAAATCACTTTAAATGATCCCAGGCACTGGCTCAACTACTGTAGTAAATCCTAGTAATTGATACTGATGATGTAGGTCTGCAAATCTGTCTAGTCTGTGATAAACAAAATGCTTAGAATGAGAATGATCAACGGGTTATTTTGCAAAGCAGATAGATTTTCAGTTATGTTTCAGGATGATGAACTGAAGCAAATTAAAGTTAAACTTTAAAGCATTTTCTGATTAACAAAATGTGCTGGATTTGTTTTGAAATGTAGAAATCACCAGCTATTTTTCGGAATTTCATTGTAAATAAAAAATAAATATTAGAGATATTAGAGATTAATACTATCAAAAAGCACACTTTTTGTATAAAGAATTTTTGTTATGGTATATATGATTTTTTACTTAACAGTCACATATAATATCCATAACAAGATATTGTTGTATATTTTAAACATTATTTATTTAAACGGGGGTAAAATAGTATATTCATTTAAGTAAGCGTGAAATAAAGAAAATCATGGTTCAATAAAATTCAGTGCCTTTGAAAGTAACAGTTGGAGAAGCAAAGTGAACTTTTTGCTAGACAGTTTTGCAATCCAATCATCTCGGTTTCCTCAGCGGTCAGATAGGATTGTTGACGCACCAAATGGCAGAAAGAAGCAAACTCTGGCAACTGTGACAATAAAACCCCAGTGTTTGTCAAGGACTTTAAAGTGCTTAGCATTGATTTATATTTGCTATTTTGAATCTTGCATGGCCCTCAGTTATCAGAGAGGAAGCACTTTCTCTTGCATGCACGGCGGTTCTCAGTCTCGTGGAGTTTCCATGCCCTCTCTGTCTTTGTGGGGCTCTCCTCTGGGCAATTTTCTCTTGCAGTCCAACTTCATAGTGCGTGAGAGTGTGTTACCCATCAACAAAAGGCATCCCATCCAGGGTGTCCCCTGCTTTGTGCCCTCTGCGTGACCCTGTACTCGTGTAAGGAAACCGAAAGCATACGATGTAAGCGCATCGGCCAACGGAAAGCGCATGAAAATCCCTCTTTCCCTGTACGTCGGATCTTGTGAGCTGGAATCAAACATAGTCACTTTATACCAGGTTGAATTTGAAGAACGGCAATGTAATCTTTAAGAATTTTACATTTTCCTGCCTTCTTGAACAAGACCAATCTGTACATTGAAGTCTTCCATTCTGCTAAAGTAATGTATAAATGAGCAGTAGATTTGAAAAGCTGAGAATTGAACCTACTTTTAAGAGGTACTAGGAAATCGCACACACACTCACACACACACACACACACACACACACACACACACGGCTTTGCTAGCAGACAGGGCCCCGGGACTGTCATCACTGACAACAGCTTCTCAGTCAAAAGTACAATAGCATTCCACAAATTCTGAGCCAAGTCCCATTCAACATCCTGAAGAATATGCTTCATAATTAGATTACAAATTAAATATAAAAATGATATATATATATATATATATATAACAGTAAATAAAACGGAAAAAATAGCTTTTTGTCATAACAGCACAGCTGCACATGAAATAAGTACCGGTACACATTCATTCCGTTACAAGTAATTCTGAATTCATGCTTGCTTATTTATATCAGATCCTGCATGTATCGTACATGTGGGTGGTTTGCAGATCGAGTAACAATCTGTGACGTACTCAGGTTGACAGCTACTTGTTAAAGATAACGGAAACGCTGGGCTGAATTCTCTCAGAGGCGCATGAGTGCTTAAAGTTTGCTTTAATTCTTTTTTTTTAATTTTGTGTCTTCCGAGCTGCATCCTTTGCAGGCATGTCCTGACTACTCAAGCACCGTGGATAGATTTGCATGCCTTGCGAGTTACAGAGTAAAAGAAGTCAAGGTAATTTATCATCAGATGGTACACAGACACACACACAGACACACACACACAGACACACACAGACACACACACACAAACACACAGACACACACGGACACACACAGACACAGGCACGCACAGACACAGGCACGCACAGACACAGGCACGCACAGACACAGGCACACACACAGACACACACACACACACACACACAGACACACACACCATTAAGGAAAAGCACAGTTAGCACCGTAACACTCTAAACATATATACTGCAGAATAATACCTAATGCATCTGCCACTGTAATTTTTGGGTTGATTGTTTCTTGTTTAATGTGCATCTTTTTTTTTTTCAAACTAACCATCTACTGTCACCTTGCTGTGTACTTTTCACATTTATTACTAATAAAAAAATAACATGATCATTAAAAAGATGGTACAACCAGCAGCTTCCTTATCCAAACACAATAATGATCACTGTTAATTAATGCTTGGATTATATGGCCTGGTTTGTAGGTTTCAGTAAAATTTTTTTTTTATTATTTTATAATATAAATAAAAAGTTGAATAAATGTTTTATAAGTCATCTTCCATTAAAATGACAGGGACTAGTGGTCAAGCCAGCACGTATTGCAAATAAAAAATATATAAATGTAAATAATTAAGTAAATAATCCTCATTTTATAGAAATGTATATATGGTGATAAATTATATATGCATATTCTACAAACAGAATGAATGCCTTTCTAATACAGGCTGTGAATTTCCGTTTATTCATTCAATCTTATTGTTCTGAGACTTCAGAACAAACACAAAACAATATTTTGATAAACATTAAGCTTTCAAGAAAGTCACCTGTAAATAAGGAATGCTTGGCTGTTTTTTTTTCCCACAGGAAATTCTGGTAAAAGACTCTGCAGGAAGGAGATAATGGATTAAGGACCAACTGGATAACAGCGCACATCTACGTTCAAATGTTGCGCGTTAGCAGTTTTTACCTCAGTGCTGTTTTATTCTGTTTGTCTCTCTCATTTAGGCGCGATGTTAAATACGAATGGACATATGTATGTTAAATACAGCAATGGACATATGTATGTTAAATACAGCAATGGACATATGAGTGAAGGAATCAAAAAGAATTCCACTCTCTCCATCCATCCGTCCATTTTCCAAACAGCTTATCCTACTGGGTCACGGGGGGGGGGGGGGGGGGGGGCGGAGCCTATCCCAGAAGCAATGGGCACGAGGCAGGGAACAACCCAGGATGGGGGGCCAGCCCATCGCAGGGCACACTCACACACCATTCACTCTCACACGCACACCTACGGGCAATTTAGTAACTCCAATTAGCCTCAGCATGTCTTTGGACTGTGGGGGGAAACCGGAGTACCCGGGGGAAACCCCACGACGACATGGGGAGAACATGCAAACTCTGCACACATGTGACCCAGGCGGAGACTCGAACCTGGGTCCCAGAGGTGTGAGGCAACAGTGCTAACCACTGCACCACCATGCCGCCCTGAAGACTTATATCACAATTAATATTTAATATTTTCGCCATATTATTCCTTTTAAAAGGAGTGGAAATCAGGCCTCGGTTCTCAGTATCTCCTACTCTCTCTGCCATTTAGCTATTGCACTGTTGTAGTCGCTTCCGTTCTGCTCTAAATAGTTTAAACGACCACTGTAATGGCTTCGGAAGTACCGCCCCAAATATCTGTATTTACATTGTTGCATAATATCATGTAACTATTCCAGCTATCTTTGGGGATATAATTCTCCTTTCGAAAGAAACGTTTCTGCATCAAACAGTGTCGCATCACTACAATGTAATTTTCAGTGCCTTGAAATACAAATATATCTTTATTTTTTATAAATTTCAACATAGGATTCTGTTAAGATGAAAATGAGGGTATGAATACTTTTGCAAGTCACTGCATGCTCACACTCAGTGTGTAGTTCACTGGGTACACCAGCTTGTCAATGCAAAGAGCCTGCTCCTCAAAAACAGCAAATCTGGAAGCTAACGCCGAACATATCCAGCACGCCGACAGAGTCTAGAGGTTCATTTGCAAGTTGGCTAAGCATTAGAATCGGTAAGATGTGTGATCTAAGCGATTCCGAATGTGGGGTGATTGTTGGTGCCAGATGTGCTGGTTCCAGCATCTCAGACGCATCCACCTTCCTGGGATTTTCACCCACTACAGTGTCAAGAGTTTTCAGAAAATGGTGAAGTAAACAAAAAAAAACAAAAAAACAACAAAAACCGAGTCAGCAGCATATCTGCAGCTCTGCGGCTGAACACACCTTGTTAATGAGAGAGGTCAGAAGAGAATTGCTAGACTCGTTAAAGCTAACAGGAAGGCCACAAGTGCAGAAATAACTCGATACCACCGTGGTGTGTTTCTCTGAACCCACAACTCGTCATCGCTTCAAGTACTTCTGGAGTCCAGTGGGGGAGGGGGGTCTGGTCCAACCTAGTACAGGCATGCATAGCTAAACCACGAGAGGGAGTGGAAAGAAAATAGCCTAAAATAACGATAAAAAGTTCAGTTTAGTAAATAAACAAATATGTCACATCATTATCAACTATTATGTACTTTACGTATTTGTATGTCGTATTTTTTTTTAACGACTGGCAGCACAATTAGTTTGCACCAACATAACCACAAACACATAAGTAGTGCCTGGCACTACGACCGGGCACGCTGTCACTAGGCGACAGGAATTTCTCATCTCTATTATAATCTTATGGAATGACCGCGGTATATGTGGTTGATCATCGACCAAAACATGATTATGTGGCGCATGACTTGATAGTTATGTGTGCTGTCCTTGTGCTGCGTCTGTTTGGTGCTAAATATATGTTCCGTTAAGGATGTTCCACAGCACACTCCTGTAAAGCGCATTGGGGCAACTTTGTTGTGAATGCGCTATGTAAAAATAAATTGAATTGAATTGAATATATGTTCATCGATACTCTGTATGCAAAAAATTCCCTCTTGGATTAATCTAATCTAATCTAATCTAATCTAGTTGTACCTAGAAAATGACCACTGAGTATGAATATTACATGTTTCTTTTGCTTATTACTGGTAATCTCTGATTACATCACCTCATTCTTGAAGGCTGCATTTTGCTATAGCCCTTAAAGTAAACCATACAAGGTGAAACGCTGGGTCTCCCTTTGGTGACAGTAGATGTCTTCAGTTTACATTGCAGAAATAAAACTTCTTTATAGTGAATACAGATATTTTTGCATGTGTTGTAAATGGAAACAACCGATACAGCAGATTGCACAGATTTTGCATCAGATTCATTTAATCATAATAAAAGCACAAGTATAGGTGTACATCCCGGTGAAAATGTAATTGCATCCCAGTTAAAAAAAATTTTTTTTAACCTTTCTACATGAATAATTCTACAGCGTGTTTTTCACAGATAAGATACTCCTTAAAAATATTTTACATAGTTTGGATTCTCTCTCAGTGTTGATACTGATAATTAGCAGCAATGGGGATTAAAGGATTAGCAGTGGAATATAGGGTACACAAAATGACATTTTATCCACCGGTGATGCTAACAAACTGCTGTTTTTTTGATAAGAAAATGTTTTCGGAGTTTGGACTTGAAGACAAATGGAGATCACATGCCTTTCAGGACAAAAGCAGATATAGGAACAGCAATAGAAGCAGCTAGAAAAAAATCAATCATAAATCCTGACTACAACTAAAATACAACTTCACTATATAGCAAATATGTTAATAGTATATGTAAATAATATTAAAGTGAATTTAAACTGCCTGAGAAACTCACGAATAAGTTAAACTCCATGGTACTGTATGTGAGCAGAGGTCGGTAGTTCAGGTCCAGACCAAGATTTTGTTTCAACCAACCAGTTGAGTTCTCTGTGACTATTAGTCTTTATGCTCAACTGGTTGGTTGAAACAAAATCCTGGTCTGGACTTTTACTTTCTGAACCTGAACTTTCCACCTCTAGAATGTGAGCGATTACAGCATATTACACCTTACCTGCCCATCTCTCCACCATTGACATTTGGGACGCAGGCATGTGAGTTTTTTCACTTGAGGTAGCAGGTCATACTAGATTACGTAACTGTATCATTCATTACAGTGCTATCAATTTATCTTGTATTTCCTCACAATCTAATGTACTAAGTATATATAAATAAATAACTAGTGAATAGGAATAGAATAACAACATTTCAACTTTAGATTAACAGAAATTATTGCACAATGCAAACATTGTAAAAACCAAACTCACATAATGTCAGCTTGAAAATGTCAACTTCAAATGCTTCCAAACTTTTGATAGTTTCTGCTACTTCGAACCCATCTCTTCCTTTTGTTACATTCAAGTGTTTTTTTATCAAGTTAATAACCTCGTTTTGAAAGGTGGCTGGGAGAAGCTGGTAGCATTAATTATGTCCAACACAGAAACCTTAATTTTGTGTTGTTACAATGCTGTTAAAAAATGCAGAGTTTTGTAATATAAAAAAATTAGAGGTTCATTCAGGAAGAATCGCATTCTGTCTATTAGTATTGGTAGGCTATTCATACCATAAACTGGTGGACCTCTCTGTTAGCAGCTAATTATGCTAGTGACAACAGCAGTGGTAACTACAAGGAGGGACAGTGTGTATTGCCATATTTTATATATATATATATATATATATATATATATATATATATATATATATATATATATATATATATATATATATATATATATATTTTTTTTTTTTTTTTTTTTTTTTTTTTTTTGACTGTGAATCACTTTGATGGGATTCATGTATATTCTGAACTGTTGACTGGACAGCAGAGATGTGCAAGTCCAGAGATTTTTGTGTGAATAATCTTTTATGCACACATTTTAATGTTGCTTTCGGAAAAAGTTGTAAGCCTTACCGCACCTAACTTCAACCCAACCACAACCAATTTTCTCTATTCGAAGAGACGAAATTTACAATAAAATCTCTTCATCAGTAAACCATAGTCTGTTATGGCTCAGCTATTTTCACCAGAGCAGGCAAAGATTCTTACTGATGGCATTTTCAATGCGCTAATCACATGCCATCATGCGCACTTTTTATATTTTGGAGTTTTTCAGTTAATGCACTGATCAGCGTTTACCGCCACTCAAAACCATGCCTTTGCAACAAACAGTCGCTACACTAAATATTAAATAAACATGTTCCTTATTTAGGATATGCTGTTGTAGCGAGTTCTCTTAAGCAGCTAGCTATTTATTGAGTGTTTTGAGAAGCTAGGGCTGGGGTCTATAGTGACTCTTTTGGGCCCCAATATCAACAAACTGTCCAGTGTGTATGGATCTGGTACCCGGATGGAGATTTATGAGCGAAAACCCAAATTCTCATTACGATCTGCGCTGTAGGTCTTTGAAGCACTGGGCCCGAAGGAATGATGATCGCAAAACTTTATGAAAAAGAGTGCATCAGTTTTCACCGAAGATATAAGATATAATTTCACACCGAGATCACAAACCCAGAATGCTTATTCATTCATAAGATTAATCATACCTCTAAGGCAAACCAATATCCGAAACCAAAAAGATAAACAACATATCAATCATTCCCAGGCATGTTTGAAGTATGCACTTAATATTGCCTTTGAACCAACCAGTGATACCATATATAAATTGTACCCACTAAACAAAGCATAAACACAGTAATTCATTTAAAAGTAATACTTTGTAACGGATTCCCTAGTTGCCATTTCAATGACTGAAGAGTATTAAGGTCTTTGCCAGCATCTCTAAACTGATAGAACCATTAATCGTCCAACTCCTTCACCTACACATTACACTCTGCCCAGGACATGATACTTATGCAAGAATTATTTTATACTCACCTTTGCTGGCTACAGTTTAATGGTTGTTGCAAGACTTTCAATGACTGGTTCTTTACACACAACCGTCTCAGGGTTGTACACCAAGTTATGCATTGTCATTATTACCTGGGATTTTCATGACACAGGATGCACCCTACTGATATACATGGGGACCTGTCAGCACTGTAGAAGATGTATCATAACATAATCAGGACATCACCAAAGCAGTCAACATTAAAACTCATCGCTATCCAATGAAAACTGTTTAATGACTGACTTTTTACTATACATGGAATATGCCCATTCTCTTCTGGGTGCCGATATCATTTCACATCTAATTCACCAACAAAAAGATGCTTCATTGAGTCATCTATTTACCTAGTACTTTTGCTTGTACTAGTTAACATTTGTATTCAGTATTTCATAGTTCTTGGTATGAATTACTGAACATCACTAATTGTAACAACTTAGCACTGATAAGCATAGCAGTGCCCAGGCAGCCGGGGATTCAGGACCGTGCTCAGTGATGCACAGATGTGCTGAGGTTGGGCACGAAGCCGCAGCCTTATGATCACAGGCAAAGAGGCTTAAGCCACTGAGCCGCACGCCGCCTAAAAATGTCTGCAAGGTTCTACCAAGATCTGAACTCGGATAGCTGGATTCCAAGTCCAGAGTGTTAAGAATTATACCAAGGGTCAGAAGATGAATCCTTCAAGCCAGATTCAAACAAGCAACCTAATAAAATCAACCACATACTCCTCTACAGTCCTCCACTCCACCAACTGCACAATCGAAGGCTCTCAAAGCAACATCAGTTTGTATCTTGGTGACGCTCACATATTGTCCTTACTGACAACAAAGAAAGACGGCCATGTAAAGACACTGTAGGTTTCTGACCGTGGTGCTAAGGGTGTCTCATTGAATTGTTTTAGGTTCATTCTGTAAAGCATTTTCTGAGAAAATGTGTTTTGTCACACTGCCGAAATTGCAGATTTTTGAAGATGCGTTTTTTTTCCCCCATGGGACGGCGACTAAACGTTTTATTGAATTAGCCTGCTAGCTGCCGCGAGTTTACATTCAACGCTAACTTAGCATAAAATGCGCAAGACGCTAAGCCTGGACAACGAGGCTTGAAAAAAAATCCCTGTACTCCTTCTGGTTGCCCATCCTGCTGCTTTCCGGATACTTCTATGGCTCCTGAATAAATAATGAAAGCCTGCACGAGACCTCAACCTAAGTGCACATTCTCTGCCTCCACTCGCCTGCGCATTACACTGAGCTGCCAAGAACATGTGACCACCACACTGTCCGCAGGGCAGGAAAATCGGGAGGGAAAGGTTGGGCTATTCAACACATAAACCCTTATGTAAGTATGGAGACAGGTAGCCTGACAGGTATACAATATTGTTCCGTTGGGGAAATCACCTTTCTGCAGCAGGTTTCACATCCACACTATACTCTCGCAGTACATACAACATTCACGTAATATTTGCAGTGCAATAATATATATATATATATATATATATATATATATATATATATATATATATATATATATATATATATATATATAGATGCATACCCTGTGAAACTGACCGGGATAAGTAGTGTAATACAGAGGGACAATTGGAGGGTTGCTTGAAAAAAAAATGGAACTGCCTGGGGGTCTGGTGGTAGGTGGCCGGAGATTTCCTGGAAGCAAACAATGGTTAGCAGGACAGACCCCACAGAAATGTTTGGTAGTGCACAGTTGAATCAGTCACTGCCTAATGCTGCTCCAACACAGTGCATTATTTAGAGGATGACTATTGTTAAAATGAACAAAAACGTGGGAAGGGGAGTAAATGTAGTATTATAAAGTTCGCATGGTTTTTTTCTTCAAATATGTGGTTCATTAAGAAAAACAAAAAGATTAAACGTGATGATGAATATATGCACGTACTGTATAGACTGCAAGTGCAGACTGCAGAGTGACGGCTTAGTCGTACAACAGCGAAAATCATCACTATAATTTGAAGTGAAACTATACTGCAATACAACTAAAAGTACAATAAAATTTTAAAGTTAATCACTTGGACACAATACACACGCGCGCACACACACACACACACACACACACACACACACACACACACACACACACACGTAATTATTTTTAAGCAGCTGATTTGTTCACATAGATTCCGGGAAAAAGCTCCGTTACCATGTGACCCTGCATAAGACAAGCGGAAAATGGATGGATGGTTAAAGCACTAACATGATCACTAAATTATGGATAATTATATATGATTGACGGTTTAATATAAGATAAATAAACATTCAGTCTCGTCTTACTCTGCTGCGCAGGTTGCACAGGAAACGGCACGCACACACAAACCCAAACAAACAAACACCGCCTGTCTCCTATAATTATAAATGTCACGGAGCAGCCTAGGCTACCAGTTATCAGCGCTCGAGAGATGAGGGGGACGTTTGAGTGGATGCTTTTACTGAGCGCGTAAAAGCTTTCACACAATGAGAGCCCCGGCGGCGTGGAGGCCCCAAGCGCGTCCGGCGCGCACCCTGCGCGCACCCCGGCCTGACATCGCGAACTCTGCCCAGCATAAGAGCCGTGAACGCGAGCGGAGAGGCGCGCCGGCGCAGGTGCTGCGGCTCAGCCCTGAACTGCGGAAATGTAGGAGGACGAGAAGAAAGGGGAGGAAAACATGCCCACATAAAGAATGGAAAATAGAGGAAAAAAAGAGGGATAAGGTGAATAGGACATAAGCAGTAGTAGAAGTATCCAGCAATTTCAGATTTTCCATTTGAAAATATACAGGCACTCCCTAGTTTACGAACGCGATCCGCTCCCCGAGTATGTCGAATCTTTTGGTAAGTTTAAACAGCAAGACAGTTGTTGTTCTTGTTAATAATAATAATAATAATAATAATAATAATAATACAGGGACAACTTTGGTCAGCTGACTGATGTGAGATTTTCAATTCCAGACAAGTCTGCATTTACATGCACACGCATTTACATGTATGTAAGAGTTTTACTACCTTGTAAATACTCTTTCGCGTTTGCAAACTACCCCAGCGCTATTGATGTATCTTAGATTTATAATGAATAATACAGATTTTCCGTAAGATTTCTTGCTTGAGTCTGAAAGGGTGAGAGTCGCGCCAGATGTGTGAGAGTTACCAACCTTCGTAATATAATAATAATAATAATAATAATAATAATAATAATAATAATAAATACAGTAATTAAAGTAACTGCATGCTGCAATGTAGCCCTTGCCTACGATCCGCTGAAGCGCACGGTGATTTCCTGAGCGTCAAACAGTAGTGTGTGCGTTTGTTATTATGAACCATTGTATTTAACTCTCATTTTTAATATAAATAGCCTTTATGACAGTCCGTTCGTAAGTATGAGTTGCCTGTTAGTTGAACGTTCTTAACCCGGGCACTGCCTGTAATACTGTTTACAATATTTCTGAAAAAAAAGTACCAATTTTTGAACACAGATGTGCCAATTTCGCCATTCTTAGGACTGTATTTACTTTCCCATTGCAATTAATGGCTTGTCTTTTATTATGTAAATGTTTAATGTGTAAGCAAGCAAATTGTTTCACCTTTCAGTATCAGAGGAGGTGGTCTGACATTGTACTTTCGTTGGATTTGTTTATGGTTACTCAGTTCTGGAACCTCTGCGAAATCGCAATCACCACATATTTGTTTGTGACTCTCCCATACATCTCGCAGCTGCTACAATGCTGGCTAGTGGTGAGGCTGGAGTCTCTCACAGGAAGCAGAGCACAGGGAGTGGCGGGTGACACCAATTTAAGGCAATTTATAGATGCAAACTCTCCAAACCACTTGTTATTGGACTTCAGGAATAAACCGGAGTTTCCTGATGAAACCTTTAGAAGATGAACTGAATATGACGTTTTGTTCCTGCTGTTACCAGATCTTTATTATTTATTAAGAAGCTGACACATTTTCAAATCACAATGAAATGTCTGTAAATATACAATCTGCTCCAAAATTGTTCTCAGTAGTGTGAGAGTTACAATAAGGTCAGTCTGAAAGCAAATTATTAATTAATATCTGGACCATAACCAGCGTCCTTCAAACAGCACATTTACTTAAACTGTGTCAGGTCCATGGCAGAGAGAGGGAGAGATAGAGAGACCATAGAAAAGTAAGAAGGGGTCATTCCTGCCTAAATGAGGACACTGGAAGGTTAGTCAACATTAAAGCCTGCTTAAGTTATACATGAACTGCATATGGTAGCAAGAACAAGCATTATTAAGATACATGAGCGGCTCTCCATGAATAGCAGCCATGTTTCCTTTTAAGAATGACCTGAGTAGAAGGCGAACAAACATCAGGAAAGTTTCTGCAGGGAACAAGCAGGAATTCTGCAGAAGAGCCTTTTCCTGGGTGAAGTTTGTGGATAGTCTAAAAATCTACAAATACACAAATACAAGAACACGCGATAGCAGATTACAGGTAGCCGCATGCTCATTGACAGAATGACTCCACAAGAAAACAGGGCAGGACTCGGATATCGCGGTGGAGGATGCTGGAGACTCGGGAGACAAGAGACCCTGGGCCCAGTTCATCAGCTGCCGGCGGAATCTCTCCAGCCCGCAGGCATTTTAGCTGGGACACCCGGAGGCAGATGGGGGGGAGAGCTGGGTCACATGGAAACGGAGGCTACAATTCTGGAACAACTGCAGGGGCTTTCCTCCCCTTTCTAGGCAACTTGGCAATCCGAGGTAGGGCATCTACAGGAGACCTGGAACATTTGAAGGCCACGCATGTGCCACAGTAGGCACTCAGGGAACAGACATCACAGAGTCTATGCAGGTCGGGAAGAGAAACTGGCCCAGGGGGTCAGTGCTGCAACTCGAGCACCGCAGGGGCAGCAGCTGGTGCCAAGGCTGGAAAAACAGGCAACAGGTGAAATGAATAATTAAATCAAGGAACTCTAACAGGGAAACTAAGAACTGACAAAGAAACCAGGAAACAGCATCTAAACACAGGGAAAATACCAAAGGCAGGTAAAACGGAAGCAAAGCAAAAAACCAAAACCGAATACAAATCACAAAACACAAGAACTAAAAAACTGATACAAATGAAAGACTAGGGAACACAATCTACAAAAATAGAACGCACAACTGAGGGGATTACAGGTAACCACATGCTCAACTCGCTGAGCTATGCAGCCATCTAAGGAGCAGGGGAAAACACTAAAGACTGACATTGGGGAGGACAGGATGGCCAGCGACACCTGCTGGCCAAACGGGGAGAAGACACGAAAGACGACAGACCCTGACAAATATGGCAGTGCGAGAGCATGAAATAAACTGAATAGAAAGAGCAGGCAGGGGATGTGTTTGAGCTGAAAGACAGTAGAAGCAATCGTAGAGGTGTCCTTTTCAGATATGAAGACGGGTGAAACAATCTGAGAAACATGAATCACGAGGCGGGATGAAGACAGATGGCTGTGCGATGGAGCTCGTAAAAAAAGTTACGAGGAAATGCGGCTCCAGGCGAAAGGTCTACGTACAATGAAAAGGTGGCCCTGTTGTACTCCGCACAGAGGGAAGAATGGAGGAGCACGAGTTAAAAATTTGCAAATAAAATGGGAGTATTAGGGTTAGAGCAATGAGCATGAAATGAAATGCTAACTATGGTACCACGAATGGGGGTTCGTGGGTGTGTGTGTGTGTGGGGGGGGGGGGGGGGGGGGGATGGGATATCATGCTATACTTTTTAAAACACCCCCAAAGCACATGCTGTGAGGATGGACATTGGGTTAAGGGTGCAGTCCTAGGAAAGGACAAATTTTGAGAAGATATTTTTGGGAATAAAATACAAATTCTGGGCGGATTTAGCTCGCCACGCCGTTATTTAAGATGCGTAATCCCCATTCGGTGGGATTTAATTTAGCGGAAGACGTGAAAGTAGGGGATATTAAAAAGAAATTAAAATGGCAGGCAGAGTGGACGAGTCAATGGAATTCCCTAAAATGGAATCAACAGAAAACATCGGTGATTTCATTGCTATGGAAACAAATCAGTTATACCACAGCTGAAAACAGCAACCCCCAGCCTTTAATGTTATCCCATCCTGCACACCTTGCCTGCTTTGCATTTTCTTTCAGCAGATATGTCCTACATCTTGTGTGTGTGTGTCTGTGTATCTGTTTGTGTGCATCGTGGTCTTCCTCTCTTGTGTTGCTTTCAAAAGATCACACAATTAACACAGGTAACGAAGCCTGATTGCTTTGTGACGACGGACTGTTTCTCACGCTGCCAGAATCCCCTTCAGCAGCACTGAGCAGTTAGGAAGATAGATGGAGGTTTTTTTTTCCTGGTTCCCCCAAAAACAAGCAGAAGTTTTACTAATATACTTCATTTTGGCTTTTTAAACGACTGGAGCATAATGAGAAACTCCCTGGCTAGATAGTAATTAGTCAACATATACAGTTAGAGCTACTGTGTATGAAAAACCAAGAATATTTTAGCTGTCTAATCCAGCAAAGGACACCGAGGAAAACTACTTGGAGAAAGTTATAAGGAAACAGCTAGCCTAGTTTTTAACCTAAACCTTTATTTTTAATATTCTGGAGTTTATTTATTTCTTCCTAAAATGAATATTCTCACATCCGTGAACCTTTAGTACAGGTTTAGACATAGACGGGCCAGTTCTGGCACAGTCACACAGAGCTTAGTGGCTGGTTGAGTGCAAAAAAACAGACAAACTGATAAAGTTGTGCAGCGTCCAAACGAGGGTGACGGCTTTATTTAGCATAACAATGAAGTAGAAGAGCCAAAACAGGTAACAACTCAGGGAAAAAGGGGGCCGTTTCATCAGAACAATGAGTGTACAATTAGAACATGGAGCTCTGTGATCATATAATTGCCGTTTTTCATACTCCAGTGACCCTTATCATAATAGAGTCCTTGTTCTTATGTCAGTTTTCAGTATATAATCAATTTCCGACAAGTTCGGTCTTGCCCACACAGGCAAATTTGGAGAGTCACACACTCTGAAATACTTAATGATATTTCATTCCTGTATAAGTCTAAGGGGAGGAAGAGTCCTTCAGACTGAATAAAATAAAATCCTAATGACTAAAATGTATTGGTACGTTTTGCATCATTTTCACCCCTCTTTTAGAGTGGGCTGTTTTTTCTTTGAAACACTGAGGTGAGATGTAGTTTACTTCAGCTTATTTGAGGTTACATGCGATTATATTAAAATAAAATGTAGCGCAGTGTAATTTAAAAGAATCCAATGCAGATATGTAGAACTCATTAATCCTGACTCCTTCAATAACTCTGGAATGCTGAACAGATCTAGGACAACCTTAAGTTTTCATCATAGCCAAATATAATTTGTTATATTCACATAAACAGTTACTTTTCCAGGGAGCGAAGCTGATGGATGCAAGAACCTTTAAATATTCACCTCTGATTCCTAATGGTCGGATTCCTTTGAGTTATTCTTACAAATTGCAAAGACAAAAAATGTGCTGTTATAATTACTTTTCATCTCTGTATTACTTATTATTATACGCATTATATCCCTAACGGTTGTGTAAACTGTACTTAAACCTGCCGAATGTCCTGTTATCAGGAAATGGAGAATTAAACCATCACTGTTCCTAATTGCTGTTGCTGTTCATGTGGAATTGAGGGTAAATCGTAACATTATTCTGCACCATGAAGGCTTCGACTCTCCCTGTGTTCAGCACTCTGAAGGATATTAAATGTTTTATGTAAGATCATTATTTAGATATAAAACCGGTATAACAGATAAACTATTGACAATAATACTGTATACATTTATTAGCTGAAATTTTAAAATAAGATTTCATAGGGGACTAGCTCAGTATCTTCAGTGATCTTATGTAAAATCCCACATATCCATAAAGTGAAATTAACATTCCTGGTTGAACCAATTTAACACTATCTTGTCCTCTTTAGAGTTTTATTTCATTTCATTTTCTTGGTGGAATCACTTTAAGAACTATGGTGAATGATTGTCCCCTTTTGCGTGCCTTTAACAGACATTCCAAAGTTTACCTCCCATAACCTCCAGTCTCACTGTCCATCTGTCCAATCACTGCTGTGCTACCTTGTCACCAGACGTAAATGCCTTGTTATTGGCCCTGCGTCTCCACTACATTCTGCAGTATTTTAACCTCCTTGGTCTACCTACTTCCTCCACAAACAGATTCTGCATGTGTAGAAGTTCTCCCATCTTTGCTGTGCCTGTTCTAAAGCTCATTGTGTTTGGATGATAATTTTATAGTCTGGGTCTGAGATTTCATACCGCATATTTCCTGAAGTTTTATACAGTTTTTCTTGTTACTCTGTGAAGCATATAGCTCTTAAATGAAGACTAGAACTCTCACCAGTTTAAATATTAGTCCTTCGCTTCTGAGTCCGGATCTCACAGCTAATGGTAGCAGTACAATCATTTTAAGGATTTGCATCGCATTACTGCAGAAAATGACACTGGAGATCAAGAGAAAAAGTGGAATAGAATAAAACATGAACATTTTTATCTAATTAAAGCATTTAATGAATACATCTTGTAGTATCACAAAAAAATAAAGAATGTATTATAGAGAGACATCAAAGCATATTAAAGATGCACTAAATATGCTGAACTCAATACCGTTAGAGTATTTGCATATAGATTCAGGTACAGGAGGAGCTACAGTACAAAACACCTGGCTTCTCTGTACAAGCGATAATCCCATAGGTATTTTGGTAGCGTTTTGCTTTTTCTAATTGAATTTAAATATTGTAAACTGAAACATTCTCCTTCCTGAAGTCACAAGGAGTCAAAAAAGCAAATAAATAAATAAAACACAGAGGCATTTCCTCTAGGTTAATAAAGACGGGGGCAGATTACTTCAGCTACATTCCAAGACATCCTAGAAACATTTGACACTGTCAGCCCTGATTTCGTGTTGGCCGGACTATGCAAAATTTGTGTCAGCTTCAATTTTGTGCACTTGAATGAGGATCTGGCAGGAAGAAAAAGGACTTTGTGTCGTCTGATGAACCAGAGGCTTCAGCCAAACCGTCATTAGCGTCGCGGTCAATCGAAAGGCTTTTCCCAAATAACAAAAAACCCTGACTTTAATCGTAATGCTGAAAATTCTTACAGTAAATCATTGTTCATGTAGTTGTTTCATATATAAAAAAAACTGAAAACAATTATATAGTGGAAGCAGTATGATCCGATATTTGTGACATTGACCTAAATTTCTGCATCCCATAGGTGTCTCTCACCTATGCGTGTGTATTTGTGTATGTGCGTGCATGTTTGTGCATATGTGCAATATCAAAGTTGCTAATTGCAATATTCATTAACCAAATTTTCTTATTAATTGCTTAATGCATTTAAAATGTGAAATTTTCATATTTTACCCCATGGGAAGCACTGGTAACACATGCATCATTTACTTTACTTATCACAGTTTGTAATTACAAGGATAATGGAGGTTGAAGGTTAATAACATTATGTTTCACTTTTAAGTTAATTTGATATGCTGTCTTTATGCTACACGACTCGATACATCACTGGATTCTTGTTGACTAACCTGTTGAGATGAAAATACATTCACAACCTCAGGACACTGTTTTGCAATCTTGTTATTGGGTAAGATTTAAAGGTATCATGATTTACGGCAAGGTATACAGCTACAGTACTTGTTGATAAGGTACAATGCTACTGATGGCTAGCTTTAGCATCTTGGTAATGGTACATTATGCCCAAGCTACTTAAGACTACGCAACAGAGCAGAGCACACTGACTGCAATTAGCATAAATTAGTGCGCGTAAAAATAGCGCCGCGATAAAGATGAGGGTGGAGCCCCTCCAGCCGCCAGCATGACTGTGGGAACATCATTGTCCACGTGACTTGCGCTACGCAGTGATAGATCAGCATTGGGGTGCCAGGAATGCTTGAGTGAGGAATTATCATCATTGCTTGTAATTAGCAAGCAAAAGGGAGTTTTTATTTTTTTTTAAATGATAGCAGTAAATCCATGATGCTGCAACAGAGTCTCAGGTTTCAGGTTAAAGGGTGGACAAAATGTGTAACAGATGTAAGGGAATTAAATGTAATAGAATAGACTATGTCTTAATGGTAACCAATGAGGCAAAATAGTTGAATGAGGCCTTGAACACTAAGTAAAGTAAGAGCTGTTACATCACTTCCTGTTGTAATGAGTACCTTGTATCATAATCATGAGTAACTCCAGCCTACTTGGTATAATACAGGCTGAGGATGAGAGCTGGAAAATGCATCTCAAGTGCTTGTGAAACTATCCATTTAATATGTTTAATATGTTTGACTTCAACTTGCAGTTTCAGATCGACTGTGTGGACACAAGAAGATGTAAACAAAAGAATGAAAAGTGTCTTAAGCCAAACAAAGATTTAAAGTTCCTTTTTTGTTTTGAATCTCTGCACTCGTACATAATTATTTTGTCATTAAAAGAAAGAAGGGTGCGATATTCTGGGCATCCTTGTGCAATGTGTCTGCCACTCTGTTTATTGCTACTAGCAGCCATAGAGTGCTGTTCTAGTTACAGCATGATTTCTGTGCCTCTGCCCGTCCTGAGGACAGGTGTGGCCCAGGCTGAGTCTCCAGGCGGGCAGAGCAGCACAGGCCATTACTTACACTGCCGGCACCCACATGCTGTGCTGCAGGGGCTCGGAGGCACAGTTTGGCCTGTCCCAAGACTGCTGCCTTGATTGGATGACAACTATTCTGTGGCACTGCATGAGACAATGACCTGAGTGTGGTGACCACTGTCCATGGTGCTGAAGACCACTTACTGTCAGTTGCACCCCCCCCCCCATTGTCTTTACTTCATTCTGCTCCACTTTTTCTCCACCTTTTACATTATATTACCACCACCAGTACTACTACTGCTACTACTAATACTAATAATAATAAATAATAATAATAATAATAATAATAATAATAACTCCAAATTTAACTGTGCTTTGGCAGAGTGAAAAATCAATGCCGGCCAAGGTGTTAACATTATCTACCTCTCTCTCTCTTTTCAGGGCCGGTGGGAAAGGATTAAAGATTAATGCCGGTTAGGTGTCACAGCTTCTGTATTCAAAGTAACAGCCCAATCGACTTCTGTGACAGAGGCCAGCTGGATAGTTGCTTTTAAATGATGTTGGACGTCCCAACTGTTAAAATCCTTTGAATTCCCGATGTTGTTTCCTGTAAAGGAGACAATGGGGAATGCTTGATATCCACGAAATGTCCTTGCCAAAAAGAAAAGTTGCTATCAGTTGGGGAGCTTGTCAGCTGTGGATGATACTGACACTGTAGTTTCCAAGCCATCAGCAATTTACAGGAAGGTGCAAAAAGGAAAGCAAAAAAAAATAAATAAAATCAAACTTCAGCTGTCAACAGTGATAAAATTTGCCAGCAAAACACAACCAACGACTAACAGCATTACTTAGCTACCTTAATACAGAGCAAGGATGATTTTCATATTTTCTATCACCACTTATAGCATAAAGATTTATTCCTCTTCAGATTTAATAATAGCCATTATCCTCTGTGATAGATTAAAGCCACCTCAGATTAAAATGTGATTTATATCCTCTATATTAACAGCAACAATATGAGTTATTTCCTATACGGCCCTTTTGCTGCATTTCCTCCCATGGAGAGAAATACCAGGTAAAATTCCCTCCGTCGCCCTGGGAAACTGACGCTAGCTGTGGATAGAGTAAGAATGTTTTAAAAAATATCTGGATCAAATTAACCTCAGGGTACGATGCTGGTTAACGCCCGACCGCCCAGATTGTAATTTACCAGTTACCAGTAGCCATATCTGGTGTAATAAATTACCAGTGTGCCTCCTGGGAGGGTCCAGTCCACTCCTAACCATCTCACAGCGTCCTTAAAGGAAGTAACAGCCTGTGCTGAGGGATCCACCCCTAGTTGATGCTCAGCCCACCCACACGGCGGCAGCTGATTGGCCGCATGAAGAAGGGAGCAGGCGGGGACACCAATCAGCAGCCCAAAGGTCAACTACTCTCCACTTTTGGCAGGGATGTTGGTCTTGCTAGCAGTGGAGAGAATGCACTTACCGGAAGAGCATGAAATTAAACGTGTAAACTAATGAGCCAACTACAGTCCAAGAGAACTTTATATATCGTCGCTAAGTGAAATATACCTCAATTAGTGGGTAAATGAAGAGGATGTACACCAAACAGCCAATACATTATAACCACCCCTATGTGAAGCAAATAACAACGACTACCTTGTAAAAATGCTGTGTCAAGTTGCGATATATATTAGATGGTAAGATTATATTTGGTTGTTGTTATGTTTAATGCAGAAGACATGAACGAAGGATAGAGATCTGGGTGACTTTGAAAAGGGCCAAAGCATTAAGGCCAGACGATAAGGCTTGAGGGGCGCTGAGGGTGAGCATTGGGGAGCATCTGCTGAGAGAGATCCGAGGAGGGAAAGACCACGATCCGGAGACAGGGTGGGGGGCGCTGAGGGGGGGCGGCCAAGACTCGTCAGTGTGGTAGGAACATATTACTATAACTAAATAGCCATTGACAGTGTATGATAATCCTACCCACCACCAGTGTCAGAACCTCTTTTCTGCCATTGCTAACTGGAGCAGCTGTAGTCATTCTGCATTAATGCATATAGTAACACACACATTTGTTTATTACAATTGCTCCTGTGTGCAACAGCGTGTTCAGTTTAACGTTAATAAGCTTTTATTGGTTCATATAATTTAAAGCTAATATGTTTGACAGGTGCCTCCCACTCGTCCATTTTCATCGCATAAAAGCATTTTCATGAAAAGCATTTTTCTTAACTAGTACGGCTCTGATTGTTACAGCATGTTAGGGACATGCAGACACCCACGGCCATAAAAGGTAAAAGAAAAAAATTGCAAAAATAAAAATGTTTTATTTTGTGTTAACCAATTAACAATGGCATTGTTATTTTGCCAAAAGTACCCTGCTGCTGTTTAAATAATTCTTTTTTTATTTTTTATGTCATTAAATCGAAAAAACAAGCTGTCCTGTCCAGTTTGATGTCAATTGTGATTATTATAAAAGGACACAAGAAATCCTATATGACTCTGCGGTAGTTTCCGCCAGACTTTCATTTCTGCATGTGAAACATACAGCAAAACATCTCCAGTAAGGTTCAGGCTGAATTCATCTTGGTTTGATTGAATAGGTTTGCAGGCACCAAATGAACTTGCTGATACGAATCAAAGTGGACCCAAAGTTTCCTGTCAATCCGACGCACGTTTAACCAATATATAGGTCAACTTTCCTTTTCAGATGGATTCAAATAATCGAGGCTGCAATTGAATATAGAGCGGGTGTTATTGAAAGCCTTGCACAATGCACAGTGTAGCCTGACAGAGAATAGCAGGAATCGAGAGCTACGTGTCTGGCGTAGCATTAAAAACAACCGGGAGAATTCCTACAAAGCCTTCTTTTCTCGCATTTTAGATTAATATGGGTTAATCTATTTTCTTGACTGTTATTGTGGATTTTGCTTATATAAGAATTGCATTTGTTTGTAAATTATAATTGCATGTGAGCACTTAAGCAGTGAGGCCTACAAATATTTGAATATCGAATGTTTATTTGAAGTGAATTGTTATTATAATACATGCACAGCTATTTTGAAATCCCAAATTGAAATATTGAAAAAAAGCGCTTACATATTAAAAGGGAAGAAGACAGTAGCCAGCATTGCAAAGACATCAGGGTTATGCATAAATGTTAAGTTGTGAGCAGCTGCGGAGCTGCTAGATCGACAGCACTGGGGATCAGCTCAATGGAGGGTCAGTGGTCTGCGTGCTATTTTTTTGTGCTCGCCAAAGCTACTGTGACACTTTATTAGGCCTTGCTCTGGGCAATCCGCTTGCTGCGTAGCTAAGGGACGCAAGGGACAAGTTACATCAAATCTGCCTGTCAAAGGTGCTTCCCCTCGCAAGCGCAGAAATATGGAGCAATCTGCAGTCGGACCAGCGTAACACTGCTCTCTCGAAAAGGTTTTTCAAATCCTCTGCTGATACTCCAGTGACCTATGTGTGGAATCAACCTACAGAGCTGCGATGCTCATTACAGTGACAGCTGTTTAGCTGTGCTCCCCCCCCCCCCCGCCCCGCCCCCGCATTGTATGATAAGCATCTAAGGATGAAGGTCCTCACTGCTGATTAACTCCTGCAGTGCCACTTGGAAAGGAGTTGTTTTACGCAGACGCATAATTAATGTTGTCCGATTAGCTTCAGTGACATTTATAACCTTGAACTGACAGCAAGGAAATAGATCAAGCATCTTGTCGATATAGTGCAGAATGAACGTCTAGAAACAATAAAATAATGATTCCAAACTTTCAAAGAACTGACATTCCAGATTTCAATGAAACATTTGTCTTTTTGGTGTGTGTGTGTGTGTGTGTGTGTGTGGGCATGTGTATTTTTTTTCCCTCTACTCTTTGCCTTACAACTGAGCATCGTTGCAGCAAATCTTCTCCAGGGTATTCTGTCTCTCGGAATCCTTATTCCCTGGGAAGCCATCTCTCACAGCAGCCTGCCAAGGAGCCTGAATGTGTGGCACACATTTCCTCAAGGGTTGCATCAGAAGAATGCCATTAAAGGCTTGTCATTTGGGCACCCTTAGACCAACTGTAGACTCCGGCTTTGTGAAGCATTTGTAACTTAATAAAAGACCAAAATAAGCAGAGTTTCCCAAAGCAGAAGTTTTAAAAAAGGAAAACGTGACAGATAATACATTCATATTGGCAGGAACGCGTTTATTCTTTTCGCGAGAAAACATTGTCGTTCCTAATAAAATCACCATCAACGGATTCCGAGGTGTCGTTTTATGTGTAACTGTCCGGGCAGATTTGGATAAGTGAACCTATACTTTGCTAAAACAGCAAGTTAAAAAAGCAGCTGAGAGTCACAAAGAAACTTGAAGATAACACGATAAGCATAACTTATACTGGGAATACATTAAAAGTTAATGTCGTTAAAAGGAGGAATTCTCTAAGCAAGTCCGCTATACACAGCTCTACCACTTAGCGATAGAAGATAGTCATTTAAAAGGGATCCTGGGCCCTTTTATATTCGCGGTAAAACAATTATATACTGAAAGTCATGCTGTTTACTGAAAACTACATTACTGGAAAAAAAATTATAATTTCCTAGAGATGCAGGTTTTTATATATGGAAATTATGCAGGTTTTATGAGGTTAAAATTCAAAAGTAGGGATGAAACCAAAATGCAAATACAATATGTTTTAGTGATTAGCTGCTGTGTATAAAATGAATGTGGAATTTTTTTAACAAGAATAATGTCTGTACTGTGGTAGAAGTACAGTAGAGTACAGTTTGAACATAAGTTCAAGTTACTAAATACCACTTAAAACATTTTAATTCATTAAATAACGGGCTTGAACTAATTGGTCATTAAAAATCTTTGATCTCAGTTCTGGCTTTAAACTGATCATTGCGAATCGTATTTTGCGACTTAACCCACAATAAATCCAAGTATGTTTTTCTTATGATCTTTTTTTGGAAATAATTGAAATATCGAAAGTGTCACATGACATAACAGAAAAGATGTCAAATGCAAATAAAATACTGCCATTGACATCAACACAGATGGGGAAGAGAAATAAATTCAAAACTTGTTCCAGCTTCAATATCAGCACCTGGGTTTTTGACACGAAAGCCTATTGAGCAAGAGAAACATATAAACTCAGTTGCATATGTTTTAGAATATGTTTAAAAATATACCAAAGCTGTAACTTAGTAACATAGATCAATGGAAATGGTTAATGGCTACATTTGCATGGTCTTATGTCAAGTAATTACGGCATAACCTTGCAAAATAACGCATCTATATATAGCTACGCCCATATCACCTGCGGGCTTAATAAATACCGGAAGTCTCGTGCTTAGGGTTGGCCGGAGCACATGGCTGAAGGCTCCGCGTTGTTGGTCCCAAAGTGCACGATGTCACAGTCCGGACCCATCCGGTCCATCTGAGTTTGCAGCTTCTTATTTTGTCATCCGTCTGCTCGTTTTGCCATCTTGTCGTACCGAGTCCTGCTCTGTTCTCCCCTGGCTCTACCGCTAGTCCTCCTCCTGCACACCTTGTTCCAGAACCTTCTGTCCAGTCAGCAGCCTTACGGTCCCAGAGGTTTCCGGTTTCCTGCAGTGTTCTGTCCAACGGGCTCTGGTACCGTCGGGCAGGAAACCTGACAGCATGCTGTGGATTATTCGGTATCTTGTCCCATGTTAGAACAATACCGCCAGTTTTAGCAAATAGGACATATGGCACAAAAGTCATATTTATAACTCATATATTTGTATATCCATCCCATTGAAGGTGCACCCTAGGACTGCGCAGTCTTTGATAGGCTCCAGGTCCCCTGCCCCCCTGACCAAGATAAGTGGGTAGAAGGATGGGTGGGTAGATGGATAGATGGATGGATGGATGGATGAATGAATAGCTGTGTAATTCTTCTGTCAAGTTGCAAGACGATTATTTTAAACACACAAGCACGGTGGCGTTGTGATATCACTGTCGCCTCCCACTTGTGGGACCCGGGTTCGAGTCTCCGCCATGGCCCCCTGTGTGTGCAGTTTGCATGTTCTCCCTGTGTCAGTCTGGGGTTTCCTCCAGGTACTCCAATGCCCCCCCCCCCCACAGTCCAAAGACATGAGGTGAGGTAGAGTTACCAAATTGCCCATAGGTGTGCCTGTGTGAGTGTCTTATAATGGGTTAGTGGTCCATCCTGGATTGTTCCCTGCCTAGCGCCCATAGGCTCTAGACCCCCACGACCCGACCCTGAACAGGATAAGGGGTCACTGAAAATAGATGCACTTAAAAACACTCTAACCTTTCTTGAATATCTGCTCAAGATCCCCTACTGTCCCAGTGAGAGGAAAATTTAATTGCGTTTCCCTGCCAGAGGACGTTGGTGCCGAATGTTGGCCTTCAGAAGCAACAATGGCTGTGGAGGAGAGATACATCTGGCTTCCTGGACTTTATAGCGCAAGCCAAGGGGGCAAGTATGGAGGGATTGTGTGTGTGATAGAATGCTTAGCCAATAACCCACAGGCTCCATACTAGAGAGAGCTAAGGAGCAAGCAGTCATACGACGCGATGCTGCACCCACCGCATGACGAACCACCTCAGGGATGAGACCCAAAGGCAGCCATGCAGTGGGTGACACCTAAGCACCACACTAGTCTGGACTGAACAGTGTGAGGTTTTTCCAGTGGCTGGGGTCTGTCTGAATCTGTCTGTCTGTCTATTTATGAATGTAACGTGCATACTGATGCATGGAATAAGCTTATTTTTGCTAAAGCAAATTCCCATAAATCACCCATACATCACTCTTATTCTAGAATGTATCCTGCGCAAAATCCATCGATAACTGTAAGATAACTTTTATGCAAGACCATAAGTGAAAGGTGGCTGTGTCATGCATGCTAAAGCACAGGGTGTGAAGACTGTACATTTTCAATGAAGTTAATTTTTTTGTGTTTATATAGAATCTCCTGGCATGAAAATACAATATGGGATTTCTGTGCATCAACATGACCTAAGGTGCCAATAAAAAGGTATAATCACTCTTAAATGAGTATCAATATATTAAAAAAGGGGGAGGGGCCGTAATGAATATCTTTTTTGTTCTTTAGTTGTATTTTGGATAGATTAGTTTGAAAAAATTGATTAATTTCTTTTTTGTTTTGATCCTTATCTGAGCGAACAAACCATGTGTGTAAGATTTTACATAAATACTCATTTCACTACAGGCGTGTTAGATAAAGAAAATTAAATCTTATGTGGTATATTTGTCGCCAAGATGCGTATCGTTGCAAGCTGTAATTTGACATACAATTGTGATGAAGAAGAAAGTCAGCCAACGAGTAGATGGTAATAAGCTTCCGGCACTGCGATAATGTGCACAGAATGAGTGCGACGTAAACATCAAGAATCAGCTTATTGTCCTCATTCAAGAATCAACACAATAATAAAAAGCACTTGGAAAATAAATAAACACCAATACAACTAGGTGGACTGGCTGACTGATTTCTCAATTGTAAGTTACTTCGGATAAAAACATCGGTTGAATTAATAAATGTAATGTAAACGAGCTAAAATAATTTGCTAACAAGCAACGGTTGTTGGCATGGTGTTCAGACAATTTTAATATGTATAAAACCTGAAATTCTAGAACCCGCTGTAGAGTATAAGCAATGGGAAGCATTGTTCTTTGAATTATTTCAACATGAATTGAATAATCATCCGACCGCTTTGTGGGAATTTTAAGATAAGGCCCTAGAAAAAAAAAGCAGAAATTATCTAACTAATTACAGCAATTTCAAATATATCTCGACACAGTGTGCAAAAACTTTTGAAATAACATCACTGTAAAAGCCTTCTGAGGTGTACCTTCTGTTTGTCTTTATCTTGTCACTTTGGTCATGTTTTATAAAGAGGTTGGCAGGTTGCTTAAAATTAGAATACAATTACCTGCGGTCTATCTAGAATAATTATAAGGTTCAGTAATCTGACATTCAAAGCCACGGGAACACACACACAGACAATCTTTAACAATCCCATAATCCCCTGCAGTCATTAGCAGCTCAATCATGGTACAGTGCTAAGTATTGAGTATGTGTGTCCATGGAAGCACATGAATTCCTCACGTGAACGATGCTACACCTCAGTCGGCCAACATGCCCTCTCATTAAACTTAACCTGTATAATGTACTTTAGGCTCAACAGCGCCTGTGTTTAAGCTTAATATTACCATAATTGCTAGCTGTCAACTCACAGATACACAGAGGCAGCATAACAAAGTCACTAAATTCCTCCAGCCACACATTTTCCTCACCGGTTTTTGCTAAGCAGATGCATTGATCTATAAAAAACTGATTTTTTACCAGGACTATATGTAAGTTTTATCAATGGTCTTTTCATGTCAGGCTCCCTGTGTAGAAAGATTTCATTCTTTTAAGAGACCCCCCCTCTGGATTCCGTAGAAATGCTGGAGATAACAAGTTTGCGTAAACTCCACACTTGACCCTCTCATCCTTTTGTCAGCACACTTGCATGTTCAGCCTGTCTTAAGTGGCGCATGTGATTAGCTGATCTGCTTTATGAATATCTACGCTGGAGGAAAGCTCACCTTGTGTGCTCTGGCACCACCCCATCCATCCATCCATCCATCCATCCATCCATCCATGAAACTGACTATTACTGCAAGGGCAATCAAGCCTAACAAGAAACCTTTCCTTTATTTGGGGGAGCACAGTACCTAACACCTCCTGGGTTGGGGGTTTGGGACCCACACCCACTGTCTGTTTCGGGAGATTGCATGTTCTCCCCTATACTACCTGGACTAAGCCACAGGTTTCAGTAACCCTCACCAGCAAATGCGCTTGTATGGATGGATGGTGGGATAGGATTGGGACTGACAGCAGGCAAACGTGGATTTCAGCTGGGAATCAAAAAGACAAGAGACCAGGGACCGCAGTTCCCAGCAGCTTCCGGAAGGAACTTATAGTTGGAACCGCTTCGTGGATACAGTTACTTAACCTGCTAAGAGAGTTAGCAACGATGGTTTTTGGGGAATGTATCCCAGAGAAGAAAATCTGTCTTACTCTTATGAACGGGGCAGAAATGCTTCGTGGTTCTGGGATGGCTCAACATAATTGGAATTCCCTTCACAGAAAATGACTATGCAATAATACTAATTAATCACAGTAATTAACGTGGGCCTGATAACATGTTTTTCCGCTCTGCTTTATACTTGTAACCTAGGAAGGATATAATTGCAAATATGCTAAAATTTTCTCTCCATTACATATGTATGTTCGAGTAGATTAGATATTTTTCCCTTTGCTGGTTTTTCATTGCCAGAAAAAAAAGCCAGCCGGCGGGCAGTCCTAATTGTCTTTGGGTTTGCCGCGTACTGGGGCCAACTGGTGCCAACGCGAATCATGCTGGAGTTGCCATATTTGCCTGTACTGTTTATTTGTCATACTTTATTTGCCCTGCATTGGTAACTGAAAGCCATCGATGAGGCGGTTTCATCACTAAATGCTTTTACCAAAATGTTTGCTGGATGGTGAGCCTGTAGTTTTGCAAGCTGCTGGCAACCCTGAGCAGGAGAAGCGGGTACAGAACATGGATGGATGGGTGTTTACAAAATTATTGTAAAAAAAAAATGAGAAAGAAAGCAGCATCAATTAGGAATTTGGGTCCTGCTCTTTAGAAATGACAAATTAAAATATTAGTGTGTCTATTTGCACCCCTGTGAAAATCGTTACATGGCATTTATTCAGCTGTTTACTCTCGGCCTCCTCACTCCCACCCCCCTCCCCACCCCCCGGCGCCACAACAAACATAAACACAGCCTTGCATGCCTGGTTTCACGTCACTTCAACAGCTGAAGGTAGCGAAGTTGGATACAAACATGAACGATAGGCTACAATACGCACAAATCTTACCCTTATCCTAGCAATAGTTAGCTAGCCGAAGGCACACAATGTCGCTAACTGTTGTTAGCTTGAAATTAATTTTTCACAATGGGGGAGAATTTCTCTCTTCTCTTTAGCACATGGGGGGAGAATTTTAGCGGAGGCAATTAATGAAAAAAAGAAAAAAAAAGTGTGGATTCAGTAGTATTACCCATGGAATCTCTTGACAAACACTAACAGCCGGGTGACTTAAAATATATTTATACTGTATGCAGCGCACAGAGGAGGTCTAGGGACACTTGCTTAATTCTAGAAATTGTTGCAAATTTATTGGTTTCATAAATTTGGCAAGCAGGATTTAACGTATCGGAGCATATTTTCCACGGTAACATTTTCTTTTTATCGGGTCATTTTTGTTGATTGACTCATTCAGTTCTGTTCTTACAAGTTTGCTGTTAATTGCAGCCGTAGCCATTGGCTCCCAAGGGGATACTAAACACAAATGTTTGGTATTTTATGTTACTACAAAGGTGTTACTAATTAAAAGCCCCCCCAAAGAGACTGTTTGTCAATGAACTTTTAAACTCAGAACAGCTGCTTCAGAACTCAAACTTGAATTTCAGTTTATTACTTGAAACGAATGTTTTACTTAAAACTCTTGGTTATTTCTAATGTAATGTATATATTTTTGTAAATAAAATTTGAGATTTTTTTTTAGAAAAACAATGAATTTGCAATATTTTTACTGAATTAAGCAGGCGTCCAAAGAGTACGTGAGCAGTGTAATTATAGACATTTACATTATTAGGCTACATTATAAACTCTGAAGGTGTAATTTATTCAGACTGGACCAAACTAAGACTAAATATACAGAATGAATTTTTTTGGGGTCTGTCTATTTTCATTCCCTCACGAGAATCTCAGCAACTATCTTTCAGAGGACCTGCGTGTGAATTCAGTAAGCAGCACTGAGTGAAACTACAGGGCATGAAATTCAATGATCGACTGTAGCAAGCTAAATACGTTAACATTTGAAGTTACCGTGAAAATGCTAACTGTCGGCGATCAGAATACATTTCTGCTATGCTAAATCATCCGCATTGTATTACGGTAAATTATGATTTACTGCAGATCGCCCAATGTGTCACCGTATCAGCCCTCGCCATTTTTTACCTTTCTCAAATGCCTGTTGCTTCTAAACTTTGAGAAAACCCACACGGGCTGCTCCAGAGCAGCAGAAGCGTCGCTCTAGCGGGAAATAGAAGAAAAGAAAAAGAAAATTGTATTTACAAGACGGAAGAGTGTTAGACTGTCAGTTAGTCAGTCAGTACTGCCAAAAGGTTTCAAAGAACAGCCAAACAGCAGTGAGAATATGGTTACTAGTTATTGGGCAACGTATGGAATATATCAATAGCAACTGCTACCAGCATAACGGGAGTTGATGTGTTTATTTGTTGGCTGTTAAAAATCTTTCTATAAAATAAATTTCTATTATATTGCCAGTTTACATTTTAATCCATCAATAAATCTACGTCTCAATGTGCTGAATAGATAGATAGACATATGGATTTGCTCAATCTGATTACTAGTAACCATCGTACCGTTTTAATTTAAACTCAATTTATTAAAAATAAATTATAATTCCAAATTCAGTTTTAGCTGTAACATTAACCCTGCTCTTGTGTAAATGTGTAATTTACCATTTATTATAGTGCACTTAACACTGCATAGCTATTTACTCAGATGACGTTAATCACACTGCATACAGTGTGCCGGATCTTTGTGCGAACCAGTGGCTCAAGGGCAGAAACAAAATTATTTATTAGACAATTAGTATTGAGTGGATACATGTCGCACTGATGAAATTAAAGCGTACTCGACTGCACATTAATTTGTACGCAAAACCATCAGTGAAACACCGAAATTAATCCCCGTTTTAATTTCCAGTATTTTAATGCTTAAAAAACAACCTTTTCTCATTTTAAGATGTTCCTGGAAATGTCCAGCAATGCTAATGCATGACTCTCGCTGTTTATATTAGGTCATGTTGTTGAAGTCAGTCCCACTGACTCACACCCAGATCATGTGACTAACAGTGATTCCAAACCAGTAGAAACAAGTTAATAGATGTCAGACCAAGAATGTCTGAAATCCATGTAGGCCCTGAGACTCTAAATATTGCTCTGGCATAAATAACATATGGATAAATTGTTCAAACAGCTCCAGACAGATGGTGGCTATAAACATCTAACGACCTTTCGAAACAACAGGGTTTCTAACCCCTGTGTCCTGACTGCTATCCAGGTCAGGATGTCTCATTCAGGTCAATTCCTTTGCGTATGCTAATGCCAGGTTTGTCATTTCATTCCAGTATAAAAAACAGTATACAGTCAGAATTTCAGTTTAAAAAAACGAACTGCAACTTTTCCCATTATGTCATAAATATGATATGGTTCAGGTTAGATATCCCTCTACCAATTAAAAAAAGATGATTAAAATGATTGTTAGATTAATAAATGCACACACACAGTTGTGTAATCGTATCTTTTTGGGAACCGCTGATTCATTTCTAGGTGAACAGTGCTAATGCTAACTATGACAACCTTAACCCCCAGCCTGCCCTAACTATAACAATAAGTAAGCAAACAAAATGCAAGAGTTTTTGCATTCTTAGTTTTTTCATTGCATTAGAGGAAACTGGTCCACATAAGATAAAAAAAATGGGTATTCATTACTTTGTGGGGACATTTGGTAAGGTATACCTGGACAACACACACACACACACACACACACACACACACACACACACATTGTATCCGTTGACCAGAATGCAAGGTTGGAAGATGGATGGATGGACGGATGACCTGCCTTGATCCCTGCACTTCCTCTGATTGGCTTCAGGACCTTATATGGTGGATTACCGTGTGGAAGATAGATGGCTGAGATTCAAAGCTATTCACAGAGTAACAAACAAATAAATTGGGCACATTCTGAGGACTTAAGTGGTGGTGTTTCAATCACAGAACCATCAGCATGGCTTACGATTAGAAAGAAAAACTCATTTCAGCAAGCGTGTCTAGGACCTGCCGTGGGAGCCCAGGTAAGTGTCAGGCATCGGTCAGGCCAACTTGTGATGGGAGACTGGGAGACTGGGGAACACGTCAGCTGCTACCTCTGAACGTGAATGGGAGATGGATGAAGTGAATCAGTATGAAAAACCAGAATCAGATGACTTGCTATCACTCCTTCCCCATCTATATTGCAGGCTTCTACCAAGAGTGTAATATCATGATGGTCTGTAGGTATAACCTGTGAACATAATAGAGAGGACAGAGGTGTCATGGATTTAGTTTACATGTGGAAAGTTTTATTAAACATCAGTCGGAAGTAATAATGTTATCTGGGGTTTAAAGAGACGCAGCTGGAGTCAAACCGATCAAGTCTGAAAGCTCATCAGATAGTAACGTCGCCTCCGGTCCCCGAATAAATCCCTCGTCCTCCTTTCTAACCCTGTGTCAGGTGGCTCCTTTTGCTTACATCTTACGTCATCCTTCCATCCATTTCCTGTTGCAATTTTCCCGAAGGATGTCATAGTGCATTACTGGGTGTCGCTGTAACACCTATTCTTGTGTCTCCCCCCCACCAAAAAAAAGTAGGCCTTTTCATCCATCCATTTTCCATTGTCTGGTACAGGGCTCTGAGTCCACAGCGTTTGCAAGGAATCAGAAAACCTGGACGTGATGCCAGTGTGTCACTGGAAACACACCATTCGTGCACTATAAGCAATTTAGTGATGCCAGTTTCCTACCAGTATGTAGGAAGTAGAGCATCCACAAACACAGGAGAACTAGGGCCATAGATTCGGGTGTGGACAGTACGAATATCCATCCATCCATACATTTTCCAAACCGCTTATCCTACTGGGTCGCGAGGGTCCGGAGCCTATCCCGGAAGCAATGGGCACGAGGCAGGGAACAACCCAGGATGGGGGGGGCAGTCCATCGCAGGGCACACTCACACACCATTCACTCTCACATGCACTCCTACAGGCAATTTAGCAACTCCAATTAGCCTCAGCGTGTTTTTGGACTGTGGGGGGAAACCGGAGGAAACCCCACGACGACATGGGGAGAACATGCAAACTCCACACACATGTGACCCAGGCGGAGACTCGAACCCGGGTCCCAGAGGTGTGAGGCAACAGTGCTAACCACTGCACCACCATGTTGCCCCCAGTATGGATATGTTTCTACCAATACTGTTGGAGTACCATGTGTGTTTGGGTTGGGGTTCGGGGCTGATTTGGTCCCTACCAATGCAGAAACCAAACCTAAGCCCTTGGGGAGAACATGTGAAATCCACACACAGAACTGGCTGCCGGAATCATCGCGTGACCCCAGTGGTGTCAGGCCACCACCCTGAATGTTTCCCAGTTCATTCTCTTTGCTTTTTGGGTTTTCTGATTTTTACTAGAATAAAGAGCACAGTAAACAGCCTCGGATACCATTACCTATTAACAAGGCAACAAAGTGTTCCAGCCGTACTTATTTTCTTACACCTCCAGGGCCGTGGGGTCGAATCGGACTCTGACTGTGCGCGCTATTCAAGAGACCTTCCTTCAGGTTTTTAATTGCTGGCTGCGTGGGCTTCTGCGTGTGTGTGTGTGCGCCTGCCCTGCGTCCTGAGATGCCCAGGCTACCTGTGTGGAGTACGAGCCAATTGGGAAAAAAAGGTTAATTGTAAAATATAGGCATGCATTTACCGTCACAAAATAGAGTTTTTGAGAACCACCCCCTCCCTCCCTAACCCTATCTCCTATACAGTTTGAAATACAGAAAGCAATCAAACATTGCATTCTTCTTGCCCAGACGACTGAGTATTTGTGCTAGCCCCCCCCCCCCCCCCACCCCCTTTACCATTTTCATTCTGTTACAAATGCCATTTCTACTCAGAATTAGATTCTCCAGGATTATTCAAAAAGTGAGGACACTCCTGCCCCACTTTCCCTACCCTGTCCCACCTATCATCGGCATTAAATCAAATGGAACACATTAAAAGTTGCACGCGAGGCAGACAATGGCTTTTATGATTGCCTAGCTCAGTAGCTGGTAGCCCCGTAAAAGCTTTAAAAAGCCGTCTGTATCACCTCATTTCAGGAGCGCACTGGACGGCCAGCCACTGCGCACTCCGTGTGTGTCTGGCTGCCTCCATTAACACACCTTGCAGTGCTGCTCAGCTGCTGAAAAATCCCCCTTGACATTTATGAAGAATGAAGATTTAACTCCCTGTGGTCTACATGGCTTGGTGTGTCAAAAAGAGAGTTAAGTCGTTTTTAAATCCTTTTATAGGTAATAAAAATATAAATTACAATACTGAATTGAGGTATCACAAATTGCTCACACGATGTCACGAGGCATATTATACACACCATAAGTAAATATTATAATTATATAATTGTCTATAATATGCACAGGGTTCGAGTTTCCACTATAGCTCCATGAGTCTGGAGTTTGCATGTTCTCCCCATGTCGTCGTGGGGTTTCCTCCGGGTACTCCGGTTTCCCCCCACAGTCCAAAGACATGCTGAGGCTAATTGACGTTACCAAATTGCCTGTAGGAGTGCATTTGTGTGTGAATGGTATGTGAGTGTGCCCTGTGATGGGTTGGTGCCCCATCCTGGGTTGTTCCCTGCCTTGTGCCCTGTGATGGGTTGGTGCCCCATCCTGGGTTGTTCCCTGCCTTGTGCTCTGTGATGGGTTGGTGCCCCATCCTGGGTTGTTCCCTGCCTTGTGCCCTGTGATGGGTTGGTGCCCCATCCTGGGTTGTTCCCTGTCTTGTGCCCTGTGATGGGTTGGTGCCCCATCCTGGGTTGTTCCCTGCCTTGCTGCTGAATGCACAAGAATTTCCCATTGGATTCCTAAAGTTTCTTTATCTTAGCTTAGCTTAGCATAGCTTATCTTATCTATTCTTATACTCATCTACCTTGCATTTAGTGGCATTAGTCTATCAATCTCGGAATTGGGGTAGTAAATCCCAAGCAGAGTCCCTGGCTAATTCATCAGCCGCTACGCTCCCGAAGTGGAGCAGGTGTTCCGGCTTCAGGTGCTTCATGTCGGAGTTCCCGCCGCCTGCCCTCTCTCCTGTAGGGACGGACACTTAACGCACACACAGCTCTAACCCGATTTGGCCGCCTCTGCTGGCGCTACAGTACAGCGTTATGCCATTTGCTCCCGTTTAACATAACACAATTCATCCAACATTTTGTTGGCTTAACAAAATATGAGTCACATGTTGCTGTTGTCCATGTCGGTAACACAATGTCACTATGACATAATGTCTGTAAACTTACCAATTTACCAATAATACACGTCTTGAATACATTTTGTAGTTAAACACTGAACAATGACTAATCGTGCCGAAATATTAACTTTCCTGGCAGAATTCAAAAGCATGTCGTCCAGAACAAAAAAATCGTATTTGCTTTGTGAATGAATTTCTGTGTGGGCTCCTCTTTTTGACAGATTATTGCTTCAAACCAACAAATCTTCCCATAACATACTTAGCCATAAGGCCTTTTATTTCTGGTTTCTGACTCGACCGGTATCAGCATTTGAGTAGCGTTTTCTTGTTTTTCCCCTGTGACCCGCTGTGGTTCATCTTCAGGTCATGGATGAACGACCTGGAAACTGGCACAGTGAAGATTTCATGTTTCCTTCAAAGATAGCATTTTGGGGGGAGATGCGGGGAGCGAACAGGAACTTGGCCCCCACTGTCCATCACCTTCTTCTGCAATTATATCCTGCAACATTCTCATTCTTCATAAAAACTTGACTCCACTAGACTCTTGACCCTCTATTCTAAAAATATTGGTTACACTTGTTTAAAATTTAATATTAAGAATCGTTAATTATTTATGCCAATAATTCCTAATTATTATTTTGCAATTTGTAATTTAATGGAGGTAACTTGCTTCATGGTCAGTGTTAATATTAAAATGTTTGCATGTTTTTATGGCGAGTTCTCCAAGTTATTTTGATATTTTGTGCTGAAAACCTTTAGAATGTTTGTTCATCGTTCCGAAATACTTTCCCCTTAATTTTCTATAATTCAGCCATTGTTGAAAGTTTCAAACGCAAATTACCTCCCACAAGTTACCAGGCAACCAGGTAATTGACGCTTCTATTCAACTTGTCAGGAACTTGCGTGGCACATTCCGGAGAGAAACCTATTCCAGAGAGACCTATCAGAAAATTAAACCTGAGGAGGGGATTACAGAATGATTTTAACCCACATATACATATGCAAAACACTCACATATACTTCACTTTAATACTAATATCACATCTTACGTTTGTAGTACAGAAAGAATAATCATTTATGACTACTTGTAATTTGCTGTAGTCATAACTAGCTCTACAAATCTGATTTTAACAGTAGATGCAACAGCTGTTGATTGAAATCCTCCTCCTAAAATTAATTGAATTTTGGGAAAAAATAAAAAATCTACGTGGCTGAATTTGCCCTAAACCAGGGGTGTCAAAGCCCAGTATAGCTTAGTTCTTTCCCTGTTCCACCACAAATGACTCTCCACATCGATAGCCATGAAACATAGTGTACATTCTACAGAACAATTATGATTCAGAAGTTCACATTAAAATGTAATTCAGGCATGATTAAGATTTACTGTATTTTACAGGTTAGTGGTTCATGGCTATCTCGAAGTCAACGGTAAATGGCTTTGCAGGAACGTGCTGTGAATCACGTTGCTTTGTGTTTCTTTAGAATGTAAAATTCTTAATAACTGGCTTAGAGTGACATTGTCAGTTTGTTTCTATTTTGTATTATGAGTTTAGTAATGAGACATTTAAGTTTAGTAGAACCTCACAAAAGTCATCTTATTAGGTCATAGGAATAACTTTGGTCTTCAGTTTGCCTCCTTAATAAAGAGGGTAATGTTCAGGAATCTACACAGGGTGTAATCCCAACTACATACATAACTAAGATTTGTGTCTGTCAGGAACGAATCCACATGATAGGATGGGGAGTAAGGATACTACGATTTCTACATTACTTCTTACTCAAATGACTTGTAGAGTGTATAGTGCCAAATGCATAAATGACAACTGCTACATTTGTATCTTTTGGGAAGGTGAACAGATGCATGTGATTGGGCGGGGGACTATTGGGCACGCGATTGGGCAGGGAGTATCAGTACTCGTGTATGTTTACGCTTCTGGTTACTCATAAACAACTTGTAGAATCTGCCGAGTGTATAGCGCTAAATACATAAATAAGTCAGATTTGCATCATCTGTGAAAGCGCACAGATCCACATGACTGGATGGGTGTTAATCAACACCTCCTGGATACAGCGGGGGGTGGGGGGGGGGGGGTGTGAGCAGGGCATGCATAACAATGTTTTGAATAATACAAAAACTGGGACCTAGTGAGCATAAAAATGTTAAAGATTTGCAGGTAATCTTCTGCAACATTTTGCAAATTATGAAATAAATACTGAACTAAAAATCAATGCGACACTGCCACATTCTATTGCAATCAAACTGCAGTGCATGGGAATTGCAACCTGCAGGCTATAGGATGCAACATGTTACGCTCTAATCAGTCGATAGAGTTCTATGCGGAAGCATGGTGCATCACCTACATATATTTTATTCAGCATCATTCATAATTCACCAGGGGTTACAGAAATACCTGTGAGTATGAATCTCAGTGCCTCTTGTGGAAACAGCATAATGCATGGCTTGTTTCCTGCACTGACAGAGGGGATACATGGTGTTTGTTTAGCAGACTCTTACCAGTGCTGGTGGGTGTATAGCCCACGTGAGCCAACTAAACAATGACTGAATACCAAGCAAAGTGGGAAAACTTCATATTCATTTCAATCCACTGCTGTGATCACGCTAAAGTGACTGCATTGACGGAAACTCAACAGGTTATGTCATCATCTCTGCTCTGTACTTTTCAGTGCTGAATTTGTTTGAAAAAGATGCACGTTTCGACAAGGCTGCAGTCAATAGATTCAGTGGCCAACAAATGTCCTTACATCCATTTAAAAATAACCTAATGCTTTTGTTATGGGAAAAATAATTAAAAAAAAAAAACATAAAGATAAAAAAAACACTGGTCCTAGAGACACAAGGCAGGGAACAACCCAGGATGGGGTACCAACCCATCACAGGACACACACACACACTCACACATGTATACCTACTGTATGGGCAATTTGGTAACTCCAGTTCACCTCAGCATGCTTTTGGTCTGTGGAGAAGTACCTGAGGGAAACCCCACAGTGACACGTGGAGAACATGCAAACCCCACACACATGGAGCCACGGCGGGAACTGGAACCCTGGTCTTATAGGTGTGAGGCGACAATACTAACCACTGCATTACCGGGCCGTCCTATACATATACAAATTGAATAAAAAAAATGTAATAATACTTACATTAAATAGGAAAATTACATTGGCATCCTATCTAAGATAACATCCCTTGGCCTTATGCCCTGTAGGCTCCAGACAAGGGTGTAGACGTGTCCATACCAATATTGTGGAAGCACCTTTTGTGTTTCTGCGGGTAGAGAATTTGGGGCTGATTTGGTCCCTACCAATGTTGAAACCCAAAGTACTCCATCGGCTATAGACCCTGATGAGGATAACTGGTTACTTGGATGAACAGAATCATTAGTCATTTATGTTTTATACTGTTAGTTACACTACCTGCAACATGTAGGCTAAAATGTCAACTAGCCATTGGTGAAGATCACTGTAGTCTTACATACATTATACTAATAATAAAGACACAGAATATCCCATGCTTAGCTCAGTAAGTAGCACTGTGTCCTTGCAGCTGCGAAATTCTGAATCCGATACAGGCCCTACAAATGAAGCCAAAATGTGGTTCAGGTCATCATGTGAGAAACTGCTTTCTTCCAGGAGTTCAATAGAGCTTCCCCCAAACGTTTGAGCGGTTACCAAATCAATACAAGTTAAAGCACACATTTCTACTCCATTAAAACCTGAGATCATAACCTTGTGTTAAAATCATTATATTTAGTTCACAACTCCTCCCTTCTTTACAAAAAATGTGCCTGTGTGTGACGACGCACAGGAGCTGACAGATGATTGACGGCAAGCGATAGTGCGGATGTTTAGTTGATCAGAAAGGGGCAGGGTCTTCAACCGCTCTGGTGCGGAGCGGCACAGGGTTCAGGACGCAGTGGGCGAGAGTGCAAGAGAGAGTCAAAAAGGTGTAGGTGGGGATATATGTACCCCTGTCCCCTTCTTTGCCGTACGGAGAGAGCAGTGCAGAAAGTGACACCCCCAATAAGGTCATAACAGGGGCAAAAGGAGGAAACACAGGTCACATAGATGACCAATGGCAGCTGGAGGCGAAGAAACTCAAAGCAGCTGAGGTCAAAGCACTTGATGATTGAGCATCACTGTCTTCAGGGTATATAAAAATCTACTCTTTCCCAAGACACACATTTAAATTTGCAAGATATTGCCCAGAAGCATGGTTTTAATATTACATATCTATATTTCTCCATATACTGAGGTATTTATATCATTTCATTAGTATATTACACCTTAGCGATAGCGATGTTTTATCATTCACTTTCTGCTTATTGTTCTGATGTTACATGTTTTGATTGCGTGGGGAAGGCAAACAATGGAGGCACCTGTTTAAAGAACAAACAGTTGTTTAAATGTGGGTGTGGGACTCTCTGAAGTGGCTCGTTTTATCCGACCATACACTGTTAGGAATGATTTATCATTTATTTATTTGTCTTTGTAACTTTAGGCCTCTGATATTTTAGAATAAACTTTTTTTCCTCTATGGACTTACGTTTGTTGTAGCTACTAGTGGCCGCATTTCTGAAATCTGAGATGCAGGGGTTAATGTTCCAGTTCTGTGTTTTTTTTTTATTATTATTTGCCGGGGGGGGGGGGGGGGGGTTTATGTGTGTGTCTATGTCATACTGCTGGAAGGGAGAGTTCACTGAAAGTGTCTCTCTGCTGTTTCCGTTTTAGGTTTGAAAGCAGCCCTTCCGACACACACACACGCACAATTCATAGGGAACAGAGCTTGCGTCGAGTACCTACCACACGGTGATGCATCCCATCTTTCTCTCCTTCTCCCCCTAGACTGACTTGCGCACCTGTGTGTAGAGCGTGGGCCTCCACAGTAGCAGGGATTGGCAGCGTTTCAGATGTTGGAGAGCGTGCAGGGAGTTTACCACGCCGAGTGGTCAGTCGAGAAGGAGAGATCATTTCTTTCTACGCCACGCGGATGGCGTGAAATTGCAACTGAAGTCCTTTTCTGTGTGATTTCTTGCCGCTTACTGTGGCATGCTGGAGGGGCGGAGACCTGCAGGAAATATAGCAGGTTGCATCATGCACGGCCAGCCAAATGAGTGCAGGCAAGGGTCGCACAAGAATATCTCGCAAACACAAGAAACTTCAAAGCAAGCGGCAAGTTAATTTGATACGAACTGAGAACTATTTTACTGCAAATGTAAGGAAAACTTTCTTCTATATTTCCTTTCCCATACACAGAACTAGTTGTTTTTTCAGTAGCTTACTTCTTACCTTGGCAAGTTTTTCCTTACGCCAAACTACAATTAAAATCTCTGTCCCGCTCTCCCCTTTCCCAGAATCCTCCACATGGAGCCTAAGACCATTTCTTTAGAATCAGCTGATGAAAACAGGTTTTTTTTTTTTTTTAATTCTAGGCAAGATAACATAGCATCCTTCAGATATAAATTAAAAGGCAGACAGAATAATTAGGTCCTTTCCGTCTCTAAATGTGTTAGCAGTGATATTTAAGTAATGTCTTGGAGGAACTAAATGAAATTCCAAGGGTAAGAGAAGCGAAGGTAGGATGATGGAATAATTTTGGCAGATGCCCATTATTACTGGTCGATCAGACATTATCCGAATGAGGCCAGAGGCTTCTCCACTCCTACTGGTTTTGAACCTCGACACAAGATCTGACCTCCTTCCACATGAATTCCCCCCCTCCATGTGTGGGCCACAGAGATGCTGTTGAGAATCGTGCATTTGTCCTGTTTCCCGCTTGTTTTCATTTTGTCAGGGGCGGTTCTGTGGTGTGGAGGGCAAGGTGGGGGCCAGTGCCCCCTATGACAACATGCATACCCCCCCTGTGCCCCGCCTAAATACATATGCGACTTGGGTCTGAAATAAATATATTACTACTATTATTTTTATTATTCACATTTTTATATAAGGGTTAAACTTTTGTGCGCTGAGAAGAGGCGAAACGCAAACACAGGTGGATTCTCGTGATAGACTCCCAATGGAGTGGAGCTGGTGGTCGAGTTGCTTCAGCTGGTGAAAAGCGAAGTTAACGACACAAACAAAATAATCAAGTCTGTGGAAGCAAGACAGTCTAAACAAGAAATCAGAGTGAGGTACACATTTGTAAAAGCTGTGCAGAAATAACGTCGCTTTTCAGAATTGTCTCATTCCTTAAATGCTGGCGATCTAGTGTAAGTAATATATGGACATTAAGGTCAAACTGCATCTGCCCCCCCAAATTGAAATGGTCCAGAATCCCCACTGTATTTTAATCAATATTAGGATGGCAGATACTGACTCACTGAAGTTATCCAAGGCTTGGGAATTTCTGGGAGAATGCTGGACATGTTCCGAGGTGATTTAAACCACAACCACGCACTAAACCATCATCCCAAAACAGGAGAAGACTGGAGTGTCCATGTACTTAATTGATACCGAAGCTTTTTGCTAACTTGTGCTCTACAACCCCCCCAGCCACCCATCTACCAAGGACACACAGTTACATTAGCAGGATAACAAACTACCTTGATTCTTGAAACATTAGAAATAACAGGTTTGTAAATGGAAAGGTGTTGATAAGTTTTTTTTTTTAAAGGATTACTGACGCATGTTGAAGAGACATTTTTGGTTTCCAAGGCAACAGCATTCAGTTTCATAAAGAAAAACGGTGTTTAAACTGACTATCCTGTAGAAACAGAAGGGATACTGTCAAAGATGTAAAATGGCATTTCTGTGGTAATTATATACATTTATGCAGGGGTGAAACTCTCTTTTATCAGCATGTTACATTGCTATTAAGGTGTGAGGCTATATGAATTCGTCTTTAGTAACTTTTACATTTCTCTCACTGAAAAGCATCCTAGGGGCCTGAATCACGGGGGCTGTGTGGCTCCTTGGCCCCAGCCCTCTGTGTGTAATGGTGGGACTGACTAAGCCTCATGAAGAAGATAATACTGTAAAAAAATTAATAAAACAATGGGCTTGCATATAAATAACATTTAGAATTGAAGCAGAGATCGCCTACCTCCATTTGCATAAATCGCATGCATATTAATAGTTGCAAGCAGGGGGCGCTGCTGCAGATTTTGGGCCCCATGAAATCATATCTTATTGGGCCCCCAACCCTGACCAATCCAAACATTTTCCATATTTCCGCTTTTAGGGCCCCTGTTACTCGGTGCTCTCGCAATACAGCACCCCTGGTTTCGGGAGTGTAGTTTCATGTTTGTAATGAAGAATGTCGTATGGCCGTGGTTTTAAAATCGAAATAAAACCTGTATTCAGGATTTATTTAGGTCAAATGTTGAAACTAACTTTTAAAAACTGTGCCTATTTAATTATGTTTTCTATAAATATGGAATTTGTGTAATATGTATACCAACGTTATTAATTTGAATGTTAAAAAAAAACGATAAAAGATTATACAAAAAGTAAAGCCAGGCTACTTATCTAAGCAGTACAGTACAATACAGAAAATTTATTCGCACCCGTTGAAAATTTTTAATTGAAACTGAATGATCGTGTATAAACTTTTCCCCACCCTGCTGCTATTAGCATTGGTAAGCAAGCACACAAATAACGTGACGGTCTGCAACGTGGCTTAACAGTGAATTTCATCTATTGATTTTTAGCACATTTGCTTGTTTAGCTGCTCGATATTCCGGATACAGTACAGACAGAATGACGACTGTAATGCTACAGGAATTAATAACAATAAACACATAGTTACATTATTCTGTTGAGCTTTTTCACTGGGTTGTTGCAGCCACTGGTTGTACCCAAGTTCACAAACAGCAGGTATATTCATATTCATGACACATTTCTATGGATGCATGACTCATCTTAATCCCTTTCATATCCGTTTTTTTTCTTCTTTTTTTTTTTTACCTCCAGCCATCCCTTTCTCATGCACAAAAACAGATTCTGATGTTCGTCTGGGCGAGTGGAATTAGCGCCCATGCATTTAATTCCGGCGAGTAAGTAAGAAGCGCCGGAGCTGAGGCGCACCGCCACGGATGGGGGCGGGGGGGCAGGATGTTCCCGTTTCCTTTCCTAAACATCTGGCCGGCTCCGGGGAAACGCCTGTTCCGCGGGATCGCCCCAGCCCCCCTGCGGGCGGGATGCCTCCCCTTGCGGCGCGGAGTCCCGGGCTGCGATCAAAAGACCCGTTAATTGCGGCGGCTCCCGGTGTGACTCGCAGCCGCACACCCGTTTCCCCGGCGCCTGTCATGGCATCTTCCCTTGGCGGCGGCTGTTTGCCTCTCACCTTGCGATCGGCACTGGGCATGCAGTGCTAATGCCGCACTACAGCCATGCCCAATATCACACATTACAGCGCAAACAATAAAATGGCACTCGTGTCTTTTTTTAAAAGAAGTTCAATTCTTCTCAAAAGAATTATGGTTAAACTTCCTAATTTCCAAGAAAAAAAAATATTAACAGTAATATTACAAGATTTTTTATATTAGTTTTGCTCCTGCAGTTTAATACTTTAAAATGTACACCATTTGGAGATTAAACCCAGCCTTTGTCGGAGTCGATGGTCTCCCACTAGGGGAACATCCACTAATAGCCCTTAATCTTCGGATATTTAAACATAAAAATGCAAAAAAGGGGTGACCTTGGCGTGCATTTAGCTCTGCTTAAACAGTCACCGAGTTAAATAAAAGTGAATCCCTTCTTATTTAGAGGGCATTAGCTGCCGATAATCTCTTGTGGATTTAGTCCATGCTAATAATGCTCCACTAGGTGGTGTAAAACACAAGTCTCCATGTTCTTCCACGCCCCCCCCAGCACCACAGACTATCCGTTAAAGCTTGCAGCTCAGATCGGCGGGGGTCCCCTTATGCAGGAGTGGAACATGTATGTAGATTAAAAAAGGAAAAAAAAAAAAAAACACCAGTCAGACTTCCCACGCGGGCAGTGGGGTGCACCGGACCATATTCTTTGCCCTTCACGCCTTACTCCTCGCGCCATATCTCATTAAGGCTAAATGAGCAAATAATCGCACATAAAACAGTTACTGGAGAATATAAACTGCCACCATAAGGCAAATCGTACCGTTTCAACTAAAATGTTTAGTTCAGATTGGAAGCCCTTTTCTATTGCAGTTCCAAGCGATTCATTCAGCATGCACTACTCCCTTTTGACCTGTAGAGGGCTTAATATTAAAATCCCATCATTGCCAATATTGAACAGATGATTTGGTATTTGGAAGTGCCAGTAGTAATACAGCACAGTTGTATCAAATGCTATTTAATATTCATTCAGCGCGTACCGTTTACATTTAATGTAAAGTGTTGAGCTGGCACCGATGATCATAATGGATAATGACAAATAAAACATCTACAGAGCACTTCAGTGTGATGTCACTTAGCTATTGGCCAGAACAGCATCACAGTGTAGAAAAAGAAGACGCATCTTAAGTGGTTTAATGTTATTTTAATCCTTAAACACATTAATTTATCTCGGAAGCCTATTACGTTACTTGCTACAAATTGACCCCCACTACCACCCATATATTTTAGTTATAATAATAAATTACTCAGAAAGGCAATTGGCATTTAAAATAAAGTGCCGTGAATGATGACTATTAAAATGTTCCTCCGTTTCAAACTAACGGAAACATGCGTAGCAGCTTACCGGCCTTCGCAGTTTTCTATTCAGCTTAACAAATGGATCTGACAGTGGTGAAACTCGTTACATTGTTAAAAATGTAAATATTCGGCTAACACGTACAGTAAGTATGCAAAGCCTCCACGTAGCCGTAAGCCACTTTTTTGTTGCCTTCACACTTAAAGTCTGAAAAAGCGAAGAGTAACAGAATTCCGTATTTTCGCCTGTACTTGTTGCACATCATAAACGCCCCAGTTCTCCTGCTTTGTCCGCAGCAAAGCTGCTGCAGGGCTCTTGTTTGTTAGCTGTGCTCCTGCGTTTGCAAAGTCCATCAGCTTTTAAGTAACGTAAGATTGTTTTACAATTGTTTGTTCATTTGCCGTTTTGTTTTGTCATACGTCCACTTTAGGCACTATTATAAGTGTCTATCTGCTATTGCAGTGTAGTCTCCTGGGAAGTGTAAGAGAGAAGCGTTTGAAAAGCACCAATTACTCCACAGATGCTATTTTTAGGGAGACGTTTTAAAATACC